>NC_041389.1:385688044-385769195 GCF_002162155.2 Triticum dicoccoides | reverse complement strand
GGGGGGGCTTGCCGGAGTTAAGGAAGAACCATCCACAGCGGGGACGGGGGCTCGCCGGAGAGGTACCCCACTATCTATCTTAGAGTTCAGGGTGGGGGCGGGGGGCCTAGAGGGCTGGCCGGGGCGGCGGCGGACCGACGGTGGGGAGTTGTTTCGAGGCGGCGAGGTGGCGCTACGACCAGCGGTTCGGCAGGTGGTAGCTGGCGACTCAGAGGGGTGCAGGTTGAAGATGAACTGCAACCCCTCCCTAAACTACATGTCAAGTGCCTCTCTGCTACCATTGCGTTCAGTTTTGACAGAAACATTTAGATTCCACAGTAAATTTCAGTTTCGACAGTTAAGTTCAGAGTCAACAGTTTTTACCTCATCTGTTGTAGTCAGGTGGTTTTTGGTGATGTAAATTTTACATCTATTTTACATCATCTATTGGAGATGCTATTAGAATACCACTTGAGGTTGATGATGTCTGTCTTGTACTGCTTCAGCCTTGACGTCTTACGGCTCACCGGAGCTTCTCCAACGATAGAACAATCCTACACAACAGAGCAGTGTCCTGGACGCCGTCTACAGATTCCTCAGATCTTCCTCCACACCCCCGACAGCTACCTCTGCCTCAACTGCTTCAGCGACCAACCCAATGATGCTGAGGTCGACATGACAACGACACAGAGGTTGTACACTTGTTGCATCACTTATTACTATACATTCATGTCGATCCATTAGGGCTATTTTGGTTCAATGGAAAAACATAGCAATAGGGAATTTTCCTATGGCACTCTACTATTCAATTATTCATGCATTTTGTTGAAAGAAATGAAGCAAAACATCCACCTGGACCTACTTTTCAAAATCCTATGCATGAAAACAAGACCAAGTGCATTAGTGGCATAATAACAGTCTAACTGTACACGCTTTCATATGGTTTCACTTTATTTTGGCCTTGTTTCTTTGCATTCCACTGCTCTTCCAGTTCATGTGAACCAAACACCCAAGTTGACAGGAATCCTGTGTTTACAAATGCTCTGTTTACCATGCGCATTCCTATCCTATTCCGGTGTTTTTCCTATCCCTGCGTTTTTAGAATCATGCACGCCAAATGAGCCCTTACAGAATTACTTCAGTTACAGGTAGGTGTCGAATGGAACTTTGTGTGGTTTGTCCTGCTCCTGCCACGACGTCGTCCACCTCACCTGAGTTGCTCCATTAGCAAAAGCATCCACCAAACCAGACATCATGACTCCTGACCGTCTTTTGCCGCCTCAGATCTCCTTCCCTGCCGCTGGCACGCACCGCAATGGCATCACCATCATCGACTCGGCAGATGAACCTGAGGAGTACACGGGTCCACAAGAGAGGTCGCACTCTTTTGTTTCTTCTTATGTTATGCATTGCTTAAAATTACATGCTACTTTATCGTCATGTTCACCTCTTGGACTCCAAGTCAGGTCCAAATTAATGTTCAAACTTGAGTTCTAAATTAGTTGTGGGGCACATATCGAGGCAGCAATGAATAGTATCTTTGTCTAATATCTGGTTCACCTAGGGTATGCCTATGTTGTTCATCTTAGGTGGGAAACAAATAGTAAAGCAATCATCATCTGTCTTTTTATTAAATTAAAGCAATCATCAATGTGCTATTATTATTTTTGGATCCATCCACTGGTTTTTACCATCATTCTAAATTTCTGCATGCTCTCCTTACATAATCTCACCATATTTTTCGTATGCATGTCAGATATTGTACACAGTTATGCTGAACATGTAGAGAAAAAGAGAAGAGTTTTGCATGACAATATAATGTCATACAGACATTGCTCCATGGTGGGTTCAATGGCAAACCCTCCCCCCTCTCTAGATTGTAATCCAGAGGAAGATATCTGTTCTGAATCGATTCAGACGCCGCTGACTACTCCTATTCACCCCCAAGGTGTTTGCTCTACCGTGGCATGATGATGTTAGTCATATCAAGCATATGTTGCCTTGCAGTGCCTACTTTTGACATCATATATGTCATCTGCTTAGTTTAGACATGTTCTGTAATGCCACCTGTTTAGTTTCTATATCACATATGGGAATTATGCAGTCTCATGTCTTTTAGCGAGCCATAATATATGTGAAATGTGCAATGCCATCCTGTTTAACCAGGCATCATATATTTGGATGATATCTTGCCCATCCTTTTCTTCATTACATTTCCATTTGTCGACAATGTTTGTACATTAAATTACTCTTCCTGTGAATCAGCCATTTGGGTGGGAGATGGAAAAATCTGGAGTGAAAACAAGGCCTTCAGAGCAGACAGTGCTACATGTTGAAGCAGATCTTTTGTTGGGTCCCGATAGCTCATCAAAGGTGGATTCAGAGACACATGACCAGTCCTATTCCCCCTCCGAGGTGTATGCTCTTACTTGGCACGGTTATACTGTTCATATCATGCATATGGTGTCTTGCATTGCATAGTTTAGACATCATGTACACAACATTTAACACCATGTTCTTAGTTCAGACATCATATCGAATGCCCTCTATTTAGCATATAAGTCACATATGTGAATTAAATGATGTGATCCTAATTACTTAGATAACATGTAGGTGAATTATGTCATGCGATCCTGTTTAGATATTCATCATATCTTTGAATTATGTTATGCTATGCTATCCTGTTTAGATAGACATCATATATGTGAAATTATGTCATGCTATCCGTTTTAGTTAAACAATATACATGTCAACTATTTCATGCCCTCTTTTTCCACACTATCTATTGCATCTATCTCTCATACAATGTCTGTACATTCAACTATGTTTCCTGTTTATCAGCCATTTGAATTGGAGCGGGTGATGCCAGTATCTAGCGGACTAAAAACATGTTCATCAAATAAAATAGTGCTACCTCTTGGTGGAGATAGCACCTCGGTTGTGCATGCACGAGAACCAGCCCTACCACACATAACCCAAACTCTTGCAGATTATACCCCTACTGCGATGGACAGAGAACCAGCTTCACCCAATCTAACCCCAACCCCAGTAGATAGAAACCTAGTTCCTATTGACACAACAACATATCCATCATAGAGCTCCCAAACAAGAGCAGTTAGTAAGGCAGCTTCAGTACCCAAAGGGCCAGTACTACCACGGCTAACCCCAACTCCACCAGTTAGTACGCCTATTCCTATGGTGGAAGCACAACCAGCTAGTCGTAGTTTAGCATCTATCGCATTTGATTTTGTTAAATCGTATGTCTGTATCTTCCCATCTTGGAAATATTATACCGAAGATGAAGGAAAATGCCAGTTGCAGGTGTTTGTCCAGGAGTTATGTGTAAGTAATGTTATTCATGGCAATTATTTTGCTTTGTCCCATACATCCTACCTCCATGATGGTTATAATACATCAAATTTTCTCATTTTTTCTCTATAGAGAAGGACCGATTTGGAAACTCAGGATGAGGCAACCTGTGCTAATACCTCTGCTATCTTCAAGAAAGCTTGGTGGTAGTATCGGAATTACCTGAAGAAAACATACTTCACCGGCAAAGAAACTCATCAAATTCCCTTATGTTCTCCTGAGACACATTTACTGGACGATGACTGGGAACGTCTCGTTCTGTACTGGTCCTGAACCAAGAATGTGGTAAGGTCTATGAGCTCATTTTCTATTTTGAAGTACTATATTCTCGCGTCTTACTGTACTCTGTTCATGTAGAACAAGTGCCCAAACCTGAAGAACAACTGTTCTAATTTATGATTCCATTGCTATCATAGTTCAAAAAAGTGCTAGGCGTTAATTGTGCGTTTTGCCACCGCCTTGCGCTTTACTGACCAAAGCGCATGCTTATGTGCAGTTATGCCCAGATTAAGCGTAGTTATGCGCAATGCGTTTTGCCAACGCCTAGAGCCTAGGCGTGCTTAAGCGCTCGCTTAGGCGCGCCTTTTTAACTATGATTGATGTCGTGCATACTGCTTTGCTCTTGTATCACTGTATTTACTCATACAAACTTATTTTTAAATTGAAGGATCCAATCGATACTCCAATGGCACAACAAGTATGTTCACATATGTTTCTTTTATAGGTTTGGTCTTATCAATAGCTCTGTTGATTTCAATTTCAATTGTGTATACAGTTGACTTCTCATATCATGCACATTACTAGCATGACAACAGAGCCAATAGTGTTGGTGTACATGTAGACCCGTGGTACCCATCTGAAATCTTGTTGTGCCGTGTAGTTTCCCACGCTTTGTATTCTTTCACAGCTGCTTTGTCTTGAACTGATATGATTTGAACCGTGTCTCTATTTTGATTTGGCAAGACAATGCAGTGACCATAGGACATAGATATATATTTGTTTCATGCTTTTATTATGTACTAGTACTTGGCAATAGAAGACTTGGTAGTTTAATCATGTCCACCTTACTAATGAACTGGTTCACCGAAATGAGTTTCATATACTAGTACATGCTAAACCTATTATGTGTCAGCTTGTTTCTTCTTTTAGAATGCTGACAGAATATTGGGGAAGAGTGCCTTATTAAGCAATGGTAAAGGAAGTAATGCAGATAAGGTTCAAGATAGTGAGACATCCTTGTTGGTCTCCAACAGAGCTGATAAAACAACTAAGGAAGACTATCTTGAAGATAGTGAGACAACCCCAAAGTCCAGTCTTGGTTTAGTGTTCAAGTTACTGGCCACTACCGCTTGCAGAAGCTATTCAAACTCTCTGTCTGAATCAGTTCAGTTTCTTGAGTCTCAACTACAAGCTGAAAGACATCGATCAGCTGTGCTACGACAAGAAGTGGAAGGACTACGGAAGTCCCTGGAGAATTCAGATGCATACTTCCTGGTGCAACAGCAAGCGTCGGAGGATTTTAGCGCCAAACAGGACAAAGTTAATAAGCTTGCTAAGCTTATTGCCAGCATGGTGGGTACCCAGGATAACGTTTCTTGAGTTCTTCTGAAGTTGTTTCAGTTATGCTCTTGTTTTGTGGCCGCGTTTATTTGCACTGGTGCCCAATTTTGACGGCCAATGTATGTAATATGCTGCTTTATTCCCTATATTTGCACTGGTGGCGAACTTTGATGCCCAGTGGATGTAATATGTGTAATAGTGGTAATAGGCTAGCGTTATTTGCTTGCTTATTTATTTCCTTATTGTCTTGTTTAGTTATTTGCTTGTAGTCACTGCAGTTCTTTTTCTGTGTTTTTCTAGTGGCCACAGTAACCTATTTTTGGTAACTAGGCCACAATAATCATGGCAACACACGTACTGTTGTAACCATGGGCCTCCTGTGGGCCGTATGATCCATGGGCCTTCTACGGGCCGTAGGATCCATTGGCCTTCTATATGGGCCGTAGGATCCATGGGCCTTCTACGGGCTGTAGGGTCCATGGGCCTTCTATGGGTCGTACGATCCATGGGTCTTCTATGGTCCGTACGATCCATGGGCCTTTTCCGGGCCATAGGCTCCATGGGCCTTCAACGGGGCGTATCATCGTTTCGCCAATCATGGGCCATACTATTCATGGACCGTAAGAGCCGTTAATAGGCCGTATTTGATAACTCTATGAAAACAGCCCAATAGGTTTTTTGACATGAAAACGGGCCAATGTATTAACAGGCCACAAATGGGCTGACTGTAACCATGGGCTGAATTTGGCCCACAAGCAGAAAATGACAGTAACGGGTCGTAAGTAACCGAATGCTGGAAATGAGCCCAAGAATAAATGGGCCCTGAGAAGGCCGAAAGATAACATGGACTGGAAAGTGCCCAATGGAATAATGGGCCGTTAATGGGTATAAAGTGATACACTTTTCATTATGGGCCAGTTTCACCACGGGCCATTAATGGGCCAAGAGTTACAAAGGGACTCATATGGGTCGAACGATGTCATGGGCCATAGATGGGCCGGAAGTTAAAACGGGCTGGAATCATATTGGACGGCCCAGATGACGCTACTGGGCCTAATTTCAAGAGGTCGTAATGGGCTCTGGGTTAGCGGGCTGTAAATGGGCTATATGCGAACAAGCCGTTAATAGGCTTTGCGTGGGCTGGTCCGCCACCTTTTGACCAAGTCAAATGGGCCAGCCTTTTCACAGGAATGGGCCTCTGTTGGGCTGTGCCACATGTCGACGTATCATAGACACCTTGGGTCCAACGAGTGGATGACATCTGTCTCAACGGTGAGCTGACACGTGTTTCGTCCAGCCAATGATGATTTTACATGTGGAAAATCCCCATTGATCGGGGCTGTTAACGGGTTATCGGATCCAAAACCGGACCCGATAGCTTAACGACGTTCCATTATGGTGGATGCCACGTGTCGGTCACCCTTGTCGAAAGCACTTCTGTGACATGCAATTTATCGTCATGGAAGTGGACACTTCCATGATGATAATTTTGGTAATGTCATGGAACACTTCTATGACAACACAAGTATGATTATCTTGATTCTGTCATAAAACCGTCATGAATGTACATGCATGACAAAAAACGCGACCTACTGTGACAAACACGTATCATCACAGAAGTGTATTCTTTTGTAGTGTATAGATGTGGTGGAACTGTACAACATACTTAAAATTAGATAATATTACAGTAGAACTAGCTATTTCAGTACGTGGTTGGCAAAAATTGGGGAAACGTTTAGTCAGTTCAGCTGTCGAGTTGAACTATTTGTGTAAAGAATGACTGCTTAATCTATGAATGAAATCTATGCTTAATTACTGAATTTTAGTTGCAAAAATAAAATACTCCTAGTGATTTTTAGCTGCATATTTGTACAAATCAGAGTGCTCCAAGGTTGACAAACGGCAATGTTACCAGATCAACAAATGTCAATCTTTCCAGTTTGACAAATGGCAACATACCCAATATGAGAGATGCAAATCTTACCAAATTGTTTGTAAGTGGTTGCACACGGGTCATCCAAAACAACCATTTGCGTTGAAGAGATGCACAAATCCTACTCTCACCTTGCATACATGTGTTCTATCTAAAACGTTTGTGATCAAGAGCTGCACAAACCCTGCTCAGCCCATTTTCCCTTGGCTTCCTAGGGAAGCTGTCGGTTTGCATAAGGGTGCTCTAACTAAAATGTTTGCAATGAGTGTTTTATATTTTAAAACCATTGACATTTTTTAAAACAAAATCGTTTGATAAGTCTGTACATTAAGAAAGAAAAACGCAAGTTTGGTCAAACCATATATTTCATTTAGTCACACTGCAAATTTATATTCATATGATCGAGATACAATATTAAACCCAAGAAAAAAACTATTTCCGGCGGCGGCAGAGGTGGCATGCCGTGCCATCCTAGTCATTGTCGTCCTCCCGGACACCGTTGTTGAAGTCTTCAAGGCAGCACAGAATGTTCTTCACTTGTAAGTCAAACATCATGTCATCGCGCGATCAATGGGCGGGGCGCGGGAGGACGGCGGCGTCCCATGCCACTGAGCAGGGCGTCCGCACGGGCACGGGTGCGGTCGGTGCAGCGAAACACACGGGGACCGGCTCCGTGGTTGGTGGAGGGGCGTGCACGAGCGCTGGTGCTAGCTTGTAGATGAGCTCGCGCGGGTCCATGGAGACCTCCATGACGCCCGGGGCTTCGAGCTCTGCGATAGTGCTCCGTGACCAGCCCGTCAATGCTACAGGGATGGTCGCTGGTGCAGGCGCGGGGATGGGAGCGGCAGCGGCAACCGCCGCGGCCAGCTCATTCTGGGCCTTGTCCATGAGGCCCCATTCCTCCTTATTTTCTATCTCCTCGGCTCGGAGTCGACTTCAAAAAACTTGAAGACTAGTGGGAGATGTTTCTTCTACGCCATGGCCTTGGTGGAGGTCTATGGGAGGGAGGGGAACGGGAGGCGAACAATAAGGCCACCCGTATTAAGCAGCGGCTCGGGTGCCATTAATGAAAAGGAAGGCGGGCAGCCATGGAAGTCAAAGGGCTCGCTTCCTAGTGAGCCTGCGCAGCGTATAGCTCGCACGCTTCCCGGTGAGCATGCGCTTTGGAGAACAGCTTGCACGCCTCTCGGTCAGCCTGTGCACCAGACTACGCTCGCACGCTTCCCGTTCAGTCAAGCAGCTGTCTGCATGGCACCTCCTATAGCCATTAAAACCAAGACACGTGGCGTCACGTGAATGGTTATATAACGCACATGATTTGAATTATACAAACATTTGCGATGTTAGAGTGGCAATTAATTGTTTCAAAATGCCTTTGTTGGCTGTTATTCGAGTGCTTCTTCTCTCAAAATGGACAGAAAAAATACCACAACATGTCGGGTGCCATTCCATGATAGTTTGCCAAGTTTCATGAATTTCAGACGAGTTTTGGATTTGCTAGAATTTAAAAACAAAGTATCTCAATGTTTTGCCGGCAATCAACAGTGCCCTGGTGTTTGAATATCATTCATATTTCCTCCATAGGACCTAAGCATGCACCCAAGGACAAAGATTTGATTTTTCAACCAATTTATATGCAATATAGCATGTGCATGTAGTTCAAATTTGAATTATGCACATAAAATGCCTAGAAAACCCAGTTAATGAATAAAAATGTCCAAACGAACACCGAAAAATTCAAAAATTTCACACAACACTCCTGTTGTTCTCCGTTGACACTAGAAAAAATTTGAAACCAATAAGAGGCAGCGGATATCATTTCATCTGCAAAGGTGGGACGTTCCCTACTAAAACCATCAGGCTTCTTGTGAGAAGCTCTAGTTCAAACCTGCCCCATATGGGACAAAAAATTTACCACGACATGTTGATGCCGCTCCATGATAGCATGCCAAGTTTCATGAATTTCAGACGAGTTTTGGATTTACAAGAATTTAAAAACCAGGAATCTCAATGTTTGCGGCCGAGTGACGGTGGCAGGGTGTTTGACATTCATTCATATTTCTGGCATGGGACCTAAGCGTGCAACCAAGGACACATATTTGAATTTTCAACCAATTTATACGCATTAGAGCATGTGCATGTAGTTCAAATTTGAATTATGCACATAAATGCATCAAAAACTCAATTAATACATAAAAATTTCCAAACAAACCCCGAAAAATCCCAAAAACTGACACAACACTCTTGTTGCTCTTTTGACACACTAGATTTTTTTTGAGAGCAATAAGAGGCAGCGGATATCATTTCGTCCCCAAAGGTGGGAGGTTCCCTACGGAAACCATCAGGCTTGTTGTGAGAAGCTCAAGTTTGTGAGAAGCTTATACCCAAACCTGCCTCCAATGGGACAAAAAAATTACCACGACATGTTGATCCCGTTCCATGATAGCATGCCAAGTTTCATGAATTTCAGATGAGTTTTGGATTTACCAGAATTTGAAAACCAAGAATCTCAATGTCTGCAGCCAAGTGATGGTGGCAGGGTGTTTGACATTCATTCCCATTTCCTGCGTGGGACCTAACCATGCAACCAAGGACATGGATTTGAATTTTCAACCAATTTATATGCATTAGAGCATGTGCATGTAGTTCAAATTTGAATTATGCACATAAATGCATCGAGAACTGAATTAATGCATAAAAATGTCCAAATGAACCCCGAAAAATCCTAAAAATTGACACAACACTCGTGTTGTACTATGTTGACACTAGAATTTTTTTGAAAGCAATAAGAAGCATATCCTGAAACCTGCCCCAAATGGGACAAAGATTTTACCACGGCATGTTGATGCCGATCCATGATAGCATACCAAGTTTCATGAATTTCAGACGAGTTTTGGATTTACTAGAATTTAAAAACCAGGAATCTCAATGTTTGCGTCGAGTGACGGTGGCAGGGTGTTTGACATTCATTCCCTTTTCTTGCATGGGACCTAAGCATGCAACCAAGGACACATATTTGAATTTTCAACTAATTTATATGCATTAAGGCACGTTCCTGTAGTTCAAATTTGAATTATGCACATGAATGCATAAAAAACTCAGTTAATGTATAAAAATATCCAAGCGAACCCTGAAAAATCCCAAAAATTGACACAACACTCGTGTTGTTCTATGTTGACACGAGAAACATTTTGAAAGTAAGAAGAGGCAACATATATCATTTCGTCCCCCAAGGTGGCACGTACCCTACCGAAACCATCAGGCTTGTTGTGAGAGAAGCTCTGGTTTGCGAGAAGCTTATACACACACCTGCCCCAAACGGGACAATATTTTTACCATGGCATGTCGCTGCCTTTCCATGATATCATGTCAAGTTTCATGAATTTCAGCCGAGTTTTCGATTTACTAGAATTTTAAAATCATGTATCTCAATGTTAGCGGCTGAGCGATAGTGTCAAGGTGTTTGACATTCATTTTCTTGCATGTGACCTAAGCTTGCAACCAAGGACAAACATTTGATTTTGCAACCCGTTTTTATGGACTGGAGCATGCGGTTTAATTTTGAATTGTGCACCTGAAATGCCTAGAAAACCAAGTTACTATATAAAAATGTCCAAACGAACCGTGAATAATTCCAATTTTTTTGCCGACACACCTATAATTGCATGTTCACTGCAGATAGAAGTTCTAGCAATTCAAACACCATCCTTTGCAGCTATGACCCCATTATGTAATACAAATCGAGATGAAAAATCAAGTAGATCCCACACAGTTTATTATCACCAACCGTGTGAGATGCAGTACAAAATATCCTGGAGCACCGTCGGTGTATAGTACGCCTGTGGCTTACGCAAGAAGGTGCGTCGGCTACAGTCCACAGCCGGTGTGTCAAGCACACTAGCTCGCTCCCCAAATATCATTTCACTGTTCAATCGTCGTTGGTGAAAGATGGGGATGTGGACCCATGTCCCGAGGGAAACTTTGGCGACCCACTCCGGCAACAGCGCGGTCGTAGCCGCCAAGCACATGCTAACAAGCTTCATGAGGACGACCGCAATCTACGACCGGGCGACCAAGGAAGCCTAAACAGCTGATGTTGCTTCTCAGGTGGTGGCAGCAACATCTGCCTCGGGGATAGCAACTGGCGAGAGCGGCACAACAGCTGTCCGTTCCACAGCAGCGGCCTTAGCCCTAATGGAGGTCGCCCAAGACCATGTCGAGGCCGCCCACGCCTAGCTCGTGTTGGTCACCACACAAATTGAACTAAGCTTCTCCGACAACGGTCAGCAACCCACGGCCGAAGAGTTGGCAATCGCCGAGAGTGTTCGAGCAGTCATTCGTTCCAGCGCGACATACCTTGCCACGACGGAGCCTGCCAAAGCCCAGATTGCGGCCGCCCACGCCCAGCTCATGGCGGCCTTTTCTAATGAGATGTCGGACGTGGATGGTGAGATGCTTGCCGAGTATGGTGCGATGGGTGCCATGGAGCCCCTTCCCCAGGAGACTGTTGGGTGCGATCTGGACATGGAGGAGGCGGCAGAGATCGACGAGCAGTAGCCATAGTAGTACTCTTTGTTTTGTTTAATTTAGAGCGCCGGTCTTTAAGTTGCTAGAGTAATGTTTAGGCCAGGTAGCTCTGTTTAATTGTTGAACTTGCTCGATTAAGAAGTGTGGATGTGGTGTAGTCTACTACTGTAGTCTTCTTTGTGTACCCAAATTATGTAATGACGTGGATGACCACTGTAACCAGGGAAATTGGAACCAAAATTTTTGACGTTCAAACTCATCACACACGACTTAAGCTATCTGAATCGTTGGTGATGTTCACATAACGTACGCAGTTTTGAATAAGGGATCGTGTCTGATGACACCGCGCGCCAGTTTTTTCGCTGAACCGATTCAAAATTTTCGGCTTCCGTAAAAATATCTACCTCCCCGCCCCTCCCCCTTACCAAAAGACACATTTCCCCTATTTCCTCCTTCCTTTCCAAGTTGAAACCTTCACTCCTTGCTTGCAGCACCGCTCCCCTTGCCGACGACCCTCCTTCACACTGCTCGGCCTCGTCTATCTAGGCAGGTAATCCACACCAGACCCCCAGCCTCCTCCTCCTTCCACATCACACATGCCCCGACCACCGGCGTGACACCTTCCACCCAAATCACCGCCCCCTCCAGCAAATAAGCGCCGCCCTAAGCCATGATGAACATAGTATAGCCAGGAGCTCAAGGAGCATTTGGCAACGGAGAAGCAAATCGCGGCCGCACGCATGGATGAGGTCGTGATGGCTACCATTCGTGCGAACCCCCAGATCTTGGAGGAGCACCTTTCCATTTGCTAGCTACGTCGGTTAAGCATGTTCGGTTTACCCTTTGCATGTGATGCTCCTGCCTTTCCTTAACAAATTCTAGTGAGTTGTGCTATCTAATTTTACCATGCAATATGTTGCTCCTGTGTATATGTTCTATATGTCGTGTATGGCGGTGATCACTTATTAACTATTTGGTTAGTTAGTTGTCGTCTTCAGTTAACTGTTTGGTTCAATTCTGCATATGTGATGTTCAATTCTTCAAGCTACATTTTTGTATTGTCTTCCATGTGAAAGTGCGTTATATCGACTAGAGGGGGGTGAATAGGCGATTTTTATGAATTCTTCACTTAGGAATTTGCCGGTGAGGAAATTCCTTAGCGAAGAACTACTAGCAGCGGAATAAGTACTCAGAAGTAAGCATAACAAGATCCAGACATAGTCATCATGATGAAATGAAGACAAGCACAGAGTATAGGAAGCGTAAACACATGATAACACAAGATGAAGACAGACAGACTGAATAAATTGAAGTGAGGAAATTGAGAAAGTCTTCAGTCAAAGTCTTCAAACGCAGATATGAACAATCACTCAACACAGTAATGAGGAAATGAAAGACTTGAGGAAATAGAACCAGTAAGGTTGGTGAAGACAATGACTTGGTAGACCAGTTCCAACTGTTGTCTTAGTTGTACATCTGGTTGGAGCGGCTGAGTATTTGAACTCGAGGACACACAGTCCCGGACACCCAGTCAGTGAGCACGCAGCTTAGGACACCAAGTCCTCACCGTATTCTCCTTGAACTAAGGTCACACAGACCTCGTCCAATCACTCGTGGTAAGTCTTCAGGCGACTTCCAAACCTTCACAGACTCGGTCACACGGCGATCCACAATTCCTCTTGGATGCTCTAGACCATGATGCCTAACCGTCTGGAAGAAGCACAGTCTTCAAAGGTAACAAGCGTCGGATCCATGCAGGATCAATCTCTTTAGTGATGCTCAATCACTTTGGGTTTGAGGTTTTTCCTCACTCGATGATTTTCGCTCAAAGTCCTCGGAGGATGGGTTGCTCTCAAATGACAAGTGTCAGTTTCTCTCGCAGCAGCCAACCAGCTAGTGGTTGTCGGGGGCGGCTATTTATAGCCTAGGGCGCAGCCCGACATGATAAGACATAAATGCCCTTTTCTGATATGACCATTAGGTGGATAACATATTTTGGGACAGCTGGCGCGTAGCACAGCAACGGTCGGAAATTTGACTATCAAATTCCTCAGGGCTATCATGTTCCTCACTGTGTAGGCAATCCGCACTGGAGAATTCCTAACTCCTCAGTCAGAACAAATTCCTCAGCGACCAGAAGAACTTCGTCTCTGTCACTGAAGAAATTGACTGAACTGTATGAGATTTCCAAAAGCTTCACTCGAAGGGTTTGGTAGGTGTAGGATTTTGAGTTAAGTATCACTTGGAAATTTTTCCTTAGTATTTCCTCGACCCCCTTTAACAGTACGATGTTTCCTATGACTTAAGAAAGAGAAACAAAACTATGAAAACGAAAGTCTTCAAGCTTCATATTCCTCGCATGAATATCAAGTCTTCACGGTTACACCAATTGCTTCACTTTCAAAGTCTTCATGAAAGTCTTCAGAAATACCAAAATCTTCAGTCGAAGATATTCATTTTTAGGGGTCGACTTTCCGTGTAAATATCAAACTCCTCATAGACTTATAGACCTGTGTACACTCACAAACACATTAGTTCCTTAACCTATAAGTCTTCAATACACCAAAATCACTAAGAGGCACTAGATGCACTTACACCATGTGAGAAATAAATCGAATTTATCTTTACAAAATACATGAGAAACGAATACAATTGCTATATGTCCAAGCTTTCAAGCATGCTTGGTTTGGTTATACATTGTGCAATGTGGTGCTCAGTTAACGTTTGGTTCATTTGTGTTGTGGTGTTTAGTTAACTATTTGGTTCAATTCTGCAATGCGATGTTCAATGGTTGTGGCTGCATTCTGTTATTGTATACCATGTGAGAAGTAAATCGAATTTGGCTGTTCGAAATACATGAGAAACAAATACAATTGCTATATTTCCAAGTTGTTAAGCATGCTTGGTTTGGTTAACTTTCTGATCTTCTATTAGGAGTATGTTATACTGTGCAATGTGGTGCTCAGTTAATGTTTGGTCCATTTGTTGTGGTGTTTAGTTAACTGCTTGGTTCAATTCTGCAATGCGATGTCCAATTGTCGTGGGTAGAATTTTGTATTGTTGTGCATGTGAGGAATAAATCGAATTTGGATGCACTTAATACATGAGAAACATATACAAGTGCTATATTTCCTAGTTCTTAATCATGCTTGGTTTGGATAAATGGGTTTTCCATGTGGCTTGAATTAATCTGATGAATCTGCAATGTGCTTATTTTTCATCAACATATTTTAATGATAGCATGCGAACCCTTACTTAACCTAATGACTAACTACCTTATATGTGTTGCAGCGAAACAATTGGAAGCACTGAGGTTTACAATCGAGGTTAGCACATGCATGGTCCGTTGTCTAATAGCACATTATTGTGCAATTGCAGAAGCCATTCTAATATTTAGGTTTTTAACAATTTGGTCTTGCACATGTAGGTCCTGCTATCAGAGGTTTTGACCCACTATTCGGCCCTTTTTGCATATGGGGAATGAGTTGCCCATGAATATCAATCAAGTCAAGAAACTTAGAGAGATTGTTATGATAAAGAAATTAGCGACAAAAAACAACAAGATCTTTGTGTGCACAATGAACAAGACACCAGTTCACTACAAGATGGTACTAACTATTATACCTTGGCTTTTTTATTCCTTTGCCCCATTTCCAATATAGAGAAGGTATTTATGCACATCCTTGTATTCGGGCCTTTCCAAAGCAGTTCACTGATGAGTACCTCTCAAACCACCTCTATGGTCAGGAGGTGAGGAAGGTTTTCATACAACACCCACAGTTCAATATTGAAGTGTTCCTGAAGAGGACGAAGGATGGACGACCAATCACCCACAGGCCCTGGCTTAAAGTTGCAAAGACCTTCAACATCAATGAAGGCTCTATGTCCGCCTTCCGCTTCTGCAGTTTTCCCAAGATGCATCTGTCTATGTATCGTCTATGATGCTAATTTCGAAAGGTTCTAGATTTTGCATGTGAAACTTGGTGCTGGTGCATTTGTGTAATGGGGTAGCTGAGTGCTGAAGCTATATCATGTTGTAGTATGATGTATTTCAATTATGAAATCGTGCTTCCTTAATATGGGAATGAAATATATTATGTGTTTAATATGAATGTCAATTAGATTAATAAATGGATTATTAATAATGGGGCAATTATCCTACTAATTGTTTTTTGCTATTGCAAATGGTTATTGAGAAAATACCGTGGGCGATGACCTAAGGCAACGCACATAGTTTCTAGGAATGAACCATGTTGGATCTATGAACAATCACACAAGACATTCTCTTCAAAACTGTTTGCGTTAGGCCACCTTGCGCAAACGTTTACCACATACAAATTGTGTGTGATGGACAACCTTTGCCACACAGTTTCTTCTATGCACAGTGTGTGATGCATTCAATAACACAAACGATAAAATTGTTAATATTGTGTGCGATGGCAATGTTATCACAAACGATTTAACAGGGAAAATTGTGTGTGATGTACCTGCGAACGGAAACGTTTTCCTTGGAGCGACTGTGTGGGATGTATATACGAATGGAAACGTTTAGCAGGGACTGACTGTGTGGGATGTACTTACGACCGGAAACAATTTCGCCTGTATAATTGTATTTTTTAGCACTACTGTATGTATAACTGTATTTGCTCGCTCGTCGGTCGCACACGACCTCATTTTGCCGAGCGTGTGTGCCAGGAGGGCATATCACCGTCGGTTTCTGGGTCGTGTGGGAAGGATCCCCCTATCACCCACACTCACTTGGCGACGGTTCCAAATGCCGTCGCCGAAAGGGGTTTAAAAGCGTTCATACAGCACCTCGCTGTACTAGTGTCTGTAAACATTATGGCATGATATAATTCGAATATATGATTTATATAATAAACAAGTAAGCAAATAGCAATGGCATATATGATGTAAAAACTAAGCAATGCAAGACAACATGCATGACATGAGTAATATAACCCTGCCAAGTTTGAGCATAGACCTCAAGGGGGAAATATGACTGCTCATGAGTCTCTAAATCCTCCTCTGAGGAGCTATCTGTAACCAGCAAGATGTCTGCTTCACCAGGTAGCATTGTGTGCTCTAAATACCTTGTTTTCACTCCAGATACTTCCATCATCGCTTCAAATGGATGATGCACAGGAAGAGTAGTTGAATATACAAACTTTGTCGACAAATGGAACACGTAATACAAAAAAGGATAGAATGATATAATTCACATATATAATGATTGGCTAAACTGCATGGCATTGAATAATTCACATATATAATGCCTTGCAACAAGATAGCATTGCATAATTCACATAGATAATGTCTTGCAAAAGATGGCATTGCATAATTAATATATATGGTAATTAGACACTAAACCGGTGGCATTCAGACAAAGCATGTCCACACTAAGCAAATTACATAGCAATGCAAGACACCATACGCACGATATGAGCAACATAACCCTGCCAAGTTAGAGCTTACACCTCAAGGGGGAAATAGGACTGGTCATCTGTCTCTGAATCCTCCTCTGAGGAGCTATCTGTAACCAACGAGATATGCGCCTCATCAGATAGCATAGTCTGCTCTAAAGACCTTGTTTTCACTCCAGAATTTTCCATCACCGTGTCAAATGGCTGATGCACATGAAGAGTAGTTGAATGTACTAACATTGTTGACAAATCTAATACATAGTGGAAAAAAGGATGGCATGATATAATTCAAATATAAGATTACTGGCTAAGTAGGATGGAATTGCAAAATTCGCATATATGATGCCTGGCTAAACAAGATGGCGTTGCATAATTCAAATATATGATAAAGAAACTAAACAGATGGCATTCACACAAAGCATGTCTAAAATAAGAAGATGACATATTTGATGTATAAAGTAAGCAATGCAAGGCATCATATGCATGATATTACCAACATCAGCATGCCAAGTTAGAGCGAAGACCTCAGCGGGTAAATAGGAGTGGTCTTCTCCTTCTGAATCCCCCTCAGAACAGTTGTCTTCCTCTTGATTACAATCCGAAATGGATGGAGGGGGGGCTGCCTTTGCACCCACCATGGTGCGACGTCTGCATGAAATTTTATTACCCACAAGGCTCGTCTCTTTTGCTCTACATGTTCAGTTCCATTGTGTACAATAACTGACATGCATAGGAATAAAACATAGTGAGATTATGTAAGGAGTGCATGCAGAAATCCAGAGTGATGGTAGCAACCTGGGGATAGACCCAAAACCAATGATAGCAGGCAGATAATGGCTTTAGTTAAAAATACAATTAATGGCTTCTTTACTATTTGTTTTCCACCCAACATGAAACTCAGAGTAGACACCAGAGATTAACCAGATAGTAGATAGATACTATTGATTGCGGCCCCAATATGTACCCCAAAACCATTTAAAAACTCAAGTTTGAGCATTAGTTTGGAGCTGACTCAGAGTCTAATCGGTGAACAGGATGATGAAGTAGCATGTAATATTTAGCAATGCATAACGTAAGCAGACACGAAAGAGTGTGATCTCTCTTGCAGACCCGTCTAGTCCTCCAGGTCATCTGCTTGGTTGATGATGGTAATGCAGTTGTCGTGGCTGCCGGTGGCAGGGAAGAAGATCTGAGGTAGCAAAAGATAGTCTCGAGGGCGGATCCCTGCTGTGGTGAACCCTTCCGTCATTGGAGCAGCTGAGCTGGGGTGCAACACAGCGCAGCAGGAGCGGGACAAACCACACAAGGTTTTCTTTGACACATATCTGTAACAGATGTAATTAGGTAAGGTCTTGTTTAAATTTGAGGATTCTAACAATGCAGAGATTGGAAATACATATGAATAGGATAGGAATGCACGTGCAAAACAGAGAATTTAAAAACACAGGATTTCTCCCAATCTAGGTGTTTGGTTCACAAGAATTGGAATATCGGAGGATGCAAAGAAGCATGGTGAGATTAAGTCAAACCATAAGAAAATGTACGGTTATAATGCTATTATGCTACTATTTCTTAGTCTTGTGCTTCATGAATAGGAATTTGAAAAGGAGGACAAGTGGATATTAAAATTCCTATGGTTTTCTTTCAATGAGACACTAAATAAACAAATCCTACAATTTTCCATTGCTCCATTCCTTTGAACCAAATGCATGAATAGTAGTACCATATGAAACTTTTCAATTCCTATGTTTTTCCTTCACTTTTCCTTTCAAACAGTGGCGATTCTAGTAGGCAGGCTTGAGCAGGGAAAAACCTACACTCAAAAAATGTTTTTGTACTACTTCTACTACTTTGGACCCAGGCCACTATCCTACTAGCTCAACTCCCAGGCCCATCCACGAATGCACAGCTCAAACGCGTAGAGATAAATAATGATGGCGTTCAAGAGAGTCCATCACGGATAGCTAAGTTGCCTGGTACCTCACTGCTGGTCATATAGTAGTAGAAACTAATTGTAATTATGTTACTACGTGTGCTTAGTGGACAATATATATAACATGTAGAGTAAAAAAGCGACGCAACAAGTGTACAACCTCTTTGGCGAAGCCATGTCGATCTTAGCATGATTGGGTTGGTTAGTGAGGATACCTCACTGCTGATTTGGCTATCAGAGGAGGGGAAGAAGATCGTAGGCGTCTGGAGATGGAGCCCGGGGTACTGCTCCACCGTGATGGAGGGTTTCGTCATTGGAGCAGCTCCGGTGGGTTGTACGACAGCGAGGCTGAAGCAGGACAAGAGAGACAACATTAACCTGAGTGGAATTCTAATAGCATCTCCAATAGATGATGTAAAATACATAACCATAAAGTGCAAGATGTAAAATACATCAGCCGCTCATAGCTGAACTTAACTGTCGAAACTGAATTTAACTGTCGAAACTGAATTTTGCTGTCGAAACTGAATTTTGCTGTCGAAACTGAATTTTACTATCGAAACTGCAGGCACTAGTAGCAGAAAAGCAGTAGCAGCAGCGCCAGGAGCAACAGCGTGTGCGAGAGCTGGGGAAGCTGGTCATGTAGCAGCATCTCGGGTAGCAGCTGCAGGAGCTCAAGCGAGAGCAGTATCTACTGATCGTGCAGCAGCAATGTGCGCAAGAGTAGAGAAGCAGGCAGAGTCGACTGACTTTCTCATCTCTGGTCACTCGATTTTCCAGCCGTTGGATAGGAAATCAAGGGCATGCAGTTCATCTTAAACCTCCACCCCCCCTGAGCCACCAGTCACCACCGGCCAAACCACCGGCCGGTGGCGCTTCCGCGCTGCCTCACCGCAGCGAAACCACTCCCCGCCGCCGTTCCGGCCATCCCTCTTGCCCCCCTGCAGCAAGTTTTTTCTATGGTGGTCCCCATGCCACCGCCCCACCACCACCGGCAATCACCGCCCCGGCGAGCCCCCCACCCCCTGAAAATTGACTGACCCAAAAGTCAATTCAGTCGACTGAAGTGTAGCTAAATCGAAGCAGCAGCGCAAGTAAGAGCAGGAGCGAGAGCAGCAGTGCAAGCAAGAGCAAGAGCGAGAGTAGCAGCGCGGGAATGAGCAATAGCAAGAGCAGATGAGGCAGGGGACTGAGAGCAATTGCAGAGCAATAGCGTGAGCAAGAACCAAAGCGGCAACAACTCCTACCGATGTTAACGTCGCTGCCGAGGGAGCGACGCCATGGAGGAAGTGGCGGCGATGCCACCGTGGATGGATCCGCGCCATGTCGGCTCGGGACCGAGCGCCAGCAGCACCGTGAGATCAAATCAAGAAGTAAATGGGGCGATTAGTGTATAACCTCTTTGGTGGCGCCGATTAGGCCTCAGCTTCATCCAAGGAGTCGGTGATGATGCTGGTCTTCCGGTGGGGCAGGTGAAGAGGGTGGTGTGGGAATGGAGGTGGAGCAAAAGATGAGGGGAACATCGGGGCAGCTCCTTGGAGGTGGAGGACGGGTTGGCTGAACCGGCGGGACAACAAGATCAACGACGGATCCTCATCCGGTGTGGTGGATGAGGGACGTCGAGGTGTTGCTGTGGACGACGTCGTTAGTGAAGAGGCTTCGGCTGGGTGGCGGATGAAGGAGGGTGTGGGGCTTCACGGGTTTTCACGGCCTCGGTGTACGAATGGATGGACAGATGGGTTGGGAGGGGGAACCATGGCTTAGGGACGCGCTTGTCCGAAATGTGGGGTAAGTTACGAAAGTACCCCCTCCGATTTGAGCAAGGCGGTTCTTTTGGTTCAGGGGTATCATGGGCATTTCGCGTGTCAGGATTTCGCAGGAAATGGGAGTTTTGACGCGCGTTGTAATTTTGGGATAGCAAGGCGCGGGTTGAGATGGAGGGAGTTTTTGGAGAACAACAAGATAAATATATATCTTAAATATTGTGGGGTAACAAGGCGCGGGTTGAAATTTGTAGACAAGCCTAACGTGTACTGTAACAAATCAATTCGCACTTCCCTCAATGAAAAAAATAAAAATAAATCAATTCACACCACACAAGAGAGTCTAGTCCCGTGTACTGTACCAAATCAATTCGCACTACAAGTGCCATTCAAAACTTTGATTTCATGTTATCTTCAATTAAAATATTTCGCTACGTGTATAATGCATGCAACCAGCTACTCAAATAAACGTTCTAGTGCATTCTAAACGTATATGCTACCACTTTAATATGAACTAAAATTGAATTTGTTTCTCTATTTGAATAAGATCTACAATCATGATTGTTGTCAGGTTAAACCATTTGAATTAGTTTCTCTATTTTAATAAGACCTAAAATCATCTTTATTGTCAGGTTAAACCATCATTTGTATATTATCTTCACAGTACAATGATTACTATCGGGTTTGATATGAACTATGTGTACTATATGAACTAGAACTCGATTTTTTGAATCCACTTTATGTTGATTTCAAATCATAGTACATTTCAACCTCTAGCTCGATCTTCATAATCTAAACCATGTC
Organism: Triticum dicoccoides; assembly: GCF_002162155.2. Taxonomy (NCBI): domain Eukaryota; kingdom Viridiplantae; phylum Streptophyta; class Magnoliopsida; order Poales; family Poaceae; genus Triticum; species Triticum dicoccoides. The sequence goes on along the minus strand of NC_041389.1, from coordinate 385,747,904 downwards.
TCGTATGTATGATGTGTTCATCACATAATGTATGGTGCCCCGCCCCCTACGCCTACAATTATTTAGATGTGAGGTGCAAACGGCATACGTTATCACAAATTCAAATAAAATATGAGATTGTTCGATATATAGTATGGTTTAGATTGTTTCATATTTAGTTGTGAGCTTCAAACGCCACACATTATCACAAATTCAAATAAAATGTGAGATTGTTCGATGTATAGTATGGTTTAGATTGTTCGATATTTGGCTGTGAGTTGCCAACGCCAGGCATTATCACATTATGGTATAACTTGTGCAAAACCACACCATGCATATCACCACTATATTCATGCATGCATATGTTGATAATACTATGATCTCCTATTCAAATATACGAATCCACTTTCATATTGAATTATGATCTTTGTTAGTCTCTTACACCCACACAATCCTCTAACCTTTGTAGCTAGCACTAACTTTCTCTCATGCATGCACACGCCCTTCTCGCCCTCCTCCTGCCTCAGCATTCTATGCATCGCGCACATTCATTTTTTTCTTTAGGTTGTTCTCCCACGGTCTCCATAACTCATTTCCGACACACACCGATCGATAAACCTCTCCAGTGATGTCTACCTACCACATACACACGCACCTTCCATCTCCTCCTTTTTGTGTCCATGCCTCGTGTCTCTCATACGATCCCACAAACGTGTAAACTCTCGCCCCTCTTTTCATCAATCTCACAATCGCACACTCCTCCCCCTATCTAGCTAGTAGGCCTCTCGCACCATCTCCTAGCTCCATTATCTCTGTCTATCCGTCTCACTAGGCCTTATTTGCCTATAACGAATGGATGTACACCGACCAATCTCCCGCAATACATATAGCTAGCTAGGTCGTTATAACTTGTTTTCCCCAAGCGCCGATCGATCAACCTCATTCTTTATGTCTCTCCCTTCCTCCGACGCACAACAATTGATCTACTGATCTAGTTAGGTCTTCTTACCAAACACATGGTCGCCCTTCATCATCCATGCATTCCCCCGAGACATTTACCACGCACACGCACACACAGATACACGTCCACACTGTTATTGATAATATTGCAGTTCTACCCTCAGTTTGTCTATTAGGCCTCTCCCACCATCTTCGAGAAGCAACTCCGCCACCCATCCAACACTCTACCCCTCTCCCTCCCCCCTCTCTCTCCTCCCCCTCTCTCTCTGTCCCAACCTATTTCCCATCCTTCACTTATGTATGTGTCATGGAATAGTCACGACAGATGTCCTAGTGTGAGGACTTAGTCATGGAGCCATCGCAACTAGGTTAGCTTAAAGGGGATAAACGGGACAAAGGACACAGAGAGTTTATACTGGTTCGGCCCCTTGCGGTAAATGTAAAGGCCTAATCCAGTTTGAGGTGGTATTGAAAAGCTTTCTGTTCTACCTGAGAGAATTAACAAGATGAAGTGATCATCTGCAACAGCCGGTGCTGTGACAGCTTTAAGCCGGGCCAAGGCATTGCTAGCAGAGGTAGACCCGGCCGATATAGCTACTGGGTATCCAAGCTTGAAAGAAGATGGCACTCGCTTTGAGAAGAAAGACTTTGCTGCCTGCGTGAAGGAGATAAGTCCCCTGGCCAGCTTGATTGCAAATGAAATAGATCTTTCAAGATATTAACCGGCTTATGACATGGAGAACCAGAAACTGCCCACACCGGCTTATAAAGTGATGGATTTAACTCCCCCAATCCGTAAGCACACTTTTGCCCCTGAAGTTGAACCGTCCGAGCTTATAGATGATGAAGCTGAATTCCACGCCTTGTGCGGCATTGATTGGTCATCACCAAACTTCCAGGCAGCAAAGGAGGACGAAGAACCGGAGAACGATAATCCAGAAGCTTCAAGTCGTCAAGGCCAAGAAAATTGATCTGCTGGGCGGTTCATATATTTGATCTTCTGAAAACACTTAACCATTTTGGCTCCCTTAGTCATGTAATAGGCTAGCGAAACTTTGCTCTGTCGTGCCATCGTTCATGTTTGTGTTTCGCCCAACATTGTTTGATCCGCCACTTGAAAACTATCATCTTACACTTATGATGACATTGATTTATGCAGATGAGATTTAGTACTATCCTGCACACAAGTAGATCACAAGAGCCCTGGCGGGTTACCGCAGGGCGGGTCATAATATCCCATATAAAACCGCTGATGATTAAAACAATTTATAGGCAGGGCCAGTTTAATCATAATTAGATATAATCATGAAAAATGTCATACCTATTATATTGAATTGTACTGCCGCCTTAAGATACCCGTACAGTAAGGGTGATAACCCAAAACTTAGAAGCCAATACTTCCAAGTATTTAATATCATGACATACTAGCGACTTATCGTACAAAGCTAGGTCGGTTTAACAGAAACCACGGATATGCTTCAAATATGAGCTGTGAGAATTGAGGCTACATGGCCTGAATCACTGTAAACCATTAAATATGGTACCAAGAGGAACCCAAAAAATGTTCAAAAAACAAGTCAAAGCAAGAAAACGAGACTTTTGTAGGCTGCCAAGCCTAAATCTCCATGGCTTTCATGGGCCGCCAATCCACTCAGTTAACCTTTTACACATTGGGAAACTGGCCTCATATGACCGCCGTTTTGGACCTTGACAAGTTCGGGGTCTATGTAAGATTGACTGTCAAGAGTATGACTTGTCATTCCAGGATTACCCGGGCGGAGTGGCAGTTTCTACAAAGCAGGAGAACCTAGAAGGTTTTGGTGAATACACCTGGTGTTCCAAACCAGCTCACAAGGGTAGTAACGCTATGTTCTCTTTGGTGAATACACCTATGTTTGAACAGGAAGCCCCCAAGTGCTTTGTGGCAACGCATCGATCAAGAGGGATATTCACAGCTATGTTCTCTTTGGTGAATACACCTATGTTTGAATAGGAAGCACCCAAGTGACCTTTGAAAGTGTGGCCTTGAGCCGATCAAGAGGGATATTCACAGCTATGTTCTCTTTGGTGAATACACGTTTGAACAGGAAGCCCCCAAGTGACCTTTTAAAATTATGGCGTTGCATCGATCAATAGGGATATTCACAACTATGTTCTCTTTGGTGAATACACCTATGTTTGAACAGGAAGCCCCCAAATGACCTTTTTTGTGATGAAAAAGACTCATTATTCTTGGAGATGAAACAACAGAGGCCCTGCTTTATCAGGGATGCCGCTTTATTATAAACATCATAATATATACATTGTCAAAATAAGTACATCATAAGAGCCGGTGGCTCTAGTGTAGTAAGGCCAAAGATGAGCAATATTCCATGGCCGGCAGGGTCTCCTCCTCCGACTTACATGAGTCCTTGTGGTCTCGAAAATCGATAAGGTAGTATGACCCATTGTTCAAATTCTTTCTAACCACAAAGGGTCCTTCCCAAGGTGGGGATAGCTTGTGAATATCATTTTGATCCTGGATGAGCCGGAGCACCATGTCACCTTCTTGAAAGGTTCTGGTCATAACCCGACGGCTGTGATAACGACGTTGATCTTGTTGGTAAATTGCCGAGCAAGCCGCTGCAAGGCCACGCTCCTCATCTAATAGGTCAAATGCACCATGACATGCTTTTTCATTATCTGCTTCAACATAAGCCGACACGCGGGGTGAGTCGTGACGGATGTCACTAGGGAGAACCGCCTCTGCTTCGTAAACCATGAAGAAAGGCGTGTAACCTATAGATCTGTTGGGGGTAGTATTGATACTCCATAACACTGAAGTTAACTCCTCCACCCAGCAACCCGGCGTCCTCTGCAAGTGAACCATAAGCCGGGGCTTGATGCCTCTCAAAATTTCTTGATTGGCTCTTTCAGCTTGACCATTGGACTCAGGGTGAGCTACTGACGATACGTCAAGTCGAATATGCTCATGTTGACAAAACTCTTTCATAGCACCCTTGGATAGATTAGTGCCATTATCAGTTATAATGCTGTGGGGAAAACCAAAGCGAAAAATCAACTTGATGAACTGAACCGTTGTTGCCGCGTCACACTTACTGACCGGCTCTGCTTCCACCCACTTTGTGAATTTGTCAACCGCCACCAAAAGGTGGGTTGTTTGGTCCTTGGTCCTTTTAAAAGGCCCCACCATATCAAGCCGCCAAACTGCAAACATCCAAGTAATTGGAATCATCCTCAACTCTTGAGCCGGCCCGTGAGCTCGCCATGAAAATTTCTGACAACCGTCACATTTACTGACCAAATCCTCTGCATCAGCATGAGCCGTCAGCCAATAAAATCCATGACGAAAAGCTTTAGCCACGAGAGACTTCGAACTGGCATGATGAACATAATCTCCTTCATGGATCTCGTGAAGAATTTCACGGCCCTCTTCAGGAGAGATGCAACGTTGAAATGCCCCAGTAAAACTGCAATGGTGCAGCTCTCTGTTAACAAGTGTCATTTACTTTGACCGCCGGGTTATCTATCTGGCCAAAGTTTCATCCTTAGGTAACTAGCCCCGGGTCATATAAGCCAAAATATGGAACTGTCCAATCAGGAATAGCATGAAGAGCCGCCACCAATTGTGCTTCCGGGTCAGGAATAGCCAGATCTTCCTCTGTAGGCAATTTGACAGAAGGGTTATGCAAACTATCCAAGAAAGTGTTACGTGGCACCAGCTTACGCTGGGACCCTAACCGGCTTAAGGCATCAGCCGCCCCATTTTTCCTGCGATCGATGTGTTCCACTTGATAACCCTTGAAATGCCCAACAATAGCATCAACCTCGAAGTGATAAGCCGCCATGAGTGGATCCTTAAAATCCCATTTACCTAAAACTTGCTGAGCCACCAAGTCTGAGTCGCCGAAACATAGTACCCGGCTTAAACTCATCTCCTTAGCCATCCGAAGGGGATGGAGCAGGGATTCATACTCAGCTGGATTGTTAGTACAGGGAAACATCAACCTTAAAACATAACAAAACTTGTCACCTCGAGGGGAAGCTAAGACCACAATAGCCCCCGAGCCCTCCAATTGCCTGGACCCATCAAAGTGAATAGTCCAATATGTGTTATCTGGCTTTTCTTCAGGCATCTGCAGCTCTGTCCAGTCATTGATGAAATCCACAAGTTCTTGAGACTTGATCGCCGTGCGAGGCTTATACTTCAAGCCATGAGGTCCAAGCTCAATGGCCCACTTGGCTACCCGACCTGTGGCTTCTCTGTATTGAATAATATCCCCTAACGGAGCAGAACTAACCACGGTGGAGATAAGCTAGAAAATATTGCTTAAGCTTCCGACTGGCCATGAACACCCCATATATGAGCTTCTGCCAGTGCGGATATCTCCGCTTGGACTCAATAAGCACTTCACTGATATAGTAAACCGGCCATTGAACCAGATATTCCTTGCCTGCTTCCTTCCGTTCCACCACAATAGCTACACTGACAGCCTGGGCATTAGCAGCCACATATAATAACAATGGCTCCTTATCAATAGGAGAAGCAAGGACTGGTGGCTCAGGTAGCTGTTTCTTCAAAGCTTCAAACGTGCCATTAGCAGCATCACTCGAGACGAAGTGATCTGGTTTCTTCATCATCTGGTACAATGGCATAGCCTTCTCACCCAACCGGCTTATGAACCGACTTAAGGCAGCAATACGACCCACCAGACATTGAACATCATTGATACACGCCGGCTTTGCCAAAGAGGTAATGGCCTTGATCTTCTCCGGGTTAGCTTCGATGCCTCTGTTAGAAACCAGAAAACCCAAAAGTTTGCATGCTGGCACACCAAAGATGCACTTGGACGGGTTAAGCATCATCTTGCAGACCCAGAGATTGTTGAAGGTCTCCTTCCAATCATCTATCAAAGTTTCCTTCTCTCTAGATTTAACCACAATATCATCCACATAAGCATGAACATTGCGCCCAATCTGACTGTGAAGGCAATTCTGCACACATCGCTGATAAGTCGCCTGGGCACTCTTGAGCCCAAAAGCCATAGACACATAGCAGAAGGCCCCAAAGGGAGTGATAAAAGTTGTCTTCTCCTGGTCTTTGACTGCCATCTTGATCTGATGATAACAAGAGTAAGCATCCAAAAAACTCAAACGCTCACAACCCGTCATAGCATCAATGATTTGATCAATGTTTAAGTCCGTGTAGTCCACACACATACGCCAAGTGCCATTCTTATTAAGTACCAGCACCGGATTAGCCAACCACTCAGGATGAAAGACTTCAACAATGAACCCAGCCGCCAAGAGCCTGGCCACTTCTTCACCAATGGCCTTACGCCTCTCCTCATTGAAGCGGCGAAGGAATTGCTTGACCGTCTTAAACTTCGGATCAATATTAAGAGTATGCTCAACGAGTTCCCTTGGTACACCTGGCATATCAGAAGGTTTCCATGAGAAGATGTCGCGGTTCTCACGGATGAACTCGATGAGCGCGCTTTCCTATTTTGGATCCAGGTTAGCGTTGATATTGAACTGCTTGGACGAATCACCAGGAACAAAGTCAACTAGCTTAGTGTCATTGGCCGATTTAAACTTCAACACCGGATCATGCTCTATGGTTGGCTTTTTCAAAGAGGTCATGTCTGCCGGATCAACATTGTCTTTGTAGAACTTCAATTCCTCTGTTGCATAGACAGACTCAGCGTAAGCAGCATCACCTGCTTCACACTCCAAAGCTATTTTCCGGCTCCCATGCACTGTGATGGTCCCCTTGTAACTCGGCATCTTGAGCTGCAGATAAACATAACAAGGCCGTGCCATGAACTTGGCATAAGCCGACCGTCCAAACAGAGCGTGATACATGCTTCTAATCTTGACCAGTTCAAAGGTTAGTCTCTCGGCCCTGAAATCATATTCATCCCCAAAAGGCACTTCCAGATCAATATTGCCTACAGGATACGTCAACTTACCAGGCACTACCCCATGGAAAATGGTATTGGACGGCTTAAGACTTTTGTCAGTCAACCCCATGCGACGGAAAGTATCATTGTAAAGGATATTAATGTTGCTACCCCCGTCCATGAGTACCTTAGTTAATTTGTATCCACAAACTTGAGGCGCCACAACCAAAGCCAAGTGACCCGAATTATCATCCCGGGGCGGGTGATCCTCTCGACTCCACATAATGGGTTGCTCATCGCAAGTAATGGGGAACTGCCGGCTCAACGGCGTTCACAACTCTTTTATGGAGCTTCTGGTCCCACTTGCATAAACTTGTGGTGAAGACGTGATACTGCCCGCTATTCAACTGCTTGGGATGACTTTGATATCTAGATTGTTGTTGCTGCTGACCCCCCTGACCAGATTGTTGATTGTAACCACCCTGATTACCTTGATGGTTTTGGTGAGCCTGGAAGCCGGAACTAGAACCACCACCACCGTAACCCGGGCCATGAGAACCGCCACTACCAGTACCTGAGCCGCAGCCCGGCCCATGATTGTTCTGGAATAAATCAGAATTTTTGAACTCCCTCTCAATTTGACAATCTTTCCAAAGGTGACTGGACGGCCTCTCCTTCGTGCCATGCTTTGGGCATGGCTGATTCAGCAACTGCTCAAGATTGAGACCTGATCCACCTGTCCGAGGAGGTGGCTTCCCCTTACAACGCTGGCCATTATTCTGCATATTGGTATTGGCCACAAAATTGAATTACTATCAGCCTTGCGCTTACCGTTGCCCTCCTGAGTCGCTGGCCTTTCATCATCAGACTCAGGGTCCTAGGTACTATCAGAGTCGGCATATTTAATTAGAGCCGCCATCAACTCACTCATATCATTGCAATGGCGCTTGAGCCGCCCTAGATTATGTTTGAGGGGCAGAAAACAACAATTCTTCTCCAACATTAGGACTGCTAAACCAGCATTGATGTTATCCGATGAATGAAGGATTGCCTTGACCCGGCGCACCCAATGGATCGTTGATTCTCCCTCTTCTTGGGCGCAAGCATCCAAATCCACAATCAACATGGGCTGTTTGCACGTACCTTTAAACTTGTGGATAAACCAGGCTTTTGGATCGTCCCATGAGCCGATGGAATTGGCAGGCATCCCTTTCAACCAAGTACGGGTTGTCCCATCTAGCATCATGGTGAAGTATTTGGCACACGCAGCATCGCTGACCTCCAACAGTTCCATGGCCATCTCGTAACACTCAATCCATGCCTCGGGGGGTGAGTCGGTTGTGTAGTTAGGCACCTTACGAGGTCCTTTGGAATCCTTGGGCAGATGCTCATTCCGTAGAGCCGACACTAAACATGGTATACTCGTGGTTCTGGAGGTCATGCCTGCCTCCACCGAAGCCGTGGATAAACCGAAAGATGTTGATGAGCCGCCAGCTGAGCCGCCTGCTCAGCTTCTCGACGTGCCTTGTCCTGATCGACCAAATCATGAGCACCATCACGCGCCGGGTCATGCCCACGCGGCTGGTTACGGTGCTGGTCATTGCTTGAAATAGCCAGTGAGTCCATGTGTCTTCTATAACTCCAGCTTGGGCGAGGGGTCGAATGAATCCTCTCTCGACTATAAGAATATGCCTCCCGCTATACTAATGTTGTTTGAAGAAGCTCTCTAGCCCTCCGTGTTTCATCCTCCGCTGGAGAATCGGCTTCCACTGGAAGAGCCGCCAATCGTGTCACCACAGCGATCATATTATCCAACGGGTTGGAATAATGACCTGGTGGTGTCGGCACATACTGAGGCGGTGTATTATTCAGACGAGGTGGCTCCGTCATTCCCGGTTGAGCCGGTGCTCCAGCCCCAGGTGCTTCAACCTGGTTTATCTCTGGTTGGTTACTGGTCCCTGCTCCAGGCGTGCAAAAGAGGTTCCTTGCCTCATAAACCGGCGGGAGACGACTCCGGTGCCTTCCTCTCATGATTTTGTTTGAGGCGTTCTGATCCAACGAGAGCCGGAAAGAATTAGCCTGGATCTGTTGTGCATGAACATCCAAAATAGCTCGCTCTATAGTCATCCTGGCGGTAGAGCTTCCTTGGCTTGCGCTACCTCATCATGCAGTTTTGCAATTTCCGCGTTATGCCGAACTTGATTCGCCGGGTTAACCTCTTCTATTAACAAGGCTATCAATTTATCCAGCAAGTTAGTCAATACCTAAGCTGGCGGGTGCGCATGGCCTCCTGCCCCAGATGCCATCGCCGTTGCTGACCCGAAAACCGTTGCTGCCGCAGTCGAAGAATTCTGCACAGGCTGTCTACCGTCCATGAAGATTGCAACCCTATTCGGCGGCTCATAGGGTCCAGAATACCATCGCCATCGGAACAACCCACAAGCCTGTCGTACTGCAGCTGGTGCAATGAAGTAGTCTTGCCTGTGGACGACTCACCATCAGAGTAGATGGCCGTCTCACTGCCAGACATGGATCCTTCCCAAATTCTGCCCCATGGATGAATCCGACGAAGGCACATTTCATGGCGGGCTGGGCTCGGGCAGGTCGTGCACGCTGAGCCGTCTCGATGATGTCGGTGCAGATGTCCGGCTAAGGGCCTGGCTCGCCGATCTTGCCGATGAAGACGTGAATTCCTCCGAAGGGGACCCGGTACCCGTACTCAATTGAGCCGGCCTCGGGGCCCCAACTTGCATCGTCGATGTAGAGCTTGCCGCGACGACTCTTGGTCATCCAGCCCACAGCGTATCTCTTGATCGCTTCGAAGCTGTCGTTCAAGAACTCAAAACCACCGTGCGCTGGCCCCACGATGGGCACCAACTATCGTGGAATAGTCACGTAGATGTCCTAGTGTGAGGACTTAGTCGTGGAGCCATCGCAACTAGGTTAGCTTAAAGGGGTTAAACGGGACAAAGGACGCAAAGAGTTTATACTGGTTCAGCCCCTTGCGGTGAAGGTGAAGGCCTAATCTAGTTTGAGGTGGTATTGCTTATGTCTCGATTACCAGGGAGCGAATACGCTTGACCTAGCTTTCGATCTCTTGTTTCTTGCCCTGAAACGCCGCTGGTCGTCCCTTTATATACACAGGTTGACGCCCAGCAGCTCATGGAGTCCCGACCGGCTCATAAACAACGTGTCCGGCTCGGTGACTAAATATACTTGCCTTACAATATAAGTTATACACATATGGCGGTTTACCCCTATGGGCCTTAAGCCACCCTTGCGCCTTGGGCCCTTGCTTCATGAACCGGTATCTTCAATATCCTCATGGGCTTCGTATTTATGAATCGCCATACGTATAACCCAACCCCTCCTGGGCGGGTCATACATAATAGTCATATCCCCAACAGTATGGATGTTGACCGATCTCCCTCATGACATACCTGGGTCTCTCCTTCTCGACACATATACGAGTCGATCTACCTATCTAGTGAGATCTCTGCCTCCCCCTCCCCCTTCCACACACCGATACATCGAGCACTCTAGTCATGTCTCTCTGCCACACACAAATTTGCCCTGTGCCCATTGATGTTCCGGTAGGTCAGTCGCCCTATATCTTTGACTTGCACACACACAATTTCGATGACTCTGTTCATCGATCTCGCACCCACCCACTTGATCCTCTCTTCGACTCTATCTATATATGTCAGATTTCGGGTTCCGCAAACCCTTGAGAGGTTTGAACTTTGGGGGTGCGTGCAGAGATGTCAACCTACCTAGCCTGCCAACTAACAAACCTCACAGCCTAGCGCGACAAGCTCAAAGAGAAAGAGAGACACGGCAGTTTGCCCAGGTTCGGGCCACCTTGCAGTGTAAAACCCTACTCCTGCTTTGTGGTGGATTTGCCTCGAGGGGCTGAGGAAGAACTAGTATAGTGGAGAACAACCTTAGGAGGTGTGTTCTTGAGCTGGTGGGGGAGAGGATGATCTCTAGAACCCGGATCCCTCTTTATGGTGGTGGCTAGGTCCTATTTATAGTGGCCTTGGTCCTCTTCCCAAATGTAGGCGGGAAGGGATCCCACAAGGACCAAATTTGAAGGAAGACTACAAGTACGTCCTATCCTAACTAAAGTGGTCTTTGCCTACAAAAAGCCTCTGGTCGTGACGATGCAGTGGGCTCGGCGATGACCTCCGTCCTGCCGTCCTGGCGGTCTTGGACTTGTTGCACTAGAATGGAAACCTTTGGTCGATTCCTCGGGACTCTGCGCCTGCTAGTTGCCTCCTTTAAACCAAAGAGGAAACTAGTACTCTGCGCCCGCTGGCGCTCGCCTGGCCTTGGTCGTCATGGCTCACGTCAGTTGAGCCTCACGATGTGCACCTTGCATAGAAATCTCCGCTCCTCACGAGCCAGCCTGAGGGGGTCGATCCCCGTGGAGATCTCGGTGTCGTCCGCCTCGCGAGGCTTGGCCCCTCGCGAGGGTCTTGAGTTGTTGATGCTGAAGTTGGGCCATACTAGGCTGTCGCTGGGGCCATGTCATGGGCCGCAGGCAGGCAAGTCTGGGTACCCCGTATCCAGAACACCGACAGTAGCCCCCGGGCCCAAGGCACGCTCGGACTTGGCTTCTGGGCGAAGCCGAAGGTCAAGTGCGGAGTGCTACCTCTTGTTCTTTCATTGGTTTTCCCTTGAAGAGGAAAGGGTGATGCAGCAAAGTAGCATAAGTATTTCCCTCAGTTTTGAGAACCAAGGTATCAATCCAGTAGGAGACGACCTACAAGTCACCGAATACCTGCACAAACAATCAACAACTTGCACCCAATGCGATAAAGGGGTTGTCAATCCCTTCACGGTCACTTGCAAAAGTGAGATCTGATAGAGATAGATAAACGATAAAGTAAATATTTTTGGTATTTTTGGTTTATAGATCAGAAAGTAAAGATTGCAAAATAGTAGATCGGAAACTATAAAGATGTAAACGAGAGTCAATATAATGGAAAAGATACCCGGGGGCCATAGGTTTCACTAGTGGCTTCTCTCGAGATAGCAAATATTACAGTAGGTGAACAAATTACTACCGAGCAATTGATAGAAAAGCGCATAGTTATGACGATATCTAAGGCAATGAACATGAACATAGGCATCACGTCTGTGTCAAGTAGCCCGACTCCTGCCTGTATCTACTACTATTACTCCACACATCAACCGCTATCCAGCATGCATCTAGAGTATTAAGTTCATAAAGAATGGAGTAACGCATTAAGCAAGATGACATGATGTAGAGGAATAGAATGGTGGTTGTGGAGAAGACAAAAGGAGAAGATAGTCTCACATCAACTAGGCGTATCAACGGGCTATGGAGATGCCCATCAATAGATATCAATGTGAGTGAGTAGGGATTGCCATGCAACGGATGCACCAGAGCTATAAGTGTATGAAAGCTCAAAAAGAAAGTAAGTGGGTGTGCATCCAACTTGCTTGCTCACGAAGAGCTAGGGCATTTTGAGGAAGCCCATCATTGGAATATACAAGCCAAGTTCTATAATGAAAATTCCCACTAGTATATGGAAGTGACAATATAGGAGACTCTCTATCATGAAGATTATGGTGCTACTTTGAAGCACAAGTGTGGAAAAAGCATAGTAACATTTCCCCTTCTCTCTTTTTCTCTCATTTTTTTGTTTGGGCCTTCTTTTTTTTTTCTTTTTTTCTTCCGCAGTCTCATCCCGACTTGTGGGGGAATCATAGTATCCATCATCCTTTCCACACATGGGACAATGCCCTAATAATGAAGATCATTACACTTTTATTTACTTACAACTCAAGAATTACAACTCAATACTTAGAAAAAAATATGACTCTATGTGAATGCCTCCGGTGGTGTACCGGATGTGCAATGATTCAAAAGTGACATGTATGAAAAAATTATGAATGGTAGCTTTGCCACAAATACGATGTCAACTACATGATCATGCAAAGCAATATGACAATGATGGAGCGTGTCATAATAAACGGAACAGTGGAAAGTTGCATCGTAATATATCTAGGAATGGCTATGGAAATGCCATAATAGGTAGGTATGGTGGCTGTTTTGAGGAAAGTAATGGTGGGTGTTATGGTGCCGGTGAAAGTTGCGCGGCACAAGAGAGGCTAGCAATGGTGGAAGGGTTAGAGTGCGTACAATCCATGAACTCAACATTAGTCATGAAGAACTCACATACTTATTGCAAAAATCTACAAGTCATCAAAACAAAGTACTACAGTATCCTCCTAGGGGAAGGGTTGGTAGGAGTTAACCACCGCGCGATCCCGACCTCCACTCATAAGGAAGACAATCAATAAATAAATCATGCTCCAACTTCATCACATAATGCTTCACCATACGTGCATGCTTCGGGAACACAAAATTTAACACAAGTATCTCTCAAGTTCACAATTACTCCACTAGCACAAAATTTAACACAAGTATCTTCATTTCTCAATACAATCATAAAGAATCAAACTTCTCATAGTATTCTATGCACTTCATATGAAACTTTTTATTATATCCATCTTGGATGACCATCATATTAGGACTAGTTTTATAACCAAAGCAAATTACCATTCTGTTCTAAAAGACTCTCAAAATAATATAAGTGAAGCATGAGAGTTCAAAAATTTCTATAAAATAAAACCACCGCCATGCTCTAAAAAGATATAAGCGAAGCACTAGAGCAAGATTGTCTAGCTCAAAAGATATAAGTGAAGCACATAGAGTATTCTAATAAATCACGATTCATGCGTGTCTCTCCAAAAAGGTGTGTACAGCAAGGATGATTGTGGTAAACTTAAAAGCAAAGATTCAAATCATAAAATACGCTCCAAGCAAAACACATATCATGTGGATAGCCTCAAGTAAAGTTACCGATAGACGAAGACGAAATAGGGGATGCCTTCCGGGGCATCCTCAAGCTTAGGATTTTGGTTGTCCTTGAATTTTACCTTGGGGTTCCTTGGGAATCCTCAAGCCTAGGCTCTTCCCACTCCTTATTCCAAAGTCCATCAAATACTTACCCCAAACTTGAAAACTTCACAACACAAAACTCAACAGAAAATCTCATGAGCTCCGTTAGTATAAGAAAATAAATCACCACTTTAAGGTACTGTTGTGAACTCATTCTTTATTTATATTGGTGTAACATCTACTTTATTCCAACTTCTCCATGGTTCATACCCCCTGATACTACTCATAGATTCATCAAAATAAGCAAACAACATGCGAAAAACAAAATCTGTCAAAACAGAACAGTCTGTAGTAATGTGTAACTCTCAAATACTTCTGTAACTCCAAAAATTCTGAAATAAATTGGTGGACGTGAGGAATTTGTCTATTAATATTGTTCAAAAAGAATCATCTTAAAAGCACTCTTCTATAAAAAAAAGAATGCTAATCTCGTGAGCGCAAAGTTTCTGTTTTTTACAGCAAGATCAAATTAACTTTCACCAAGTCTTCCCAAAGGTTCTACTTGGCACAAACAGTAATTAAAACTTAAAACCACATATAACCAGAGGCTAGATGTATTATTTATTACTAAACAGGAGCAAAAAGCAAACAACAAAAATAAAATTGGGTTGCCTCCCAACAAGCGCTATCGTTTAACGCCCCTAGCTAGGCATAAAAACACGAATGGATCTAGGTATTGCCATAATAATGATAGGGAAAATCACGAAAACTCATCTCGTACTCCCTACATTCAGCAGCAAGTTTTCTTTGTGGCAAGCAAAAATAATGAAAAGGGCTAAATTTAATGGGACAGAAATCCCCAAGATCAAGCACGGGAGGAATTGTTTCCTCCTTTGGCCCTTCATATTGAACAACCAACTCATCATTATAGGCATTCTTTTGGCAAAAAGTCATGAGCCATTGTTCAAGAGAGAAACCCAACCCATTGTTCTGAATAGCAAAATTATCATTAAGTTCGGAAATCCCGTCAACTAGAACATCGGTAGGGACCCTCTTTTTTAGATTTTCATTATAAGCAAAGGATCGTAAACACATTATGTCTTCTTGGTTAAAGAGAATTGCTTCTATGGGAGGACGACCGGCGTCCACCCTATAATGCGCAAAAATTTCATTGGACTCTTCTATTATAAATCGAAACTCATGTGTTAGAAAGATGGTAGCCGCACGCTTAACAAAAGAATGCTCGATATTAGAAACTTCTAAAAAAAATCCTTTGTATGCAAGGATGCATGTGAATAAATTGTCTTTCAAGTTCAACTACGAGAAAAGATATAGCGTCCGTGAGACTACTAGTTTTATGAAGAATAGATCTGGGTAAAGAACCAGCACAAGTAAAGAAATCTTGAATAACCCCTTTTCCAATAATATTACCACTACCAATGCAAAACTTTTTAGTGCATAGAATAGTAGGTTCTTCATGAGGATTCATATTATCAAAGACATGAAAGTTTCCCCCATCGTTACTACTATCCTTTTCAATGATATCCTCCCCAGTTTTAGACATGATGGCAACAAACCAATCTAACAAAAGAGCACACAAGAAGCAAGCGAAAAGATACGAATGGAATAGGGGCAAAGAAAAGGCAAACGTTTTCAAAAATCATTTTAGAAGTGGGGGAGAGGAAAACGAGAGGCAAATGGCCAATAATGTAATGCAAGGGAGAAGAGTTTATGACGAGTACTTGGTATGGCTTGACTTGACGTAGATCTCCCCGACAATGGCGCTAGAAATCCTTCTTGCTACCTCTTGAGCTTGCGTTGGTTTTCCCTTGAAGAGGAAAGGGTGATGCAGCAAAGTAGCGTAAGTATTTCCCTCAGGTTTGAGAAACAAGGTATCAATCCAGTAGGAGACGACGCACAAGTCACTGATTACCTGCAAAAACAATCAACATCTTGCACGCAACGTGATAAAGGTGTTATCAATCCCTTCATGGTCACTTGCAAAAGTGAGACCTGATAGAGATAGATAAACCGTAAAGTAAATGTTTTTGGTATTTTTGGTTTATAGATCGAAAAGTATAGATTCCAAAATAGAAGATCGGAAACTAGCAAGATGTAAACGAGATTCAATATAATGGAAAAGAGACCCGGGGGGGCATTGGTTTCACTAATGGCTTCTCTCGAGATAGCAAATATTACGGTGGGTGAACAAATTACTGCCGAGCAATTGATAGAAAAGCGCATAGTTATGACGATATCTAAGGCGAAGTTCATGAACATAGGCATCACGTCCGTGTCAAGTAGACCGATTCCTGCCTGCATCTACTGCTATTACTCCACACATCGACCGCTATCCAACATGCATCTAGAGTATTAAGTTCATAAAGAACGGAGTAACACATTAAGCAAGATGACATGATGTAGAGGAATTAACTCAAGCAATATGATAAAAAACCCATCTTTTTATCCTTGATGGCAACAATACAATACATGCCTTGCTGCCACTACTGTCACTGGGAAAGGACACCACAAGATTGAACCCAAAGCTAAGCACTTCTCCCATTGCAAAAAAGATCAATCTAGTAGGCCAAACTAAACCGATAATTCGAAGAGACTTACAAAGATATCAAATCATGCATATAAGAATTCAGAGAAGAACCAAATAAGATTCATAGATAAACTTGATCATAAATCCACAATTCAACGGATCTCGGCAAACCACCGCAAAAGAGTATTCCATCGAATAGATATCCAAGAACATAAAGGAGAACATGGTATTCAGAATCAAAGAGAGAGAGAAAGCCATCTAGCTAATGACTCTGACCCGATGGTCTATGGTAAACTACTCACGCTTCATCGGAGAGGTAATGGTGTTGATGTAGAAGCCCTCCATGATCAAATCCCCCTCCGACAGGACGCCGGAAAAGGTCCCTAGATGGGATCTCACGGGTACAGAAGGTTGCGGCAGTGGAAAAGTGGTTCCGTGGTTCTCCTGGCTGTTTTTAGGGCATACGAGTATATGTAGGCGAAAGAACTATGTCAGGGGAACCACGACGGGCCCACGAGGGTGGGGGCACGCCCTCCTGCCTCGTGGCTTCCTTGTTGCACCTCCTACTTCATCTCCAGGTCTTCTGGTTTGCTTTCAGTTCAAGAAAGATCATCACGAAGGTTTCATTCCATTTGGACTCCGTTTGGTATTCCTTTTCTGCAAAAATCTAAAATAGGCAAAAAAAATAGAAAGTGGCACTCGGCCCTCAGTTAATAGGTTAGTCCCAAAAATAATATAAAATAGCATATAAATGCCTATTAAACATCCAAAACAGATAATATAATAGCATGGAACAATCAAAAATTATAGATACGTTGGAAATGTATTGCGGAGCCGCGGGCCCTATCCTCCTGCGGACTTGGACTATGCGTGGTGATTGATGGGACGTGGGTGTCTCCACTTCCCCATGATGCCTTAAAATCCGCCAAGCCTGGCGGCCGCCCGTAGCCAGAGCAGTCCGCCCCTGTAGATTGCTGCGCTTGGCCTTGGCTTCTTTTCTCCCCCAAATCATAATCCTTCTCGCACATTAGGCGTCAACGTTGTTCTCCCTCCTTGCTTCCTCCATGACCCCGCAGCAGAGGAAGAAGAAAGGGATGACGCACGCTCTGGCTGAACCCCCGCCAGCCTTGGAGCCTGCCCAGCTCTTGCCGTCGATTCTAATGAGTGGAAGGTGACTATCGCCCGACCCGCATCTTGGCCCATGGGTGACATGAGCGCCACCGAGATTCCCATCCATCTTCACACCCTCTTCGCTGGCATGATTCCCCCCTTCTCCCCTTTCTTCAATGCCATAATCTCGCACTACCAGATCCACCTGCTGCACCTGGATCCCCGCTCCATCATCCTCCTTACCGTCTTCGCTTTCCTTTGCGAAGCCATGGTCAACATCGCTCCTTCTGTCGCCCTGTTTTGCCATTTCTTCTTTCTACGCCTGGTCGACCCTAGCCAGCACTCGGGGTGCATGGCCTTCCAAGTTGTTGCAGTGACGGCTGGCTCGGGGATCAACTTCGAGCTATCGCCAGATGCGAAGGGGTTCCAGAAGCAGTGGTTGTTCATAGATGCCGGCACGCGTAGGCCCCTTCTTCTGACCCCTCGAGCGCCAGCGGTGCCCAGCTCTGGCTGGGGGCACGTGGAGGTTATCGACCATCGGCTTGCCCACGTCTGTAAGCGGCTGACCGGGCTGAAGAAGATCGGGGTGACAGCGCCAATGGTGGTGCAAGAATTCGTCTAGTGGCGCATCGCCCCGCTCCAGCGGCATTCCCACCCGATGTGGGCCTTCACCGGCACCGAGGACTCCATGAGGCTCCAAGCGCCTACGCTGCCTTCCAATACGTTGAGCAAGGTGCTCGAGCTTCTGACGGGCGACTCAAAACCCGCCGAGCTTCTAGGGAAGGGCTGCCTCCTTTACCAATGCTCAAACAAGGTGGCCTTCGTGAAGCAGATGCCCCTCCTCGATGAGTGGGGGTTATGCCCGACGGGCCTTGAAGGGCCTCACGAGAATCCTATCCTCGTGGCTCCCTTGCTCCTTGACCCCGCAGTGTGCGCCCCGAATGTGGAAGCAGGGGGCACACGCCACTAGGTGCCGCCTGGCGACTTCCAGAGGTCAGGCGCCACTAGGTGCTCAAGTGGCCGAGGCTCCTGAGGCCCGAAAGGGGCCACCGCGGGGTCTGCATGACCCGGTGCTCATGAGGCGGTCGCCTCCAGGCTCGGGGAAGCAGCTCTGAGGCGGTCGTTGAAGGGGAGGTGCCTCCTGGCGCTCCAGAGGCTGCCGTGCAGGGAGCCCCGCCAAGCGCTCCACCTGCTGGGGACCACCCCACGAAGCCTGGCCGGCTTCGTCTGAATCTTGAAGCACTCCGCAAGAGGAAGGGGTCTCCGAGCTGCAATGGTGACGCCTCCCGGCCGCTGAAGCAGAGGAAGTACATAGCCATGGAGGAGTAAGTACCTCATTCTAGTGACTTCCTGTGTGACATGCTCTTCCCTTACTAAGGCTTCGCAGGACCCCCGCGATGGCAAAGCCTTAGGAGAGGCGTCCTTCAGGAGCTCCTGGCTCGATCCCGACGTGCAGCCCCCCACGCCCAACTCCCTCACAAGGCATGGGTCCAACTCCAGCAGCTGGAGCGCTGCTAGGGGGCCTCGGACTTGAGCCTCCTGTCTCCTTTGTCCGCAACCTAGCCTGGGGGCGGGGGGTGATAGCCCACAAGTATAGGGGATGGCAACAGTTTTCGAGGTTAGAGTATTCAACCCAAATTTATATATTCGACACAAGGGGAGCCAAAGAATATTTGAAGGTATTAGCAGCTGAGTTGTCAATTCAACCACACCTGGAAATTAATTATCTGCAACAAAGTGATCAGTAGGACAATAATATGATAGTTTTTATAGCAGCGACGTCAGCAATAGTAACAGTAATAGTGATAGCAGTATTTTGTAGCAAGTGTGATAGTAGAAGCAGTAGTAGTAACTTAGTAGAAACAATATATGATAAATTTGTAGGCATTGGATCGGTGACTTGTTCGATGATATTCATCATGTGAGAGTTATAACCTAGGGCGATATGACACTAGCTCCAGTTCATCGATATAATGTAGGCATGTATTCTGTAAATAGTCCTACGTGCTTTATTAAAAGAAGTTGCATTACATATTTTGTCCTACCCTCCCGTTGCAGCGGGGTCCATATTGGAAACTAAGGGATATTAAGGCCTCCTTTCAATAGAGAACCAGAACAAAGCATTAACACATAGTGAATACATGAACTCCTCAAACTAGAGTCATCATCGAGAGTGGGCCCAATTGTTGTCACTCTGGGGTTGTCGGGTCATAACCGTAGTAGGTTACTATAACTTGCAAGATCGGATCTAAAACATGGATATAATGATGAATTCATAAACGGTTCAGATCTGAGTTCATGGCACCCAGGCCCAAAGTGACAAGCATTAAGCATAGCAAAGTCATAGCAACATCAATCTAAGAACATAGTGGATACTAGAGATCAAGCCCTAACAAAACTAACTCAAATACATGATGAATCTCATCCAACTCCTCACCAACCAGCGAGCCTACGAAGGAATTACTCACTCCCAGTGGGGAGCATCATGGAATTAGCGATGGAGATGGGTTGGTGATGACAAAGAACAAAGATCCCCCTCTCTGGAGCCCCAAACCGACTCCAGACCTGCCCTCCCGAGGAAGAACAGGGCTTGGCGGCGGCTCCGTCTCGTGGGTCGCGATAATTCTTTCTCCCTGATTTTTTTTCTAGAAATATGTGATTTTATAGTATCAGGGGGGTCGTCTGTGGGGCCACCAGGTGGGTACAACCCAGCTGGGCGTGCCAGGAGAGGGGGGCGCGCCCTGGTGGGTTGTGCACACCTAGGTGGCCCTCTCCGACAGGTCTTGGCTCCAGAAATTCTTATTATTGATATAAAAAATCCTCTCAAAGTTCTGTTCCATTCCGAGAACTTTTATTTCTGCACAAAAACTACACCATGGTAGTACTACTGATAACAACGTCAGTCCAGGCTTAGTTTCATTCAGACCATGCAAATTAGATTCCAAAACAAGAGGAAAAGCGTGAGAAAAAGTAGATACGATGGATACGTATCAACTCCCCCAAGCTTAAACCTTTGCTTGTCCTCAAGCAATTCAGGTGATAAACTGAAAGTGAGAAAGAAAAACTTTTATGAACTCTTTTTCTCTTGTTTGCATAAATAAGCTTAACCATCACCCAGGTTTTCAGCCAACATTATAACTAACCATGTCAACAATAACATTTAAAGATTGTAATGACTCATATCAATGACATAATCAGCCAGCGAGCAATAATAAAATATCTCAAAGAGCAACACGTTGTCAAACAACCATGATATAATATGAAAATAGTGGTATCTCACTAGCCCTTTCTGAGACCGCAAAACATAAATACAGAGCACCTCCAAAGTTCAAGCAGCTACTAAACATTGTAATTCATGGTAGAAAAGATCCATCCATGATCCACCCAAAATTAGCTACACATAATGCATAAATCATGACAGTTGTGCTCTACTCAGGTTCTGGTGCTTTTTTAGAAGGTGGTGACACAACATAACAGTAAATAGATAGTCCCTTCGCAGAGGGAAGCAGTGATTTGCAGTGGTGCCAGAGCTCAATTTTTGAAACAGAGACAAATGATATTTCGAGACATGCAACCTTCTTATTCACTTCACGACCATGTGTTATCAATATCTTCCATGCTAAGCATGCTAGTGGCGGTTCCCAAGCGATAAAAGTAAATGTTTACTCCCCCTCCACCGTCATTCACACTCCACGGCTTGTCCGAAACAACGGGTGCCGTCCATACAAACATCAGTTCCGGGGGAGTTTTGTTCAATTATTTGCATTTTTTAGTTCGGGACTGGGAATCCCTATTACCGCCCATTTTCTCGTGCGGTGGCGAGTGAATAAACACTTGACCTGAGAATAACCTGCTTAGCATGGAAGATACCGACCACCTCATGTTGTTCCATGAAAGATCCAGGCAGACAAAAAGGATAATTTTTTAGAAGTTTTTGGAGGTGGCACATGCAAATTTACTTAGGACGGCAGGGTAATAACTCATATAGGTAGGTATGGTGGACTCATCTGGAATAACTTTGGGTTCAAGGTTTTAGATGTACAAGCAGAGTTCGCACTAAGTACACGCGAAGTCTAGCAATTATGATTGAGAAGCGGCCAGCTAGAGAGCAACAACGATCATAACTATGCATTATGCATAGGTAACATTGGACACTAGCATGAGTAGGATATGAACACCATGAAAATAAATATCATAGAGGCTATGTTGCTTTTGATTGAATTACATGCATGAACATGTGCCAAGTCAAGCCACTCGAACATTCAGAGGAGGATACCTTTTCATCATACTACATCACAATCATTTTAGTGCTATGTTGATATCCAAGATAAATCATGATTCACTCCGAGCTACTTACGCATGGCATGAGAAACTATAATCTCTAATTTTCATTGAAAACATGTTTAATCATAATGGGTTGAATCATGGATACTAGGTTAAACATATTTACACAAACAAAACCAGTCGAGTTCATACCAGTTTCTCTTTGCCACAGCCAGTTCATCAAATATCGTCATTATTTCCTTCCACTTGCACGACCGAATGATATGAAAATAATAATAGTGCAAGAGTGCCATGACTAAGCTGGAATCTGCAAGACATTTTATTCAACATGATAAGACAAGGTAAAATGTGCTCTTATTAGTTCAACAATTATTCATATGAGAGCCACTCAACATTTTCATCGTGGTCTTCTCCTTGGTAAGACTCGAATAAAAATAAATAAGTTCAGAGAAACACACTGAAATATTTTTGGAGTTTTTGATTTTCTAGAACAGGCAAATAAAAGGGAAAAGCAAAAATGAGAAAAACTATTTACATGGGAAAGCTCCCAACAAGCAAAAGAAGAACACGGAAATCTTTTTGGATTTTCTTTTTAATACTACTACTAAGCATGCATAGAAAGTAAATTAGTACAACTATTTTTTTTGGTTTTTCTAAAAATTTCAAACACACAAGAAGAAAGCAAGAAAATAAATCTAACCATGGATGATACAATGAAAACGTGTGAACACCAACTAATTAAATATGTTGACATGAATGTAAGGTCGGTGGAAACACATACTTCCCCAAGCTTAGGATTTTGGCCTAACTTGGTAGTCGGTCAGTAGCCTGGAGGGTAGTAGGGGTGCTAAGGAGCAGGCATCCACTCATCCCACTGCTGAGGCTCCTCCTGTGTTGCCTCCGCAACAGCCTAAGCATTCTGGTAGGCGATGATGTCTGCAGGCATAATCCTATATCCGCCCCTGACAACAGAATCAAACAAAGCAGGAGCAGGCAACAGAATAATATCATGAGTTCTTACACTAAAAACCAGGTTATACGGAATAGGGATGTTAGGAATGGTGGTGATCGATGGCTGGACGGTCGAGATAAACCTTGGTCAGAGGGTAATCATGAGGGCGTATCTCAACCTCGAAGTGAGCCGCCAAACAAGTAGCATAAATCCCACCATGTATTTTTTCCTGAGACTTATTAAGATGGAGGTGATGAGCCACAATAGCTCCGAAGCTATGCGTGTTATCGCCCTCAAGTGCATGACGTAAAACAACAAGGTCTGGTGAACTAAGTGCACCCACCTTCTCCCTAGCAAGCAAGCATTTTGGAATGAAAAGTGCAAAGTAACGAACAGCAGGAAAATGTAAGCCAGCGGCAGTGATGGCTGACACTCCTCTCTCATCACCCACCATCAAAGTGCGATAACAGGCCTCAAACTCGGCCGGCGTAGGCTCAGCCAAGCTCCCATCAGAAGGGATCATGCATATGTTACAAAATTCAGTAAGTGGTATCTGATGGTTTTCAGTATATAAATCAAAGCTCACTTCAGGAGGATTATTCCTAGACAGGAAAGTAAAACTTTGAACAAAGATGTTTGTGAGGATTTGGTGATGTTCACATTCATCTGTGATGAAGTCGGTGAGGCCGACATTAGCAATATATTGCATGAACTCCTCAAGAATTCCAGCCTCTTGTAGGAATGGGGTGTGCGGCCATTCGCATGGCCGTACTTCCGCCAACCTCCGAGGGTGGAGATCACTGTCAGAAGACTCCCCAATAAAAGCCTTGGATTTCTTCTTAGAGCCAAACTTCCTGAAGATATTCATGTCCGCGTACAATTTCTACTATGAACAAAAATCTGAATTTTTAGTTCACATAATTTTCCCAACAAAACTTTACAAAATTGATAGCAACTACTCCTAGGGTTACATAGAGGCCATAGCAAGCATTCAAACTATAGCATCACCAAGAGTAGCAAATTATTCAAAGTATAAACCACTAAAATAAAAACTAATTGGATAAACGGTGGAGTCACATACCAAGCAACAATCCCCCGAAATAGTTTCATAAATGGAGCTTCGAGCAAAAAGATCGAAATCCGCAGGTTTGAGCTCAACAACACAGGAGAGAGAGCAATGGAGATTTTTTCTCGTGGTAAGTGATGTTGTCGGCTAAAGAGATAAGTGAGGGGGGACATCTGGGGACCATAATCCACCAGGGCGCGCCCAGGTGGGTCGTGTCCACCTGGTGCACCTCCCTCTGGTATTATTTGCACTACAAATTCAGAAATATTCAGAAAAAAATTCATGTTCAATTTTCAGGGCATTCTGAGAAATTTTATTTTTGGGTCAATTTTTATTGCACGGGAAATTCAAAAAACAGACAAAACATGACATTTTATTTTATTTAACTAGTAAAAACAGGAAACCAAAAGTAAGGATAGAAGGTAGTGCTTACTAAATTCATCAACTTCATACCGCTCAAAAATGATTCATTAATAAGGTTGATCAGGTCTTATTAACAACCACTTTCGATTAGCATGAAACTGAAGAACTTCCATAAATCACTAAGTTACCTCAACGGGTATATGCATTTCCCCAACCATAAGAATTTCATATTTCTTTTTGACAGTAGGTATAGGTATTTGAAAACTTCCAATAGTGATTGCCGGAGATTTTTCAATAACATTAATACCATTCACTTGGAATTATTTCTTCGGAAAGTGCACTGTATGATCATTACCATTAATATGAAAAGTGATCTTGCTTTTATTGCAATCAATAATAGCCCCTACAGTATTCAAGAAGGGTCTACCAAGGATAAACGACATGTTGTCGTCCTGGGGCATCTCAAGTATAACGAAGTCAGTCAAACTAGTAACATTAGCAACAACAATGGGCAGATCCTCACAGATACCGATAGGTACGACAGTTGATTTGTTAGCCATTTGCAAAGATATTTCAGTAGGTGTGAGTTTATTCAAATCAAGTCTTTTATATAAAGATAAAGGCATAACACTAACACCAGCTCCCAAATCACATAAAGCAGTTTTCACATAATTTCCTTTAATGGAGCAAGGTATAGTTGGTATTCCCGGGTCTCCAAGTTTTTAGGGTACTACATATTTGAAAGTATAATTAGCAAGCATAGTGGAGATTTCATCTTCCGGTATTTTTCTCTTATTTTTGATGATGTATTTCATATACTTTGCATAAGGAGGCATTTTTAAGATGTCAGTCAAGTGAGTACACAAAAAGACTGGCCTAAGCATTTCAGCAAAGCGTTCAAATTCTTCATCATCTTTCTTTTTAGTTGACTTGGTGGAAAAGGCATAGGTATTTGAACCCACGGTTCTCTTTCTTTATTGTGTATTCTAGCAACAAAGTTTCTTTTATCATATCATTTATTCTTAGGTTGTGGGTTATCAAGATCAACAGGTGGTTCTATCTCAACATCATTATCTTGTCCTTTATCACTAGGTGGATGTTCATTACCAGATTGAGGTTCAGCATCAGAGATAGAAGTTTCATTTTCATTGTAAGGAGGTTTGTCTATTTTAGGTTCACTAGAAGCCTGCAAACTCCTATCATTTTTCTTTTTCTTTTTCTTTTTAGAAGGACTAGGTGCATTAGTGTTATTTCTTTGCGAATCTTATTCAATTTTTTTTGGGTGTCCCTCAGGATAAAGTGGTTCCTGAGTCATTTTACCTCATCTAGTTGCAACTCTAACAGCAAAGTCATGTATATTATGATTCATTTAATCAAGTAATTCTCCTCGTGATTTAGCAGCTTGTTCTAACTGTGTTTGGACCATAGAAGCATGTTTTCCAACACCTCTAACATCATTTGAGATTCTAAATAACAAGTACTCAAGTGAGCAATCATATCAGTATTATATTTCAACTGTTTCATAGCATTTGCATTGAAGTGGTCTTATTTTCTCATGTAGTTTCCAAACACATAAAGGCATTGGCTACGATGCATATTGTGAGGATTATCATTTTCGTTGATCTTCATAAGAGAATTTACCTCTACCACCTTAGGGAGTGGTGGTGTATCAAGTCCATGCATTTCTTCAATCGGAGGTAAATTTTTAACATCCTCAACTTTAATACCTTTTTCCTTCATAGATTTCTTTGCCTCTTGCATATCTTCAGGACTGAGATATAATATACCCCTCTTCTTCGGAGTAGGTTTAGGCGGTGGTTCATGAATAGTCCAATCATCATAATTTTTCAATATGTTATTCAATAGTTCTTCAGCTCGAGCAATAGTTCGTTCACTAAAAACACAGCCATCACAATTATCTAGGAACTCCTTAGAAGCATCGGTTATTCCATTGTAGAAGATATCAAGTATTCCATTTTTCTTAAGAGCATGATCAGGCAAAACATTAAGTAACCGACAAAGCCCCCCCAAGCTTGTGGGAGACTCTCTTCTTTAGTTTGAACAAAGTTAAATATTTCATGTAAGGCGGCTTGTTTCTTATGAGCAGGAAAATATTTTTCAAAGAAGTAGAAAATCATATCCTGGGGACTACGCACACAACCAGAAGCAAGAGTATTGTGCCAAGCTTTAGCATCATGATAACCCACAAGTATAGGGATCGCAATAGTTTTTGAGGGTAAGTATTTAACCCAAATTTATAGATTCATAAAAAGGGGAGCCAAAGAATATTTGAAGGTATTAGCAGCTGAGTTGTCAATTCAACCACACCTGGAGATTAATTATCTGTAGCAAAGTGATTAGTAACTATGTAATATGACAGTTTTGACGATAGCAGCAGTAGTAGCAGTAACGGTAACAGTGATAGCAGTGATATTGTAGCAGCAATGATATCAGTATTAACTTAGCAAGAAAAATATATGATAAATTGGTAGGCATTGGATCGGTGATTTGTTGGATGATATTCATCATGTGACAGTTATACCCTAGGGCTATACGGAACTAGCTCCAGTTAATCGATATAATATAGGCATGTATTCCGTAAATAGTCATACATGTTTTATTAAAAGAACTTGCATGACATCTTTTGTCCAACCCTCCAGTGGCAGCGGGGTCCATATTGAAACTAAGGAACATTAAGGCCTCCTTTTAATTGAGAACTGGAACAAATCATTAACACATAGTGAATACATGAACTCCTCAAACTACGCTCATCACCAAGGGTTGGCCCGGTTGTTGTCACTCCGGGGTTGTCGAATCATAACCGTAGTAGGTGACTATAACTTGCAAGATCGGATCTAAAACATAGATATAATGATGAATTCATAAATGGTTCAGATCTGAAATCATGGCACCCAGGCCCAAATTGACAAGCATTAAGCATAGCAAAGTCATAGCAACATCAATCTAAGAACATAGTGGATACTAGGGATCAGGACCTAACAAAACTAACTCGATTACGTGATGAATCGCATCCAACTCCTCACCGACCAGCGAGCCCACGAAGGAATTACTCACTCCCGGTGGGGAGCATCATGGAATTGTCGATGGAGATGGGTTGGTGATGATGAAGAACGAAGATCCCCCTCTTCGGAACCCCAAACAGACTCCAGATTTGCCCTCCCGAGGAAGATCAGGGCTTGGCGGCGACTCCGTCTCGTGGATCGTGATAATTCTTTCTCCCTGATTTTTCTTCCGGAAATATGTGA
Source organism: Triticum dicoccoides (assembly GCF_002162155.2). Classification (NCBI taxonomy): domain Eukaryota; kingdom Viridiplantae; phylum Streptophyta; class Magnoliopsida; order Poales; family Poaceae; genus Triticum; species Triticum dicoccoides. Next base: position 385,720,539 of record NC_041389.1, on the reverse strand, counting down.
ATTTATAGTATCAGGGGGGTCGTCAGCGGGGCCACTAGGTGGGTACAACCCACCTGGACGCGCCAGGAGAGGCAGGCATGCCCTGGTGGGTTGTGCCCACCCAGGGGCCCCTCTCTAGTGGGTCTTGGCTCCAAAAAATGTATTTTATTCCGTAAAAATTCCTCGCAAAGTTTGTTTCATTCCGACAACTTTTATTTCTGCACCAAAACAACACCATGGTTGTTCTGGTGAAAACAACATCAGTCTGGGGTTAGTTTCATTCCAATCATGCAAATTAGAGTCCAAAACAAGAGGAAAAGCGTGAGAACAAGTCGATACGTTGGAGACGTGTCAACTCCCCCAAGCTTAAGCCTTTGCTTGTCCTCAAGCAATTCAGCTGATAAACTGAAAGTGATAAAGAAAAACTTTTACGAACTCTTTTGCTCTTGTTTGCATAAATAAGCTTAAACAACACCCAGGTTTTTAGCTAACACTATAACTAACCATGTCAACAATAATATTTAGAGATTATAATGACTCATATCAATGACATAATCAGCTAGCGATCAATAATAAAGTATCTCAAACAACAACACGTTGTCAAAACAACCATGATATAATATGACAATAGTGGTATCTCGCTAGCCCTTTCTGAGACCGCAAAACATAAATGCAGAGCACCTCCAAAGTTCAAGCAGCGACTAAACGTTGTAATTCATGGTAGAAAAGATCCAGTCATGATGCACCCAACATTAGCTACACATAATACATAAATCATGACATATGTGTTGTACTCAGTTTATGGCGCTTGTTTTAGAAGGTGGTGACACAACATAAAAGTAAATAGATAGTCCCTTTGCAGAGGGAAGTAGTGATTTGCAGAGGTGCTAGAGCTCAATTTTTAAAATAGAAATAAATGAAATTTTGGGACATGCACTCTTCTTATTCACTTCACGACCATCAGTTATCAATATCTTCCATGCTAGGCACACTAGTGGCAGTTCCAAGCGGAAATGTAAAGGTTTTGACTCCATTGGAAGTTTTTGTTTGATTATCTTAGAGATGAACCCTTTTCATGTTTGTGGTTTGGGACTGGGCATCCCTAATACCGCCCATTTTCTCGTGCAATGGCGAGTGAATAAACACTCGACATGATAATAACTCGCTTAGCATGGAAGATATCGACCACCTCCTATAGTTCCATGAACGATCCAGGCACACAAAAAGGATAATTTTTGAAGCTTTTAGAGGTGACACATGCAAATTTACTTAGGACGGCAGGGTAATACCTCATATATGGTGGACTCATCTCGAATAACATGGGTTCAAGGTTTTTCATGTACAAGCAGAATTCCCACTTAGTACAGGCGAAGGCTAGCAATTTATATTGAGAAGTGGCCAGGTAGAGAGCAACAATGATCATATCCATGCATTATGCGTAAGTAACATTGGCACTAGCATGAGTAGGATATGGACACCATGAACATAAATATCATAGAGCCTATGTTGGTTTTGATTCAACTACATGCATGAACATGCCAAGTCAAGCCACTCAAACATTCAGAGGAGGCTACCATATCATCATACTACATCACAATCATTTTAACGCTATGTTGATATCCAAGATAAATCATTATCAACTCCGAGCTACTTATGCATGGCATGAGAAACTATAATTTCTAATTGTCATTGCAAACATGTTTAATCATAATGGGCTGAATCATGGATACTAGGTTAAACATATTTACAAAAACAGAACAACTCGAGTCCATATCAGTTTCTCCCTGCCACGGCCAGTTCATCAGATGTCGTCATTATTGCCTTTCATTTGCGCGACCGAACGAACATATTATTCAACAGGAGAAGACAAGGTAAAATGTGCTCTTATTAGTTCAACAATTATTCATATGGGAGCCACTCAACATTTTCATCGTGTTCTTCTCCCTGGCAAGACTCTAATAAAAGGAAAAGAAATTCAGAGAAACACACTTAAATATTTTTGGAGTTTTTGGTTTTCTAGAACGGCAAAAATAAAAGGGAAAAGAAAAAACAAGAAAAACTATTTACACGGGAAAGCTACCAACAAGCAAAAGAAGAACAAGGAAATCTTTTTGGATTTTCTTTTTCATACTACTACTAAGCATGCATAGAAATTAAACTATCTACAACTAATTTTTTTGGTTTTTCTAAAGTTTTCAAACACACAAGAAGAAAGTAAGAAAATAAATCTAAGCATGGATGATACAATGAAAAAGTGTGAACACCGACTAATGAAGTATGTGGATATGAATGTAAGGTCGGTGGAAACACGTACTCCCCCAAGCTTAGGCATTTGGCCTAACTTGGTAGTGGATCAGTAGCCTGGAGGGTAGAAGGGTTGCTGCGGAGCGGGCATCCATGCATCCCACTGTTGAGGCTCCTCTTGTGCCGCCTCCACAGCAGCCTGAGTGTTCTAGTAGGCGATGATGACTGTAGGCATAATCCTATATCCACCCTTGGCAACAGGATCAAACAAAGGAGGAGCAGGCAACGGAATAATATCACGAGTCTTTACATAAAAAACCACATTATACGGAATTGGGATCTTAGGAGATCTGTCATCAGTAAAATGGTTGTGATCCACGGCTGCTCGGTCTAGGTAAACCCTAGTGGGAGTGTAGTCATGAGGGCATACCTCAACCTCAAAGTGAGCCTCCAAACGAGTAGCAAAAATCCCACCATGTATTTAACCCTGAGATTTATTAAGATGCAGGCGACGAGCCATAATAGCTCCCAAGCTATAAGTGTTGTCACCCTCCAATGCCTGGCGTAAAACAGAAAAGTCTGGTGCACTGAGCGCGCCTACTTTCTTTCTAGCAAGCAGACACATAGCAACGAATAAAGCAAAATATTGTACAGCAGGAAAGTGTAAGCTAGCACCCGTGGTGGCCGACACTCCTCTCTCATCTCCCACCGTTAAAGTGCGATAAAATGCCTCAAACTCGGCCAGCCTAGGCTCAGCCAAGCTCCCATCATAAGGGATCATGCATATGTTGCAAAATTCAGTAAGCGGTATCTGATGATTTTCAGCATATAAATCAAATCTCACTTCAGGGGGATTATTCCTAGGCAAGAAAGTAAAACTTTGAACAAATATGTTTGTGAGGATTTGGTGCTGATCACACTCATCTGCAACAAAGTCGGTGAGGCCGGCATTAGCAATATATTGCATGAACTACTCAAAAATTCCAGCCTCTGGTAGGAACAGGATGTGTGGCCATTCGCACGGTCGTACCTCTGCCAACCTCTGAGGGTGGAGATCACTGTCAGAAGACTCCCCAATAACACCCTTGGAGTTCTTCCTCGAGCCAAACTTCTTGACGATATTCATGTTCACGTACAATTTCTAAAAAATAAAAATTTTGAGGTGACAAAAATTTGTTAACAAAACTTCACAAAATTGATAGCAACTACTCCTAGGGATACATAGAGGCCATAACAAGCATTCAAAGTACTTAGAACACTAAGAATTCATCATGCAAGCTCATCTACAGCAGCACCAAGAGTAGCTAATTATTTGAAGTATAAAACACCAAAAAAACCAATTGGATAAATGGTGGAGTCACATAGCAAGCAACAATCCCATGAAACAGTATCGGAGATAGAGCTTCGAGCAAAGAGATCGAAATCCGTGGGTTTGACCTCAAGAACACAGGAGAGAGAGCAGTGGGGATTTTTTTTCTGGAGGTATGTGATGATGTGGGCTAAAGAGATAAGTGAGGGGGCCCATGTGGGGACCACAACCCACCAGGGTGTGCCTGGGGGTCCTGGCGCGCTCAGGTGGGTTGTGCCCACTTGGTGCACCTCCCTCTGGGATTATTTGCACCAAAAATCCTTAAATAATCAGGAAAAATCATACCAGGTTTTCAGACCATTCTGAGAACTTTTATTTTTGGGTCATTTTTTTATTGCACGGGAAATTCAGAAAACAGACAAAACATGGCAAATTATTTTATTTAACTAATAAAAACAGAAAACAAAAGGTAGGGACACAAGGTAGTGCTTACTAAATTCATCAACTTCATACTGTTCAAAAATGATTCATTAATAAGGTTGATCAGGTCTTATTAAGAACCACTTTCGATTAACATGAAACCGAAGAACTTCCATAAATCACTAAGGTAGCCCAATGGGGATATGCATTTCCCCAACAATAAGCATTTCATATTTCTTTTTGAGTGTAGGTAGAGGTATTTTAAAACTTCCAATAGAGATTGTCGGAGATTTTACAATAACATTAATACCATTCACTTGGAATTGTTTCTTCGGAAAGTGCATCATATGCTCATTACCATTAATATGAAAAGTGATCTTGCTTTCATTGCAATCAATAAAAGCCCCTGCAGTATTCAAGAAGGGTCTACCAAGGATAATCGACATGTTGTCGTCCTCGGGCATCTCAAGTATAACAAAGTGAGTCAAAATAGTAACATTAGCAACAACAACAGGCACATCCTCACAGATACCGATATGGCAGTTGATTTGTCAGCCACTTGCAAAGATATTTCAGTAGGTGTGAGTTTATTCAAGTCAAGTCTTTTATATAAAGAGAAAGGCATAACACTAACACCAACTCCTAAATCACACAAAGCAGTTTTCACATAATTCTTTTTGATAGAGCAAGATATAGTTGGTATTCCCGGATCTCCATGTTTTTTAGGTACCCCATCTTTAAAAGTATAGTTGGCAAGCATAGTGGAGATTTCAGCTTCCGGTATTTTTCTCTTATTTGTGATGATGTCTTTCATATACTTTGCATAAGGATGCATTTTTAAGATGTTAGTCAACCGAGTTCACAAAAAGACTAGCCTCAACATTTCAGCAAAGTGTTCAAATTCCTCATCATCTTTCTTTTTAGTTGACTTGGGTGGAAAAGGCATAGGTTTTCTAACCCACGGTTCTCTTTCTTTACCGTGTTTTCTAGCAATGAAGTCTCTTTTATCATATATTTTATTATTAGGTTGTGGGTTATCAAGATCAACAGGTGGTTCTATCTCAACAACATTATTTTGTTCTTTATCATTATTTGGTTGAGTGTCTTCATGAACCCCATCATTAGCTTTTTCATTATCACTAGGTGGATGTTCATTACCAGATTGAGTTTCGGCATCAGAGAGAGAAATTTCATTTTCATTATCAGGAGGTTTCTCTGTTTCAGGTTCACTAGAAGCACGCAAAGTTCTATCATTTTTCCTTTTCTTTTTCTTTTTAGAAGGACTAGGTGCACTAGTGTTATTTCTTTGCGAATCTTGTTCAATTCTTTTTGGATGTCCCTTAGGATAAAGTGGTTGCTGAGTCATTTTACCTCCTCTAGTTGCAACTCTAACAGCAAAGTCATGTATTATTATGATTCATTTCATCAAGTAATTCTCTTTGTGATTTAGCAACTTGTTCTAACTGGGTTTTAACCATAGAAGCATGTTTTCCAACACCTCTACTATCATTTGAGATTCTAAATAACAAGTCACTCAAGCGAGCAATCATATTAGAATTATATTTCAATTGTTTCATAACATTTGCACTGAAGTGATCTTGCTTTCTAATGTAATTATCAAACTCATAAAGGCATTGACTAGGATGTTTATAATGAGGATCATCACTTTCATTGAATTTCATTGAAGATTTTGCCTCTAACACCTTGGGTGGTGGTGGTGCTTCAAGCCCATGTATTTCTTCGATAGGTGGTAAATTTTTAACATCCTCAGCCGTAATGCCTTTTTCCTTCATAGATTTCTTTGCCTCTTGCATATCTTCAGGACTGATATATAATATACCCCTCTTCTTCGGAGTGGGTTTAGGCGGTGGTTCCGGAATAGTCCAACCATCATAATTTTTTAATATGTTATTCAATAATTCTTCAGCTTTAGCAATAGTTCGTTCCCGGAAAACACAACCAGCACAACTATCTAGGAAGTCCCTAGAAGCATCAGTTAGTCCCCATTATAGAAGCTATCAAGTATTTCATTTTTCTCAAGAGGATAATCAGGCAAAGCATTAAGTAACTGGCAAAGCCTCCCCCAAACTTGTGGGAGACTCTCTTCTTTAGTTTGAACAAAGTTAAATATTTCCTGTAAAGCAGCTTGTTTCTTATGAGTAGGAAAATGTTTTTCAGAGAAGTAGTAAATCATATCCTGGGGACTCCGCACAGAACCAGGAGTAAGAGTATCGAACCAAGCTTTAGCATCACCCTTTAATGAGAAAGGAAATAATTTGAGAATATAGTTGTATCGAGTTTTCTCATCATGAGTAAAAAGGGTGGCTATATCATTCAACTTAGTAATATGTGCCACAGCAGTTTCAGTTTCATAACCATGGAAAGGATCAGATTCAACCAAAGTAATTAACTCTGGGTCGACATAGAATTCTTAATCCTTATCAGCAATAACAACAGGTGAAGTAGCAAACTTAGGATCACATTTAATTCTAGCATTCAGAGATTTTTCTTTATACTTTTGTAATAATTTCCCTAGATCATCTCTATCCTTACAAGCAAGACTATCTCTAGTTTCCTCTTCACTCATAACGTAGCCTTCTGATACCTTAGGAAATTCATATCTAGGAGGGCTAGCTGTAGCAAGTGTTCCAGGAGTTTCAGTTTCAAGATCATCATTAGATTCAACAACATCATGTTGTATTACTCTAGCGATTTGTTCATCAAGAAATTCACCCAAGTGGCACATCATCATTATCAAGCATGGTACTAGCATCATCATATGCATCATTCATAGTAGAAGTAGCATCATCAATAACTTGTGACATATCAGAATTAATAGCATGTGGTGGTGTTGCAAGTTTACTCATAACAGAAGGTGAATCTAAAGAAGAACTGGATGACAGTTCCTTACCTCCCCTCGTCTTTGAGGGTAATATCTTAGTCGTAGCATCCTTAAGATTCTTCATAGAGATAAATTGACATTAATCCCAAGTGACTCAACAAATATAGTTATGCTCCCCGGCAACGGCAACAGAAAAAGGTCTTGATAACCCACAAGTATAAGGGATCACAACAGTTTTTGAGGGTAAGTTTTTAACCCAAATTTATAGATTCGACACAAGGGGAGCCAAAGAATATTTGAAGGTATTAGCAGCTGAGTTGTCAATTCAACCACACCTGGAGATTAATTATCTGCAGCACAATGATTAGTAGCACAGTAATATTATAGTTTTGATGATAGTAGCAGTAGTAACAGTAACAGTAACAATAAATGTTGCTAATGGTACTCCTTGGTATGCTGATTATGCTAATTACATTGTTGCTAAATATTTACCTCCTAGCTTTACATACCAACAAAAGAAAAAAATTATTCTGTGATTTAAGACATTACTTTTGGGATGATCCACATCTTTATAAAGGAGTAGATGGTGTTATTAGATGGTGTGTACCTGAGCATGAATAGGGACAAATCCTATGAAAAAGTCACTCCGAGGCTTATGGAGGGCATCATGCTGGAGATAGAACTGCTCACAAGGTACTGCAATCTGGATTTTATTGGCCTACTCTGTTCAATGATGCCCGTAAGTTTGTCTCATCTTGTGATGAATGCCAAAGAATAGCTAATATTGGTAAGCGTCAAGAAATGCCTATGAATTATTCACTTGCTGTTGAACCATTTGATGTTTGGGGATTTGATTACATGGGACCTTTTCCTTCCTCTAATGGGTATACACATATTTTAGTTTCTGTTGATTATGTTACTAAATGGGTAGAAGTTATTCCAACTAGTAGTGCTGATCACAACACCTCTATTAAAAAACTTAAGGATGTTATTTTCCCAAGGTTTGGAGTCCCTAGATATTTAATGACTGATGGTGGTTCACACTTTATTCATGGTGGTTTTCGCAAAATGCTTGCCAAGTATGATGTTAACAATAGAATTGCATCACCTTATCATCCTTAGTCTAGTGGTCAAGTTGAACTTAGCAATAGGGAAATAAAATTAATTTTGCAAAAGACTGTCAATAGGTCCAGGAAGAGTTGGTCTAAGAAATTAGATGATGCACTTCGGGCTTATAGAACAGCATATAAAAACCCTATGGGTATGTATCCTTATCAAATGGTTTATGGAAAAGCTTGTCATTTGCCTCTTGAGTTAGAACATAAAGCATAGTGGGCAGTTGAAGAACTCAACTATGATTTCAAACTTGCCGGTGAAAAGAGGTTATTTGATATTAGCTCTTTAGATGAATGGAGAACCCAGGCTTATGAAAATGCAAAATTATTCAAAGAAAAAGTTAAAAGATGGCATGACAAAAGAATCCAAAAACAGTTCAAGGTCGGAGAATATGTTCTTTTGCACAACTCTCGTTTTAGATTTTTTGCAGGAAAGCTCCTCTCGAAATGGGAAGGCCCATATGTCATCGAGGAGGTTTACCGATCTGGAGCCATCAAAATAAATAATTTTGAAGGTACTAACCCGAAGGTTGTCAACGGGCAACGAGTAAAGCATTATATCTCAGGTACGCCTATCAATGTTGAAAGTAATATTATCAAAACTTTGACACTGGAAGAACACATAAAAGAGTCCTTCCAGAACACCCCAGAATCGTCAAAATAAGGAGGTACGTAATACGGTAAGTAAACGTCTCCAAAGAATCCATAAAAATATTTTTTGTTAGTTTTGGAATATATTTGAATTTTGGAAATAAAGAAACTCTGAGGAAATCTCCCCTGGTGGGCATAAGACACCAGGGTGCGCCAGGCATGCCTGGCGCGCCCAGGTGGGGTGTGCCCACCTGGGGCACCTTCCTGATTCTATTTTTCTTCTGTTTACTTGTCCTGTAAGATAAAAAAATATATACACTTCCCGAACCTGCTAACCTCCATATCGTGAATAAATCCTCTGTTTCCCTTTTCTTGTTGTTCCTGGTCAGATTTATCAAGCAAGAATGCTACCATAAATACATCCCCGGTGAAAACACAAGCACTATTGGCCGAGGAGGAGGAAGAAGCTTCTTCACCACCAAGGGAGAACTGAGTATCAGGTATGGGCACTCCCTAGGAATATTGGAGAAAATAACTACCAAAGGGGGGCCACCAGGTGGGCTCAACCCACCTGGGCGCGACAGGGAGCCCAGGCGCACCTTAGTGGGTTGTGCCCTCCTTGGCCCACCTCCGGTGCCCATCTTCTGGTATATAAGTCATTTTGACCTAGAAAAAATAAGGGGAGGACATTCAGGACGAAGTACCGCCGCCTCGAGGCGAAACTTGGGCAGGAGCACTTTTGCCCTCCGGTGGAGTGATTTTGCCAGGGGAACTTCCCTCCCGGAGGGGGGAATCATCGTCATCATCAGCAGCAACAACTCTTCCATCTTGGGGAGGGCCATCTTCATCAAAATCTTCATAGCACCAACTCCTCTCAAACCCTAGTTCATCTCTTGTGTTCAATCTTTGTATCAAGACTATAGATTGGTGCCCGTGGGTGACTAGTAGTGTTGATTACTATATGGTTTATTTGGTGGAAGATTATATGTTCAGATCCATTATGTTATTCAATACCCCTTTGATCTTGAGCATGTTTATCATTTGTGAGTAGTTACTTCCGTTCTTGAGGTCACGGGAGAAATCATGTTGCAAGTAATCATGTGAATTTGATATGTGTTCGATATTTTGATAGTATGTATGTTGTGATTCCTTTAGTGGTTTCATGTGAATGTCGACTACATGACACTTCACCATATTTGGACCTAAGGGAATGCATTGTGGACTAGTAAATAGATGGTGGGTTGCGAGATTGACAGAAACTTAAACCCTAGTTTATGCATTATTCCGTAAGGGACCGATTGGATCCTGGAGTTTAATGCCATGGTTAGAATTTATTCTTAATACTTTTCTCGTAGTTCCGGATGCTTGCGGGAGTGTTAATCATAAGTAGGATGTTTGTTCAAGTAAGAAAAGCACCTAAGCACCGGTACATCCAACTATCAAATTATCAAAGTAGCGAACACAAATAGAACCTACATGACGAAAGTAACTAGATGAAATTCCCGTGTACCCTCAAGAACACTTTGATTATCATAAGAAACCATTTTGGCTTGTCCTTTGCCTCAAAAGGATTGGGCTACCTTGCTGCACTTTTTGTTAATACTATTACTACTTGCTCGTTACCAATTATCTTGCTACCAAATTAGTCCGCTACTTATAGTTTCAGCAATTGCAGACATTACCTTACTGAAAACTACTTGTCATTTCCTTCTGCTCCTCTTTGGGTTCGACATTCTTACTTATTGAAAAGAGCTGCAATTCATCCCCTATACTTGTGGGTCATCAGGGTACAACCCACCTAGGCACGCCAGGAGAGGGGGGCGCGCCCTGGTGGGTTGTGCCCACCCAGGTGCCCCTCTTCGGCAGGTCTTGGCTCCAGAAATTCTTATTATTGATATAAAAAATCCACGCAAAGTTTTGTTCCATTCCGAGAACTTTTATTTCTACACAAAAACAACACCATGGTAGTTCTGCTGAAAACAGGGTCAGTCCGGGGTTAGTTTCATTCAAACCATGCAAACTAGAGTCTGAAACAAGAGGAAACGTGTGAGAAAAAGTAGATACGTTGGAGACGTATCAGGGGGCGTGCCGATGGCTCCCATTGGGTCGTCTTCGTCTTCAGGTTGTGAAACCTCATTGGCCAGCCCCCAGCCGGAGGCAGGCGAGCCACGCCGCGCCCCTGTGGCAGCTCCCAGGGCTGAAGATGGGCTCGGCCGCACATTGGAGTTCACGCGCGGGCGCAGTGCTATTCGCTTCGAGCTCTTCAGCGAGGCAATGTGCATGATGATCCGGCTTGGTGGAGAGCTTGCCGGCATCGACACCCGCCTCGAGATAGAGGTCCGTCGGCTGGCAGGCAAACGGCACCAGCTGAAAGCCGCCATCAATCTTGGGCAGCTGAAAGTCGCGGCTTCTCTTGCAACTTCTTGTGAGGCTTGCCCCCGCACCCTGGAGGAGGACGGGCCCACTGACCATCATCGTGAGGATGCAGAGGAACGAGAGGGGGAGCTCTGGACTTCAAACGCCGCCCTCGAGCGGGAGATCAAGGCACGGCGAGCCTTCTTGGCCGCGTTGCCGGGCGATGCGCCTCACGACGAGGCGGAGCTTCTGAGACGCCAGGAAGACCTGGCTCTCGAGGCCATGGAGCATAGCCTAGCGTGAAGTCGAGCTCGAGGGCATGGAGCATAGCCTGCCATGGAGCAGCTCAAGGGCAGGACCACAGCCCTGAAGGTAAAGCTGGAATCTGCAAAACAGCATGAGCGGGCAGCCAAGGAGGCTCGGGCCTCTTCCGAGTCAGTCTTGGCCTCTGCCCGTGCTGAACTGTCTTCCCTTCAATAGCAGGTCAAGGATACCGTATCCCTTGTATAGAGGACTGCGAACGCAGCAAATCACTGTCGGATGCTGCAGCACGAGCATGCCTTGATGCTCCAGGATCTTAGAGTCAGAGCTAACCGCGCCTTGGGAACCATCTCTGACAAGAGCGCTCCTCATCCGCACGAGAACGATTACGCCAGCCACCTCAGCTTCTTCATCAACATCGTGACCTGCCTAGAGGATCGGGCTGTGAGGGCTCAGGAGCTTGTTGGGAAGAGGAGTCGGGGTCTTCTCGGGTGCGCATTCTCACATGTCTTCAACCACCTTCTCCACCGTGATTCTCACTTTGACTTCAATTCTGTGCTAGCCCCTGTGCCCACGGTTATTCAGGACAACCTGGCCAGGTGGGTGGATGACCATGTGGATGCCATGGTGGAAGAATTTGCTCCAGAGGATGACACAGTTGTGATTGTGGACAGAGAAGATGGCGCGGGTAGCAATGATAAGGAGGATCATTGAGACAATGCGAGCAGCGCCAGCAGCACGGACGGAGGTGATGAAGAAGGCGCATCCAGCTAGACCCATGTTTCTTTTTGCTTTGACCTGTATGAAAAAAACTTGAACGCATCCTTGTTGGAGCATTTTGAAAGGGGAGCCCCTGGTAATATATGATATTATGAAATGCTTTTGAAGTAGCGCCCGGAGAGCGACCCAGCAGGCCTGTGGGCTCCCAAGTAGGGTAGTTGCTATGACTCATGTTTGGCTCTGTGGGTCTCGAGTGAGCCCAGGTGTTGTAGTGGCACTTTTTCTCTTGAGGTGAGCCTGCCATGGGCTCGCGATGTTCTGAGCCTCCCGAGGGGCCTGCTGGCCTATCCTAGAGTGCTTCGCGAGGGACCAACTGCTGGACCACGGCAAGGTGTGTGTGTGGTGGCCACATCCCTGGCCCCCCGAGGGGGGCCTTTGCATGCCCGGGGCTGGCCCGATCATGCTCAACGCGCGCACACCGCACCCAGCCCTCGCTTGCATGGCGCTCGGGGGAGGTGCAGCAGGCACGAGCCCCGCTTAAAAACACGAACCAAGAAAGTGAGAAAATGACACAAGTCAAGAAAACTTCCCCCTTTTTCTTTTGGTAAACACACAGGACTCAAACTCATTCCAAAAAGTCAGCAAATTGGGTATAGAAAGAGGGGTGAAAGCAAACAGCTGCGTCCGACGCCTAGCTAGTCTTCTGGTCTTCTCACCAGCTTGTAGCTAAGTTCTTCCACTAGGCGTGGGCATAGTCATTGGGGGACAGTGTCGATGGCAAGCGCGGAGCATGGTGCTTCCACTTGGACATGGGTGGGAGCCCCCATGAGGCCCCCGGGCTGCACTCAGGAGACTCCGGGGCGTGTACAGCCCCACTCATTATTACGTGAGAGTGTCACGAGCGGAGACCTTCACAGGCCGGAGCCTTGCTTCATGTCGCCCAACGAGGACCCCGCCCTGCACCGCCTCCGACCATCGTTGGGGCGTCGAGAAACCAGGATGAGACCAAGGGGCAAGGAGGACGTTGGCGGCACCCTTGGCGACCGTAGGCCCTCCGCCTGGTGAAGGGCTCGCCGGTGCCTTCCCCGGCAGGGGACCTACCTCCGAGCAGCGCCTTGCTCCATACAACACAGGGGAGGCCTTGGCCCCGGGCTCCTCCCACGCCGCTCCCAAGGCCATTCATCCTCCTGCGGCTGCCCCCCCACCCCGTGGGGGGGCCTAGCGGTGGCTGCGGTTTGGTTCACCTGCGATTCATGGTTAGAGCAAGCGTGCTCCTGAGGCATTGGCTGTACCCAGTCGTTGTTGTCGTCGAAGGTGTTGGTGGAGCCCTGTAGTGGCTCATAGTGAGCCTCGGCCTCGTGTACTTCCAGCACCCAGCCTGGCATGGGGGATCAGCTGGGGCCCTCTCCCGATGTGTACCTTAGGTCCATTGTGATGGGCACGTAGGCTTCTGGGTTGGTCGTGCCTGAGTCGCTGCCCGGGTGCCTTGCGTTGCTGCCCCCGGTGCCCAGCATCAAGTCCGAATGGCTGAGGGCTGGTGCCCCAGCGCGGCCCCAGGGGAGGCCGCTCGGGTTCGCCCTGCCCCAGGGCGGCACCGTTGAAGTAGAGCGGGCTGCACCGTGGGGTAGGTCGGCGCCGAGAGGCTCTTCCAGGGCCCAGGAGGGGGTGCGTGGGCGTAGCGAGGGTGAGCACACGCCCCCGCCATGGCTTGTGACGTCGACAGGGTGCAGAACAATGCCGCGCCCCTGCATGCAGCATCCAGCAACTCGGCGACCCGTTCCAGATGGGCGCCATGACCGCTCTCTGCCTGCGTACACCTCAGTAGCTCCCAGCGAGTGTGTGGTGCTATTGCCATGGCGAAGCTTGAAGACCACGCGGTGACGCGGTTGCGGCACGGCGCGAGAGGGGGGGCGGCGGCCCGCGCCTCACGCGGCTGACGGCACCGGGTGGAGCTCGAGCCGTGAGCAGCGTAGAGTGGAGATCTTCCTCATCGGCAGACGCTGTCGGAATGGACCGGAAAACCCAGTGCTCAACACGGGCTCTCGGGGCGTCGGTCATGGTGGCGGCGGAGTGGTGACGTATCGATCGATGGAAGAGAGGCTCCGACGCATCCCTACCTGGCGCGCCAAATATCAAATTTCGGGTTCCAAAAACCCTTCAGAGGTTTGAACTCTAGGGTGCGTGCGGAGATCTCAACCTACCCATCCTGCCAACTCGCAAACCTCAGAGTCTAGCACGACGAGCTCGAAGGGAAAGACAGACACGACAGTTACCCAGGTTCGGGCCACCTTGCGGTCTAAAACCCTACTCCTGCTTTGTGGTGGATTTGCCTCGAGGGGCTGAGGACGAACTAGTACAGTGGAGAACAACCTCAGGAGGTGTGTTCTTGAGCTGGTGGGGGAGAGGATGATCTCTAGGATCCGGATCCCTCTCTATGGTGTTGACTAGGTCCTATTTATAGTGGCCTTGGTCCTCTTCCCTAATGTAGGCGGGAAGGGATCCCACAACAGCCAAATTTGAAGGGAGACAACAAGTACGTCCTATCTTGACTAAAGTGGTATTCGCCTGCGAAAAGCCTCTGGCCGTGACGCTGCGGTGGACTCAGCGATAACCTCCATCCTGCCATCCTGGCGGTCCTAGTATTGTTGCACTAGAATGGAAACCTTTGGTCATTCCTCGGGACTCTGCGCCTGTTACTTGCCACCTTTGCACCGAAGAGGAAACTGGTACTCTATGCCTGCTGGCGCCCGCCTGGCCTTAGTCGTCATGGCTCATGTCAGCTGAGCCTCATGATGTGCACCTTGCATAGAAATCTCCTCTCCTCGAGAGCCAGGCTCAGGGGGCCGATCCCCGTTTAGGTCTTGGATGTCGTCTGCCTCGCGAGGCTTGGCCCCTCGCGAGGGTCTTGAGTTGTTGATGCTGAAGCTGGGTCGTACCAGGCCGTTGATGGAGCCAGGTCATGCGCTGCAGGCTGGCAAGTCTGGTTACCCCGTTATCCAGAACATCAACAATATCTATGATCCCTCCCTCTCTTCTCATGGATAGCACCCTCTATATATGATATAGATAGGCCTCTATTTCACAGACATTGCATGTGTCAAATTTTTGTTTGGGATATTGTCGACACATATTCCCACAAATACATTCACGAAATTACTGATACGTCTCCAACGTATCTATAATTTTTGATAGTTCCATGCTATTATATTACCTGTTTTGAATGTTTGTGGGCTTTATTTTATACATTATTATCATTTTTGGGACTAACCTACTAACCGGAGGCCCAGCCCGTATTGCTGTTTTTATGCCTATTTCAGTATTTAGAAGAAAAGGAATATCAAACGGAGTCCAAACGGAATAAAACCTTTGGAAGCGTGATTTTTGGAACGAACGTGATCCAGAGGACTTGGAGTGCAAGTCAAGAAGCAGCCGAGGCAACCACGAGAGGGTAGGGTGCCCCCCTATAGGGCGCGCCCCCTGTCTCGTGGGCCCCTCGGGCAGCCACCGACGTACTTCTTCCTCCTATATAAGCCTACATACCCTGAAAACATCCAAGGAGCAACCAAAACACAATTTCCACCACCGTAACCTTCTGTATCCGTGAGATCCCATCTTGGAGCCGTCACCGACATTCTGCCGGAGGGGAATCCACCATGGAGGGCTTCTAGATCAACACCATAGCCCCTCCGATGAGTTGTGAGTAGTTTACCACAGACCATCGGGTCCATAGTTATTATCTAGTTGGCTTCTTCTCTCTTTTTGGATATCAATACAATGTTCTCCCCCTCTCTTGTGGAGATCTATTCGATGTAATCTCTTTTTGCGGTGTGTTTGTCGAGATCCAATGAATAGTGGGTTTGTGATCAAGTTTATCTATGGATAATAATTGAATCTTCTCTGAATTCTTTTATATGATTGAGTTATCTTTGCAAGTCTCTTCGAATTATCGGTTTGGTTTGTCCTACTAGATTGATCTTTCTTGCCATGGGAGAAGTGCTTAGCTTTGGGTTCAATCTTGCGTTGTTCTTACCCAGTGACAGAAAGGGTTGCAAGACACGTATTGTATTGTTGCCATTGAGGATAAAAAGATGGGGTTTATATCATATTGTTTGAGTTTATCCCTCTACATCATGTCATCTTGCTTAATGTGTTACTCAGTTCTTATGAACTTAATACTCTAGATGCATGCTGGATAGCGGTCGAGGTGTGGAGTAATAGTAGTAGATGCAGGTAGGAGTCAGTCTAGTTGTTGCGGACGTGATGCCTATATACATGATCATGCCTAGATAACGTCATAATTATTTGCTTTTCTATCAAATGTTCGACAGTAATTTGTTCACCCACCGTAATACTTATGCTCTCGAGAGAAGCCACTAGTGAAACCTATGGCCCCCGGGTCTATATCTTATCATATTTGCTTCCAATATACTTTTATTTGCATCTTTATTTTCTGCATCTATATTATAAAATACCAAAAATATATTTATCTTATCATATTATCTCTATCAGATCTCACTTTCGCAAGTGGTCGTGAAGGGATTGACAACCCCTTTGTCGCGTTGGTTGCGAGTTCTTTGTTTGTTTGCGTAGGTTCGTGGGACTTGTTGAGGAGCCTCCTACTAGATTGATACCTTGGTTCTCAAAAACTGAGGGAAATACTTACGCTACTGTGCTGCATCGCCCTTTCCTCTTCAAGGAAAACCAACGCAAGCTCAAGACGTAGCAAGAAGGATTTCTGGTGTCGTTGCCGGGGAGGTCTTCGCTCAAGTCAAGACATACCAAGTACCCATCACAAACTCATCTCCCTCGCATTTACATCATTTGCCATTTGCCTCTCATTTTCCTCTCCCCAACTTCACCCTTGCCCCTTTATTTGCCCTCTCTTTCCCAATCTCCTCTATTTTCCGTTTGCCGTTTTCTGTTTGCTTGTTTGTTGGATTACTTGTTGCCATGGCGCAAGATAATACCAAATTGTGTGATTTCTCGAATACCAATAATAATGATCTCCTTAGTACTCCGATTGCTCCTCTTAATGATGTTGAGTCTTGTGAAATCAATACCGCTTTGCTAAATCTTGTTATGAAAGATCAGTTTGCCAGCCTTCCTAGTGAAGATGCCGCGATCATCTAAACAACTTTGTTAATTTATGTGATATGCAAAAGAAGAAAGATACGGATAATGATATTGTTAAATTGAAGCTTTTTCCATTTTCACTTAGAGATCATGCTAAAATTTGGTTTTCGTCTTTGCCTGAAAATAGTATTGATTCTTGGAACAAGTGCAAAGATGCTTTTATCTCTAAGTATTTTCCTCCCGCTAAGATCATCACTCTTAGGAACGATATTATGAATTTTAAACAACTTGATCATGAGCATGTTTCCCAATCTTGGGAAAGAATGAAATTGATGATTCGCAATTGCCCTACTCATGGTTTGAATTTATGGATGATCATACAAAATCTTTATGCCGGTTTGAACTTTGCTTCTAGAAATCTTTTAGATTCGGCCGCCGGAGGCACGTTTATGGAAATCACTTTAGGAGATGCTACAGAACTTCTTGATAATATTATGGGTAATTATTCTCAATGGCATACCGAACGATCTACTAGTAAAAAAGTGCATGCTATAGAAGAAATTAATGTTTTGAGTGGAAAGATGGATGAGCTTATGAGATTGTTTGCTACTAAGAATTCTTCTATTGATCCCAATGATATGCCTTTATCTACCTTGATTGAGAATAATAATGAATCTATGGATGTGAATTTTGTTAGTAGGAATAGTTTTGGAAACAAGGCTTATAGAGGAAACTTTAATTCTAGACCGTTCACTAGAAATTCCTCTAATAATAATGGAAATTCCTACAATAATTCTTATGGTAATTTTAATAACATGCCCTCTAATTTTGAGAATAGTGTGAAAGAATTTATGATTTCCCAAAAGAATTTTAATGCTTTGCTTGAAGAAAAATTGCTCAAAGTTTATGATTTGGCTAGGAACGTTGATAGACTTTCACTTGATGTTGATTCTCTCAAACTTAGATCCTTTCCTACTAAGCATGATATCAATGAGTCTTTCAAAGAAATGATAATTTTCATTGACGAGTGCAAGGAAAGAACCGCTAGATTGCGTGCTAAGAAAGATAGCTTTATAAAAGTGTGTTCTTCTAGTTTCCATGAAAATAATGATGAAGATCTTAAAGTTATTGATGTGTCCCCTATTAGATCTTTGTTTTGTAATATGAATCGTCAAAATAATGGGACTGGAGATGAGTCAACTTTATTTAGAAGGCGTCCCAAGAATTCGGTGTTTTTATATCTTGATGCTAAATTTGGTAAAAGTGGGATTGGAGAGGTCATGACTTTAAATAGCATTGGACCCACTATCTCAGATTTCAAGGAATTTGATTATGATAATTGTTCTTTAGAACATTGTATTTCCTTGTTGCAATCTGTTGTTAATTCTCCGCATGCTTATAGTCAAAATAAAGCTTTTACCAAACATATTGTTGATGCATTGATGCAATCTTTTGATGAAAAACTTAATTTGGAAGTTTCTATACCTAGAAAACTTAATGATGAGTGGGAACCTACTATAATGATTAAAATTAAAGATTATGAGTGTTTTGCTTTGTGTGATTTGGGTGCTAGTGTTTCCACGATTCCGAAAACTTTATGTGATATTCTAGGTTTCCATGATCTTGATGATTGCTCTTTAAATTTGCATCTTGCGGATTCCACCATTAAAAATTCAATAGCAAGGATCAATGATGTCCTTATTGTTGCAAATAGAAATTTGGTGCCCGTTGACTTTATCATTCTTGATATAGATTGCAATCTTTCTTGCCCTATTATTCTTGGTAGACCTTTCCTTAGAACGATTGGTGCGATTATTGATATAAAGGAAGGGAATATTAGGTTCCAATTTCCATTAAATAAAGTCATGGAACACTTTCCAAGAAAGAAAGTCAAATTACCTTATGAATCTATCATGCGAGCTACTTATGAACCAAGTGCCAAAGATGGCACTACTTAGATCTATCTTCGTTTTTATGCCTAGCTAGGGGCGTTAAACGATAGCGCTAGTTGGGAGGCAACCCAATTTTCTTTATGTTATTTGTTTTTGTTCCTGTTTAGTAATAAATTTTGTTTCTACTTTCTGCTTAGATGTGTTTTCATGTTTTATTTAGTGTTTGTGCCAAGTAGAACTTATAGGATAACCTATGATATGAGTTGATTTGATTCTGCTGAAAAACTGAAACTTTGCGCTCACGAGAAAAAAATCAATAAATCACAGGAACGAGCTTTTGCACTGATTCTTTTTTCTGTTTTTTCAATAAACAAATTTTTTAGGACGTCCTATTTTGGTAAGATTTTTGAGGTTCCAGAAGTTTGCGTTAGTTACAGATTACTACTGACTGTTCTGTTTTTGACAGATTCTGTTTTTCGTGTGTTGTTTGCTTATTTTGATGCATCTATGGCTAGTATGTAAGGGTATGAACCATAGAGAACTTGGAATATAGTAGGTTTAACACCAATTTAAATAAATAATGAGTACCTTATGTGGTGGTTTTGTTTTCTTTCACTAATGGAGCTTATGAGATTTCCTGTTGAGTTTTGTGTTGTGAAGTTTTCATGTTTTGGGTAAAGATTTGATGGACTATGGAATAAAGGGTGGCAAAATCCTAAGCTTGGGGATGCCCAAGGCACCCCAAGATATTCAAGAATAAACAAAATCCTAAGCTTGGGGATGCCCCCAGAAGGCATCCCCTCTTTCGTCTTTGTTCATTGGTAACTTTACTTGGAACTATATTTTTATTTGCTACATGATATGTGTTTTGCTTGGAGCGTCGTGTATTATATTAGTCTTTGCTTGTTAGTTTACCACAGTCATCCTTTCTGTAACACACCTTTTGGGAGAATCCTATTTGATTGAAATTTATTAGAATACTCTATGTGCTTCACTTATATCTTTTGAGCTTGATAGTTTTTGCTCTAGTGCTTCACTTATATCTTTTAGAGCACGGTGGTGGATTAATTTTGAAGAAATTGTTGATCTCTCATGCTCCACTTGTATTATTTTGAGAGTCTTTTAGAACAGCATGGTATTTCCTATGGTTATAAATTGGTCCTAGAATGATGAGCATCCAAGTTGGGTATAATAAAAACTATCGTAGGAAGTGAATTGGATGCTATGATCAACTTGTTGCGTGATGATTGTTTTGAGATAGGGAGGTAGTGATATTAAAGTCATGCTAGTTGGGTGATTATGAATTTAAAGAATGCTTGTGTTGAAGTTAGCAACTCCCTTAGCATGCACGTATGGTTAAAGTTGTGTAACAAATTTGAAGCATGAAGTGTACCTAGCTTGTGCATCCTTATGAGTGGCAGTCGGGGACGAGCGATGGTCTTTTCCTACCAATCTATCCCCCTAGGAGCATGTGTGTAGTACTTGGTTTATGATGAATTCTAAATTTTTGCAATAATTATATGAGTTCTTATGACTAATGTTGAGTCCATCGATTATACGCAATTTTACCTTTCCATCATTGCTAGCCTCTTCGGTACCGTGCATTGCCCTTTTTCACCTTGAGAGTTGGTGCAAACTTCGCCGGTGCATCCAAACCCCGTGATATGATACACTCTATCACACATATACCTCCTTATATCTTCCTCAAAACAGCCACCATACCTACCTATTAATGGCATTTCCATAGCCATTCCGAGATATATTGCCATGCAACTTTCCACCATTCCGTGTATCATCATCATGACATACATTACTTTTTCCATATTGCCATTGCATGATCATGTAGTTGACATCGTATTTGTGGCAAAGCCACCATGCATATTTTTTATACATGTCACTCTTGATTCATTGCACCATCCCGGTACACCGCCGGAGGCATTCATATAGAGTCACATCTTGTTCTAGTTTCGAGTTGTAATTTATGTGTTGTAATAATTAAAAGTGTGATGATCATCATTATTAGAGCATTGCCCAAAAAGAAAAAAAAGGAAGGCCAAAAAGAAAAAGAAAAAAAGGCCAAAAGAAAAACAAGAAAAAGAAAAAAAAGAAAAAAAAAAGAAAAGAAAATAAATAAATAAAAGGGCAATGCTACTATCTCTTTTTCCACACTTGTGCTTCAAAGTAGCACCTTGTTCTTTATTGAGTCTCATATATTGTGCTTCAAAGTAGCACCATGTTCTTCATGTAGAGAGTCTCATAGGTTGTCACTTTCATATACTAGTGGGAATTTTTCGTTATAAAACTTGGCTTGTATA
This sequence comes from Triticum dicoccoides, assembly GCF_002162155.2. Classification (NCBI taxonomy): domain Eukaryota; kingdom Viridiplantae; phylum Streptophyta; class Magnoliopsida; order Poales; family Poaceae; genus Triticum; species Triticum dicoccoides. The sequence continues at coordinate 385,699,423 of NC_041389.1, read as the reverse complement.
TTCCTACGATGGGCTTCCTCAAATGCCCTAGGTCTTCGTGAGCAAGCAAGTTGGATGCACACCCACTAGTTTTCCTTTGTTGAGCTTTCATTCATTTATAGTTCTGGTGCATCAGTTGCATGGCAATCCCTACTCCTCATGTCGACATCAATTGATGGGCATTCCCATATCCGTTGATTATCCTCGTCAATGTGAGACTTTCTCCTTTTTTGTATTCTCCACACAATCCCCAATCATTATTCTATTCCACCCATAGTACTATATCCATGGCTCACGCTCATGTATTGCGTGAAGGTTGAAAAAGTTTGAAATTATTTAAGTATGAAAGAATTGCTTCGCTTGTCATCGGGGGTATAGAAGTTGGAAACATCTTTGTGTGACAAAAATTAAGCATAGCCTAACTATATGATTTTGTAGGGATGAACTTTCTTTAGCCATGTTATTATGAGAAGACATGATTGCTTTTATTAGTATGCTTGAAGTACTACTATTTCTTTTATCAATATGAACTTTTATTTTGAATCATTTGGATCTGAACATTCATGCCACAATAAAGAAAATTACATTGAGAATTATGCTAGGTAGCATTCCACATCAAAAATTCGGTTTTTATCATTTACCTACTCGAGGACGAGCAGGAATTAAGCTTGGGGATGCTTGATACGTCTCCAACGTATCTATAATTTTTTATTGTTCCATGCTATTATATTACCAGTTTTCGATGTTTATGGGCTTTATTTTATACATTATTATCATTTTTGGGACTAACCTACTAACCGGAGGCCCAGCCCGTATTGCTGTTTTTTTGCTTATTTCAGTATTTCAAAGAAAAGGAATATCAAACGGAGTCCAAACGGAATAAAACCTTCAGAAGTGTGATTTTTGGAACGAACGTGATCCAGAGGACTTGGAGTGCAAGTCAAGAAGCAGCCGAGGCGGCCACGAGAGGGTAGGGCGCCCCCCCTATAGGGCGCGCCTCCTGTCTCGTGGGCCCCTCGGGCGGCCACCGACGTACTTCTTCCTCCTCTATAAGCCTACATACCCCGAAAACATCTAGGGAGCAACCGAAACACAATTTCCACCACCGTAACCTTCTGTATCCGCGAGATCCCATCTTGGAGCCATTGCCGGCGTTCTGCCGGAGGGGGAATCCACCACGGAGGGCTTCTACATCAACACCATAGCCCCTCCGATGAGTTGTGAGTAGTTTACCACAGACCTTCGGGTCCATAGTTATTAGCTAGTTGGATTCTTCTCTCTTTTTGGATCTCAATACAATATTCTCTCCCTCTCTTGTGGAGATCTATTCGATGTAATCTCTTTTTGCGGTGTGTTTGTCGAGATCCGATGAATTGTGGGTTTATGATCAAGTTTATCTATGGATAATAATTGAATCTTCTCTGAATTCTTTTATATGATTGAGTTATCTTTACAAGTCTCTTCGAATTATGGGTTTGATTTGGCCTACTAGATTGATCTTTCTTGCCATGGGAGAAGTGCTTAGCTTTGGGTTCAATCTTGCGGTGTTCTTACCCAGTGACAGAAAGGGTTGCAAGACACGTATTGTATTGTTGCCATCGAGGATAAAAAGATGGGGTTTATATCATATTGCTTGAGTTTATCCCTCTACATCATGTCATCTTGCTTAATGCGTTACTCTGTTCCTTTGAACTTAATACTCTAGATGCATGCTGGATAGCGGTCGATGTGTGGAGTAATAGTAGTGGATGCAGGTAGGAGTCGGTCTACTTGTTGCGGATGTGATGCCTATATACATGATCATGCCTAGATAACGTCATAATTATTCGCTTTTCTATCAATTGCTTGACAGTAATTTGTTCACCCACCGTAATACTTATGCTCTCGGGAGAAGCCACTAGTGAAACGTATGGCCCCCGGGTCTATCTCTTATCATATTTGCTTCCAATCTACTTTTATTTGCATCTTTGTTTTCTACATCTACATTATAAAATACCAAAAAAAATATTTATCTTATCATATTATCTCTATCAGATCTCACTTTTGCAAGTGGCCGTCAAGGGATTGACAACGCCTTTGTTGCATTGGTTGCGAGTTCTTTGTTTGTTTGTGTAGGTTCGTGGGACTTGTGGAGGAGCCTCCTAATGGATTGATACCTTGGTTCTCAAAAACTGAGGGAAATACTTACACTACTGTGATGCATCACCCTTTCCTCTTCAAGGAAAACCAACGCAAGATCAAGATGTAGCAATTACGCCCCAACAAAAAACACTCACGAACACACGCCATCTATATAGGTTTGTATCTCTCTCACACACACACACGTAGGTGGAGACGTGCACGAAGAGAAGAGCTGCACACACTGCATGCGCTATTGGGGAACGTGGTAATTTAAAAAAAATCCTATGCACACGCAAGATCATGGTGATGCATAGCAACGAGAGGGGAGAATGTTGTCCACGTACCCTCGTAGACAGAAAGCGGAAGCGTTAGCAAAACGTGGTTGATGTAGTCGTACGTCTTCATGATCCAACCGATCAAGTACCGAACGCACGACACCTCCGAGTTCACCACACGTTCAACTCGATGATGTCCCTTGAACTCCGAATTAGCCGAGCTTTGAGGGAGCATTTCGTCAGCATGACGGCGTGGTGACGATGATGATGTTCTACCAACGCAGGGCTTCGCCTAAGCACCGTTACGATATTATCGAGGTGGATTATGGTGGAGGGGGGCACCGCACACGGCTAAGAGATCCAATGGATCAATTGTTGTGTCTATGGGGTGCCCCCCTCCTCCGTATATAAAGGAGGGGAGGAGAGGGCCGGCCAGGAGGAGGAGGCGCGCCCAAGGGGGGGAGTCCTACTCCCACCGGGAGTAGGACTCCTCCTTTTCCTATTTGGAGAGGGAGAGGGAAGGAAGAGGAAGGAGGGAGGAAGGAAAGGAGGGGGCCGCCCCCCTCCCAATTCGGATTGTGCTTGGGGGTGCGCCCCCTCCCTTGCTCCTTTCCCCTCCTTTCAACTAAAGCCCATTAAGGCCCATATACCTCCCGGGGGGTTCCGATAACCTCCCGGTGCTCCGGTATTATCCCGATCTCACCCGGAACCATTCCGGTGTCCAAATATAGTCGTCCAATATATCAATCTTTATGTCTCGACCATTTCGAGACTCCTTGTCATGTCCGGGATCACATGTGGGACTCCGAACTACCTTCGGTACATCAAAACACATAAACTCATAATATAACCGTCATCGAACTTTAAGCGTGCGGACCCTACGGGTTCGAGAACTATGTAGACATGACCGAGACACGTCTCTGGTCAATAACCAATAGCGGAACTTGGATGCTCATATTGGCTCCCACATACTCTACGAAGATCTTTATCGGTCAAACCGCATAACAACATACGTTGTTCCCTTTGTCATCGGTATGTTACTTGCCCGAGGTTTGATCGTCGGTATCTCAATGCCTAGTTCAATCTCGTTACCGGCAAGTTTCTTTACTCGTTGCGTAATGCATCATCCTGCAACTAACTCATTAGCTACATTGCTTGCAAGGCTTATAGTGATGTGCATTACTGAGAGGGCCCAGAGATACCTCTCCGACAATCGGAGTGACAAATCCTAATCTCGAAATATGCCAACCCAACAAGTAGCTTCGGAGACACCTGTAGAGCACCTTTATAATCACCTAGTTACGTTGTGACGTTTGGTGGCACACAAAGTGTTCCTCCGAAAACGGGAGTTGCATAATCTCATAGTCATAGGAACATGTATAAGTCATTAAGAAAGCAATATCAACATACTAAACGATCAAGTGCTAAGCTAACGGAATGGGTCAAGTCAATCACATCATTCTCCTAATGATGTGATCCCGTTAATCAAATGACAACTCTTTGACTATGGCTAGGAAACATAACCATCTTTGATCAATGAGCTAGTCGAGTAGAGGAATACTAGTGACATTCTATTTGTCTATGTATTCACACATGTATCACGTTTCCGGTTAATACAATTCTAGCATGAATAATAAACATATATCATGATATAAGGAAATAAATAATAACTTTATTATTGGCTCTAGGGCATATTTCCTCCAGTCTCCCACTTGCACTAGAGTCAATAATCTAGATTACACAGTAATGATTCTAACACCCATGGAGCCTTGGTGCTGATCATGTTTTGCTCGTGGAAGAGGCTTAGTCAACGGGTCTGCAACATTCGGATCCGTATGTATTTTGCAAATCTCTATGCTCCCACCTGGACTTCATCCCAGATGGAGTTTAAGCGTCTCTTGATGTGCATGGTTCTCTTGTGAAATCTGGATTCCTTTGCCAAGGCAATTGCACCTGTATTGTCACTTGGACCCGATGCACTAGGTATGACACCTAGACCGGATATGAACTCCTTCATCCAGACTCCTTCATTTGCTGCTTCCGAAGCAGCTATGTACTACATTTCACACGTAGATCTCGCCATGATGCTTTGTTTAGAACTGCACCAACTGACAGCTCCACCGTTCAATATAAACATGTAACCGGTTTGCGATTTAGAATTGTCCGGATTAGTGTCAAAGCTTGCATCGACGTAACCATTTACAACTAGCTCTTTGTCACCTCCATAAGCGAGAAACATATCCTTAGTCCTTTTCAGGTAGTTCAGGATGTTCTTGACCGTTGTTCAGTGATCCACTCCTGGATTACTTTGGTACCTCCCTGCTAAACTAATAGCAAGGCACACATCAGGTCTGCTACACAGCATTGCATACATGATAGAGCCTATTGCTGAAGCATAGGAAACATCTTTCATTTTCTCTCTATCTTCTGAAGTGGTTGGGCATTGAGTCTGACTCAACTTCACACCTTGTATTATAGGCAACAACCCTTTCTTTGCTTGATCCATTTTGAACTTTTTCAAAACTTTATCAAGATATGTACTTTGTGAAAGTCCAATTAAGCGTCTTGATCTATCTCTATAGATCTTGATGCCCAATATATAAGCAGCTTCACTGACGTCTTTCATTGAAAAACTTTTATTCAAGTATCCTTTTATGCTATCCAGAAATTCTATATCATTTCCAATCAACAACATGTCGTCCACATATAATATTAGAAATGCTATAGAGCTCCCACTCACTTTCTTGTAAATACAGGCTTCTCCAAAAGTATGTATAAAACCATATGCTTTGATCACACTATGAAAGCGTTTATTCCAGCTCGGAGAGGCTTGCACCAGTCCATAAATGGATCGCTGGAGCTTGCACACTTTGTCAACACCTTTTGGATCGACAAAACCTTCTGGTTGCATCATATACAACTCTTCTTCCAGAAATCCATTCAGGAATGCAGTTTTGACATCCATTTGCCAAATTTCATAATCATAAATTGCGGTAATTGCTAACATGATTCTGACAGGCTTGAGTATCGCTACGGGTGAGAAAGTCTCATCGTAGTCAACCCCTTGAACTTGTCGAAAACCTTTCGCAACAAGTCGAGCTTTGTAGACAGTAACATTACCATCAACGTCGGTCTTCTTCTTGAAGATCCATTTATTCTCGATGGCTTGCCGATCATCGGGCAAGTCAACCAAAGTCCACACTTTGTTCTCATACATGGACCCATCTCAGATTTCATGGCCTCAAGCCATTTTGCGGAATCTGGGCTCATCATCGATTCCTCATAGTTTGTAGGTTCGCCATGGTTAAGTAACATGACCTCTGGAATAGGATTACCGTACCACTCTCGTTCGGATCTTAATCTGGTTGACCTACGAGGTTCGGTAGTAACTTGCTCTGAAGTTTCATGATCAATATCATTAGCTTCCTCACTAATTGGTGTAGGTGTGACAGGAACCGGTTTATATGATGAACTACTTTCCAATAAGGGAGCAGGTACAGTTACCTCATCAAGTTCTACTTTCCTCCCACTCACTTCTTTCGAGAAAAATTCCTTCTCTAGAAAAGATCCATTCTTGGCAACAAATGTCTTGCCTTCGGATCTATGATGGAAGGTGTACCCAACAATTTCCTTTGTGTATCCTATGAAGACACATTTCTCCGATTTGGGTTCGAGCTTATCAGGTTGAAGCTTTTTCACATAAGCATCGCAGCCCCAAACTTTTGTTTCTTGCCAAACCACAGTTCATAAGGCGTTGTCTCAACGGATTTCGATGTTGCCCTATTTAACATGAATGCAACAGTCTCTAAAGCATAACCCCAAAATGATAGTGGTAAATCAGTAAGAGACATCATAGATCGCACCATATCTAGTAAAGTACAATTACGACGTTCGGACACATCATTACGCTGTGGTGTTCCGGGTGGTGTGAGTTGCGAAACTATTCTGCATTGTTTCAAATGTAGACCAAACTCGTAACTCAATAATTCTCCTCCACGATCAGATCTTAGAAACTTTATTTTCTTGTTACGATGATTTTCAACTTCACTCTGAAATTCTTTGAACTTTTCAAATGTTTCAGACTTATGTTTCATTAAGCAGATATACCCATATCTGCTTAAATCATCTGTGAAGGTGAGAAAATAACGATACCCGCCGCGATCCTCAACATTCATTGGACCACATACATCAGTATGTATGATCTCCAACAAATCGGTTGCTCGCTCCGTAGTTCTGGAGAACGGCGTTTTAGTCATCTTGCCCATGAGGCATGGTCCGCAAGTACCAAGTGATTCATAATCAAGTGATTCCAAAAGTCCATCAGTATGGAGTTTCTTCATGCGCTTTACACCAATATGACCCAAACAACAGTGCCACAAATAAGTTGCACTATCATTATCAACTCTGCATCTTTTGGCTTCAACATTATGAATATGTGTATCACTACTATCGATATTCATCAAAAAAAGACCACTCTTCAAGGGTGCATGACCATAAAATCTATTACTCATATAAATAGAACAACAATTATTCCCTGATTTAAATGAATAATCGTCTCGCATCAAACAAGATCCAGATATAATGTTCATGCTCAACCCTGGCACCAAATAACAATTATTTAGGTCTAAAACTAATCCCGAAGGTAGATGTAGAGGTAGCATGGCGACGGCGATCACATCGACTTTGGAACGATTTCCCACGCGCATCGTCACCTCGTCCTTAGCCAGTGTTCGCTTAATCTGTAGTCCCTGTTTTGACTTGCAAATATTAGCAACAAAACCAGTATCAAATACCCAAGTGCTACTGCGAGCTCTGGTAAGGTACACATCAATAACATGTATATCACATATACCTTTGTTCACCTTGCCATCCTTCTTATCAGCCAAATACTTGGGGCAGTTCCGCTTCCAGTGACTAGTTTGCTTGCAGTAGAAGCACTCAGTCTCAGGCTTAGGTCCAGACTTGGGTTTCTTCTCTTGAGCAGCAACTTGTTTGCCGTTCTTCTTGAAGTTCCCCTTCTTCTTCCCTTTACCCTTTTTCTTGAAACTAGTGGTCTTGTTGACCATCAACACTTGATGCTCCTTTTTGATTTCTACCTCCGCAGCCTTTAGCATTGTGAAGAGCTCAGGAATTGTCTTGTTCATCCCTTGCATATTATAGTTCATCAAGAAGCTCTTGTAGCTTGGTGGCAGTGATTGAAGAATTCTATCAATGACACTATCATCCGAAAGATGAACTCCCAGTTGAATCAAGTGGCTACAATACCCAGACATTTTGAGTATATATTCACTGACAGAACTATTCTCCTCCATCTTGCAGCTGTAGAATTTGTTGGAGACTTCATATATCTCAATCCGGGCATTTTCTTGAAATATTAACTTCAACTCCTGGAACATAGCATATGCTCCATGACATTCAAAATGTCGTTGAAGTCCCGGTTCTAAGTCATAAAGCATGGCACACTGAACTATCGAGTAGTCATCAACACGCGACTGCCAGGCATTCACAATGTCTGCAGTTGCTGGCGTAGGTGGTACACCTAGTGGTGCTTCCAGGACGTAATTCTTCTGTGTAGCAATGAGGATAATCCTCAAGTTATGGACCCAGTCCGTGTAATTGCTACCATCATCTTTCAACTTTGCTTTCTCAAGGAACGCATTAAAATTCAACGGAACAATAGCACGAGCCATCTATCTACAATAACATAGACATGCAAAATACTATCAGGTACTAAGTTCATGATAAATTTAAGTTCAATTAATCATATTACTTAAGAACTCCCACTTAGATAGACATCCCTCTAATCATCTAAGTGATCACATGATCCAAATCAACTAAACCATAACCGATCATCACGTGAAATGGAGTAGTTTTCAATGGTGAACATCACTATGTTGATCATATCTACTATATGATTCACGCTCGACCTTTCGGTCTGAGTGTTCCGAGGCCATATCTGCATATGCTAGGCTCATCAAGTTTAACCTAAGTATTCTGCGTGTGCAAAACTGGTTTGCACCCGTTGTAGATGGACGTAGAGCTTATCACACCAGATCATCACGTGGTGTCTGGGCACGACGAACTTTGGCAACAGTGCATACTCAGGGAGAACACTTTTATCTTGAAATTTATAGTGAGAGATCATCTTATAATGCTATCGTCAATCAAAGTAAGATAAGATGCATAAAAGATAAACATCACATGCAATCAATATAAGTGATATGATATGTCCATCATCATCTTGTGCTTGTGATCTCCATCTCTGAAGCACCGTCATGATCACCATCGTCACCAGCGCGACACCTTGATCTCCATCCTAGCATAATGTCGGTCCGGGCCGTTTCATCCAACAATACCGCCGAACCAAAGTATGACATGCTCGTAAGCAGTATAACTTGTATCACCCACAACTCACTTGTGTTCTACTCGTGCATATCACATATACGCATAAACCTGGCTCTGATACCACTGTTGGGGAACGTAGTAATTTCAAAAAAAATCCTACACACACGCAAGATCATGGTGATGCATAGCAACAAGAGGGGAGAGTGTTGTCCACGTACCCTCGTAGACCGAAAGCGGAAGAGTTAGCACAATGCGGTTGATGTAGTTGTACGTCTTCACGATCCGACCGATCAAGTACCGAACGCACGGCACCTCCGAGTTCAACACACGTTCAACTCGATGACGTCCCTCGAACTCTGATCCAGCCGAGCTTTGAGGGAGCGTTCCATCAGCATGACGGCATGGTGACGATGATGATGTTCTACCGACGCAGGGCTTCGGCTAAGCACCGTTACGATATTATCGAGGTGGATTATGGTGGAGGGGGCACCACACACGGCTAAGAGATCCAACGGATCAATTGTTGTGTCTATGGGGTGCCCCCTCCTCCGTATATAAAGGAGGGGAGGAGAGAGCCGACCAGGAGGTGGAGGTGCGCCCAAGGGGGGAGACCTACTCCCACCGGGAGTAGGACTCCTCCTTTTCCTATTTAGAGAGGGAGAGGGAAGGAAGAGGAAGGAGGGAGGAAGGAAAGGGGGGGCCGGCCCCCCTCCCAATTCGGATTGGGCTTGGGGGGGCGCCCCCTCCCTTGCTCCTTTCCCCTCCTTTCCACTAAAGCTCATTAAGGCCCATATACCTCTCGGGGGGGTTTCGATAACCTCCCGGTGCTCCGGTATTATCCCGATCTCAACCGGAACCATTCTGGTGTCCAAATATAGTCGTCCAATATATCGATCTTTATGTCTCGACCATTTCGAGACTCCTAGTCATGTCCATGATCACATCCGGGACTCCAAACTACCTTCGGTACATCAAAACGCATAAACTCATAATATAACCGTCATCGAACTTTAAGCGTGCGGACCCTACGGGTTCGAGAACTATGTAGACATGACCGAGACACGTCTCCGGTCAATAACCAATGGCGGAACATGGATGCTCATATTGGTCCCACATATTCTACGAAGATCTTTATCGGTCAAACCGCATAACAACATACATTGTTCCCTTTGTCATCGGTATGTTACTTGCCCAAGATTCGATCGTCAGTATCTCAATACCTAGTTCAATCTCGTCACCGGCAAGTCTCTTTACTCGTTATGTAATCCGTCATCCCGGAACTAAGTCATTAGCTACATTGCTTGCAAGGCTTATAGTGATGTGCATTACCGAGAGGGCCCAGAGATACCTCTCCGACAATCGGAGTGACAAATCCTAATCTCGAAATATGCCAACCCAGCAAGTACCTTCGGAGACACCTGTAGAGCACCTTTATAATCACCCAGTTACGTTGTGACGTTTGGTGGCACACAAAGTGTTCCTCCCGTAAACGGGAGTTGCATAATCTCATAGTCATAGGAACATGTATTAGTCATGAAGAAAGCAATAGCAACATACTAAATGATCAAGTGCTAAGCTAAGGAATGGGTCAAGTCAATCACATCATTCTCCTAATGATGTGATCCCATTAATCAAATGACAACTCTTTGTCTATGGCTAGGAAACATAACCATATTTGATCAACGAGCTAGTCAAGTAGAGGCATACTACTGACATTCTATTTGTCTATGTATTCACACATGTATCACGTTTCCGGTTAATACAATTCTAGCATGAATAATAAACATTTATCATGATATAAGGAAATAAATAATAACTTTATTATTGCCTCTAGGGCATATTTACTTCATGCGCACCTACTCCCGTCTCTTTCCCAACCACACCCGCGCGGGTACATGGTGGAGCTCATTCTGTACGAAAAGGCAGCCCACGTGGTAATTTGACACGTGAACTGGTTGTGCACTTCATGGAGGATCGTGTACCACGGGTGAACAAACAAATTGCAACTTTACGCGTTATGTTAAAAAAGAGGCAAACCATGTGGGGCCTATCTTAGAGGCTGATACGTCTCCAATGTATCTATAATTTTTTATGTATTCATGCCATGTTTACAATATTTTTACATGATTTTGGAATGATTTGATTAGAACTAACACCACTGGAATCAGCAGATTTGTCGTCCGCCCATTCTTTGAAGTCACCTAGCTGACGGCAAAGGTAGCCTTTGCCATAAGCCAGCAGAAAGCGTACGGCAAAGAGGCAGCAGACGGTAAAGGCTGGCTTTGCCATAAGCCATGAAAGATTTACCGTCAGCCAGCAGAAGGCAAAGAGGGGGTTTGGCCCACTGGCTGTGAACCCCTAACGGGGCCCCTCTTTGCCATCTGCTAGCAGACGACAAATCTTTCATTGTCGTCCGCTAGCAGACGGCAAAGAGGGGTCGGACGGCAAAGCTTCAAAACTAACTTAACGGTCGTGCCCCCGCCATCGCCCTCTCTCTCTGTCTCCTCTCCTCTTTCTTACTCCCTCGTGCCACCCCACCCCACGCCATCATCGCCGCCCCCCACGGTGAGCCCCTGTCACCCCCTGTCCTATTTTATTTTCTGTTTTTTTTTGTTTTTATTTTCTGTTTAGATTAGGTTTTTTAGTTTAAGTTTTTTCG
>NC_041389.1:385676715-385687627 GCF_002162155.2 Triticum dicoccoides | reverse complement strand
GAAGAAGAAGAAGAAGAAGAAGAAGAAGAAGAAGAAGAAGAAGAAGAAGAAGAAGAAGAAGAATACTAATAAGAAGAAGAATAATAATAATAAGAAGAATAATAATAATAATAAGAAGAAGAAGAAGAAGAAGAAGAATACTAATAAGAAGAAGAATAATAATAAGAAGAAGAATAATAATAAGAAGAAGAAGAATAAGAAGAAGAAGAAGAATAAGAAGAAGAAGAAGAAGAAGAAGAAGAAGAAGAAGAAGAAGAAGAAGAAGAAGAAGAAGAAGAAGAAGAAGAAGTAGTGATATGCAAAGCAACAAGCTTGGGGATGCTATGTTTGATGAAGATGATATTTTTTGTCCCCAAAGTTTTGATGAGCAAATTTATTTTGATGATAGCATGCCTCCTATTTATGATGATTATATTGATGAAAGTGGGTTTGGAAGAGTGTAAACTTTAGGTAGTAATGAGCCCACTATTTTTGAGGGTGTTGAATCTTATTTTGATAATTATGAAGGTGGATTTGGAGAGGTCATGACTTTATTTACTGATGAATCTACTATTTTGGAAGAGGTTCCAATTGATTATGAGAACAAAGTTGCTATCTATGATGATTATTTTGATGACATGTATGCTATAAAGAATAATGATAACCATGAAACTTGTCATATTGATTTTAATTTTCAATTAGATTATGCTTCACATGATAGTTATTTTGTTGAGTTTGCTCCCACTACTATTCATGAGAAGAAATTTGCTTATGTGGAGAGTAATAAAAATTCTATGCTTGTGCATCATGAAAATAATGCTTTATGTGATAGTTATATTGTTGAATTAACTCTTGATGCTACTGAAAATTATTATGAGGGAGGGATATATACTTGTAGGAATTGCAGTAATATCAAGTTTCCTCTTTATGTGTTGAAAATCTTGAAGCTATGCTTGTTTTGCTTTCCTATGCTAGTTGATTCTTGTTCCCATAAGTTGTTTGCTCACCAAATCCCTATGAATAGTAAGTGGGTTATAGTTAAATGTGCTAGTAATATTCTTCATGATGCTCTATTTGTGTTTCAATTCTTATCTTTTATGTGAGCATCATTGAAATCATCATGCCTAGCTAGAAAGGCATTAAATAAAAGCGCTTGTTGGGAGACAACCCAATATTTACACCTACTTTTTTGTGTGTTCACATGATTAAGATACTTTAGTAATCATGTTTTATAGCTTTTGTTTCAATAAAGTGCCAAGTAAAGCCTTTAGGATAGCTTGTGGTGATAGTTGTGTTGATCCTGCTGAAAATCAGAAACTTTTGCACTCAGTAAATAATTTCCAGAATCTTACTGAAATGTGATTTTGACCTGATTATGTTTTCTTTGGATTGGTGCACAAATTTCTCAGGTGGAACTATTTTTTTCAGAATTTTTGGAGTTACATAAGTATTCGAGAGTTACAGATTACTACAGACTGTTCTGTTTTTGACAGATTCTGTTTTCTATGTGTTGTTTTCTTATTTTGATGAATCTATGAGTAGTATCAGATGGTATGAACCATGGAGATGTTGAAATTCAGTAGATATAACACCAATATGAATTTATAATGAGTTAACAACAATACCAAAAGTGGTGATTTATTTTCTTATACAACGAAGCTTACGAGTTTTCTGTTGAGTTTTGTGTTGTGAAGTTTTCAAGTTTTGGGTAAAGATTCGATGGACTATGGAATAAGGAGTGGTAACAGCCTAAGCTTGGGGATAACCAAGTCACCCCAAGGTAACATTCAAGGACAACCAAGAGCCTAAGCTTGGGGATGCCCCGGATGGCTTCCCCTCTTTCGTCTTCATTTATCGGTAACTTTACTTGAGGCTATATTTTTATTCACCACATGATATGCATTTTTCTTGAAGCGTCATTTTGTTTTATTTTGTTTTGCTTGCTGTTTGAATAATATCCCAAGATCTGAAATTCTTAAATGTTAGAGAGTCTTCACATGGTTACATAATTATTCGACTACTCATTGATCTTCACTTATATCTTTCGGAGTAGTTTGTCATTTACTCTAGTGCTTCACTTATATCTTTTTAGAGCACGATGGTGGTTTTATTTTGAAGAAAATGATGAACTCTCATGCTATACTTATATTATTTTGATAGTCTTTTAGAACATCATGGTAATTTGCTTTGGTTAAAAATTTAGTTATAATATGATAGGCATCCAAGAGAGATATAATAAAAACTTTCATATAAAGTGCATTGAATACTACGAGAAGTTTGATTCTTTCTGATTGTTTTGATAGTTGAAGATGGTGATATTAGAGTCATGCTAGTTGAGTAGTAGGGAATTTAAGAGATACTTGTGTTAAAGTTTGTGATTCCCGTAGCATGCACGTATGGTGAACCGTTATGTGATTAAGTTGGAGCATCCTTTATTTTTTGATTATCTTCCTTTGTGTGGAGGTCGGCATTGCACGATGGTTAACTCCTACAAACCCTTCCCCTAGGAGCATGCGCATAGTGCTTAGCTTTGATGACTTATAGATTTTTGCAATAAGTATGTGAGTTCTTTATGACTAATGTTGAGTCCATGGATTATACGCACTCTCGCCCTTCCACCATTGCTAGCCTCTCTAGTATCGCGCAACTTTCGCCGGTACCATACACCCACCATTTACCTTCCTCCAAACAGCCACCATACCTACCTATTACACTAAAAAAATACACTTCCGTGATGATACGTGTTTGTCACAGTAGGTCGCGTTTTTTGTCATGCATGTACATCCATGACAAATTTATGACAGAATCAAGATAGTCATACTTGTGCTGTCGTAGAAGTGTTCCATGACATTACCAAAATTATCATCACAGAAGTGTCCACTTCCATGACGATAAATCGCGTGTCACAGAAGTGCTTTCATCAAGGGTGACCGACACGTGGCATCCACCGTAACGGAACGCCGTTAAGCTATCGGGTCGGGTTTTGGATCCGATAACCCGTTAACAGCCCCGACCAATGGGGATTTTCCACGTGTAAAATCTTCATTGGCTGGAGGAAACACGTGTCGGCTCATCGTTGGGACAGATGTCATCCACTCACTGGACAGAAGGCGCCTATGATACGTCGACACGTGGCACGGCCTAACAAGTTTAAATGGGCCGGCCCAACTAAAGGCCCACAAGATTTTGCGGCACTTCATGGGCTGGCCCAGTTAAAGGCCCATGAGATTTTGCGGACTATAATGGGCTGGCCCAGCTAAAGGCCCGCAAGATTTCACGGGCCATAATAGTCCGACCCAGGTAAAGGCCCACAAGATTTTTGTGTGCCATAATGGGTCGACCCAGCTAAAGGCCGACGAGATTGCACCGACATTAATGGGCCGACACAGCTGTAGGCCCACAAGATTTTGAGGACCCTAGTAGGCCGGCCCATTAACTGGCTGCCATGTTTTGGGCCAAATGTCGGCCCATAATTGATCCGGTCCATTAACAGCCTGCCACGTTCCGGGCCTAATAATGGCCCATATAAGACCCGGCCCGTTAAAAGCCTCCCACTTTCTAGGCCAAATCACGGCCCAGATCAGGTTCGGCCCTTTAAGAGGATTTGGGCTCAATTATGGCCCATATCAGATTCGGCCCGTTGACTGGAGCTATGCTTTTGGGCCCACTTGCTAAAGGCCCATTTAGTAATTCGTCCTGATATTAGTTCCGGCTGTTAAGGGCCCATTTAACAATTCGGCCCTATATTAATTTCAGCTCGTTAAAAGCCCATCATATAGTTGGGCCTAACTACGGCCCGGTTTACATCCAAACTGCTCGCAGCCGATATCTGATTGGGCCAAACAAGGACCGAGACAACTTTGGCCTGTTAAAAGCTCGTGAATTGATTCGCACAATCATGGGCTGGGGTCCATTTCGGGCTGTTGCCGGCCCATGAGCTATTCGGCACGTTGCAGGCCCAGCCTACTTCTCAGCCTCCTAAAAGCACATTGAGTTTTCTTGCGAAAATAGGGCCGGGGGTTAATCGGCCTATTAAAGGCCCGAATCTACTATGGGCCAGTTTGACGGGGCCCATGATGCGGATCATTCATCGTGATTGCATGACGGCCCAATTATGTACCGTAATTTTACGGTTTGGACGGTTTTATGCGAAGACATGACATATATATACAGTAAAATAACTGCAGCATCGTGAATAAGAAAAAACCTAGACTATAAAATGAAGAAATTACGGCATATTACATCCACTGGGCATCAAAGTTCTCCACTATGATAATAAAGCACAAGTAGACAACAGATTACATACACTGGGCATCAAAGATTGCCACCAGTGCAAATAAACACACTGACACAATAATATACAAAACCGACAGCACTTCAATAAAGTTCAAGAAAGGTTAGCCATGCTGGGGAGCTGCAGCGCAAGCAGCTGAGCAAGATGATGAGACTGTGCTTGTTCAACACTTATATCTTCCTCACTCTGAAAGATAAACAAGCAGACAGATGACAGGTTTCGCACATAAAAGTACCAGTGCTGACAATTCATCACATTTCTTACTGACGAATAAAGTGACACAGTTTAAAATTGCATTAACACAATATGGTATCGTTCAGGTCAAGACATGGCAGGAAATGACATTGTGAAGGAGTTGGCAGCTTCACGACACCACTGGATTACAGATCAAGAACTCATAAGTATCAATGGTTAGTGTGCTGTCAATTTATCCCATTTCAGATTGGCAAATAAAGAGACAGTTTAAATAATTGTAGAATGATATGACATTGTTCATAGTTAAGACATTGCAGAATATGACATTGTGCTGTAGTGGGTAGGTTCACCACACCACTGGATTACGGATGAAGAACAGAAGCATACATGCAGTGCAAAAGAAGATCAGTTGCTCTGAATAGTTTAATTTACATGGTATGAAGAAGAAACTTGGTTGTACAACTGAAAACTTAAATTGAGAAGGACAAACTTTTGTTTATGAACTACATAATAAACTTTAAACATGCAATTTGATGCAAACACCAAAAATAAACAGATGTTGCAGTCATGCCTAACCAAATATACACAACAAAGTTTGAAGGCTTAAGAAGGACAAACTTACATTACTGGTGAAGACAGGCTCTATAAAGCCCTTGTCCATGCTGATGGGGGGGCAATTCAAGAAGTTTAGCACAGAATCTTCTTCATAAGCATTGCCTTTATTCTACATTTTGTTAAGAGTAAATATAGATGTGATAATATACGAAAAAATGGAGAATATTTAAGATAAGATGAAGAGTGATGCTACATAACCAAGTAGCTATAAATGTATCTGCAGCGATACAGGCAAAAGGCACAGCCAAGAGCAATGCACAGCTAAACTTCTTCAGTACCAACCTTATGGTAAGAGTAAATATAGATCTGATGTGTAGAAAATGGAGGGCAAAGGAAAATAAGCTGCAGAGTGATGGTACATGAACAACTACCTGTCAATATAAGTACACTAATAAAGGACAACATGTACTTACAAGAACAATGCAGAGCTAAAAAATTCATTGGCATTGGATATATTCTACACTAATGTAATCATTCATACAGATTAGATAATTTGGAGCGAACAATTGATAAGCAAGCTATAATGCATACTACTGTCACATAATGAACCAGGTATGTATGCAAGTATAGTGATACAGGACAACAGGTACTAACAAGAGCAAAGCAGCGGATAGCATATTTGCGATATCCTGTCGTTCTTTTCAAACCGTAATTCTTCTTCGAGCTGATTTCCTGCAAAACAGATCTGTAAGGTACATGCGGAAAAGTAGAAGTTCAAATTGTCATGTATTTCATAGACAGTACCTCATCCTGGAAACGAGACCAGTGCATAACAAGGTTTTTCCATTCAATGTCTTCTAAATTTAGCACAGCAGACTTCACCGGAAATTCGTTTATAGACTTGCCATCAAAGTGTGATTTCCTCAGGTAACACCGATACTGCTGCAATGCTTCCTTGAAAAGCACAAGCAAGCTTTGCCCGTCATGACTATCCAGATTGACCCTCACCTAGTTACAACAATGTAATGTAAATCATTGATGTGTTCGATCAGCAGAAAACAGGAAAATAATAACCATGAATAATAGCACTTACACGTAAGTTGGACAGGAAGGTGTGAAAATGGTGTTTGTCTTCACTATAATCTTTCCATGATGGGAATATATGCACGTAGTCCCTAACAACATTGAAAGCATTGTCTTTTAAACTGGGAATAAATGGAATGGGGTTCCAATCTGCAGGAATTGGCCGTCTCTGCAGTTGGGATAGATCTTCGGCCGGTGGACTTGCTGTACTTTCTGCTGGAGTGGGATTTTTCTATGGTACGGCTGGTGCTATGGCAAATGAAATCGGTATACCTTTTGCTGGAGTGCAAGTCCTGTGTGGTGGGGCTAATGGTGTGGCCAGTGAAGTATGGGTACAGTCTGCTGGAGTCATTCCTATGTTTTGTGTCACTGGTTGTACATCCAATATAAGTGGGGCGCTGTCTGATTTCTCCGGCACCACCACGTTTTTCAAGGACTTTGCTAGTGCTCCTTCAGGTTCGGCAATCACCCTCTTCCTTTTTGATGTCTGATGCACAAGAACAACATTTGAGTGGAAAACATGGTATGACGACAGATGGAATATGTATTCATAATGGATGGGCATGGCATCTCGAGTTATATGATGAGTAAACTAAGAAGATGGTGGTGCAACAAAGTAGAAGAAATGCAAGACAACATATGCAAGATACGCGCAATAAATAAAACCTTGCCAAATTAGAACAGCCACCTTGATGGGTGAACAGGACAGGCCATCTGCCTTTGACTCCTCGAGGTTAGAATAGTCATTAGGATGATATTTTGAACAAGAATCAACAGGTGGGGAGCGTACGAGTTTCATTGCTTCCAGAATGGCACTCAATGCCTTGGTGCCAATTTTGTAAGTCATTGCAGTGTTCCACAATATTCTTCTGATGCGCGGATTCTGATATTCACTGTAATTGTGTATAATATCTGAGAACCATGAAAACATAAATAGTTGTGAGATTATCTTTGTAATGCAGATGATATTCTAATATAGGGGCGTCCCTGTAAACACTTATGTGCTATCACTAGATTCTGATGAGAGAGCTCATGTGTGTTGTAATATTGTGCGTGCATTTATATAATCTGGCACAAGTACACAAAAAATAGGCTCTAGAAGTAAGGATAGCTGGCAGATGATAGGTTCATAATATACTGTATAGAGAGTTTATTGGCAAACCATGATAACAAGAGCACACAGCAACTAGGCAGATCATAGTGTACATAACAGGGGTACACCATAACCACGATATATAAATCGGGAAAGTGGAACTGGCTTGAAAATATGATGTTGTATTGCCGCTAGTAATTGAAAGCCTATCGATCACGTACAGGCCAGCACTATCGTACATGGTAAAGAAGAGCAAGAAAATTTTGGATAATAAAATGTTGGTTGCGCAGTGCCCACACATGATGAGCCAGAGCACATTAAGAATGCAACTCCTAGCTATCTCTCGACCATTTCAGGCGGTTGGATGAAGATCCTATGTCTCCTAACCCTTCTTCTTCCTCGTCTCTGATTCTTCCCATACAGAACACCGCATGGGCCGTCAGACGGACCACCGGCCCCCACCGCATGTGTTCCTCCGCCACCCCCACCCCCCACCCGCGTCGAGTTTTCTTCGTTCGATGAGGCCCAACAACCACCCGAGCCCCTTGGATCGCACCGCCGAACTCCGGCGAGCTCTGAAAAATCGACTGAACCAATTTTAAAATTTAGTCTACTGTGATTTAACTAGTGTGGAATGTAAAAGGGGAAACCCATAAGCATTGGGAGTATAGTGTTGAGCGTGGCATGGCGGATCTGAAGGTGCAAACCGGACAAAGGCAACTTCGCAACCAAGACAAGAAATCAGGGTAAAGCAGTGGCGATCTATTTTCTTGCTGTGATAAATAAGTTGAGCAGATACGAAAGAGTACCGCCTCTAGTGCAGCGTCGTGTACGCATCTGCTGAGAATTTGACGATGCTGCAGTAGCGATGGCTGTCGGCGGCGTGGAAGAAGATCTAGGAGGGCAGATGGTGGCGGCAGGGCGCGATGGACGAGACGGTCGTAGGAGCGGTGCCGGCAAGGTGGACGACGGCGGGGATGAAGCGAGAGGACGGGATGCAAGAATCCCGGTCCGAAGGCATGGATGAGAGAGGTCGATCTCTTGTAATGGACGGCGGCGTCGGGGTATCAGCTCCGGCATGGTGGAGGAGGACGGCGGTGGATGGGGTGGCGGACGGCGGCGGACGGAGGAGGGTGGGATGGAGAGGGTGTTTTGGCGCCCACGGAAGGGGGGGAACCATGTATTCAGGGCGCGCTTGTCTCAAATGCGAGGAAATTTACAAACTTAGCCCCCGTTTTAAATTTCTACTACATCACAACAACATTAGTTGGTTGGGGATAGGACGGTAATCTCGCATACACCGAATATTTGCTGACGAGAGTTTGTTTTTGGCGCCCACCGTGTATGAATATGAATCGGGGAGAGAGTCAATTTCGGCCGAGGGCACTCTGTGTTTTGGCGCACACCGTGTATGAATCCGGGTGAGAGGCGGTTACATCACGTTTGGGTGAAATTACAAACCTACCCCTATCGAAACCTATAGATATCCAGCAGATAGACTTTGCGTGGCAGGGATAGGCAGTAGTGATTTCCATCTCGTAGATTTTGGTTTCGGGCAGTTACTGTGACTTTCCCCACTTCGTGCAAATTTTGCACAGTGCACGTTTATCGTGCCAACTCAATTCGAATCCCGTTTGTATTCTACTAAATTTTTTTCGGGTGGGATCCATTTTCAATTGGAATTACATTCTATATACATCATTTTTTTATATATACTTTCAAAAGCACAACACCATTTATACATAAATATGGTTTACAAATGGTATGATCTCAGATTCATAAGGTTGTATCCATCAATTTGGATTTTCAAATATTTGAAACCACTTTATGTTGAAATCCAATGTATGCATTCCTCGCTAACTGTCTCCAATTAATGTGTGTTTCATGCGGGGGTTTTTTAACTTCTCAAACATGTATAATGTGTTTCACACACGCAACATATAGTCAGCGGCGGAGCTATGTTGTGGTCTGCAGGGGCCATGGCCCCCCAGCCTGGGTAAATTATGTGAAGGAAAAAATTTGGAGAGGAAGATTAGAAGAAATATAGACTTTTGCCCCCCCCCCCAAGCATCCATATTTTCTGTTTGGCCCCCCCAAACAATTTTACCTAGCTCCGCCAGTACATATAGTGTAATCCCATTTAGACATTAATTGCATATAAATCATGCATTGTTTGTAATTGAAGAATCTATGGATCACCAATATTGATAAACTATATAACATTACACGTGTGCCCAAATTCAAATGAATATGCATGTTTGATACACCAATTTGCGTTATTATATTATCGATGTCGTGATCTCCAGTTTAAATACTTGAATCCCCTTTAATCCAGATATTCATCTCATATAGCTATCACTCATGCTTATATAGGACTATCTCTCTGGACCTATACGCGTTCATCGTCTCTCAGGCATCTCTCGTGCTACCTGTATGTCGACAATGATCTTTTATCTTCGTAACACACTGACGGTACTCTCTCCCTCGATCTTCATCACTCTATCTCTCTCTAAGTATATCTCGCTCCCTGCTATGTGTCTCTAGCTATGATTCTCCATGTGGAATCTCTTTCTCTCACACAAACACAAAACTTTGTCTCCCGGGGTCTCATTTCTCTAAACTATTCCCATGTGTGCCACTCGCACACCCCTCATACAGAGATGTCTTTGGCTCCTTAGATATGAGAACCTACGACTCTTCCTCTTCAATATCTCTTTCTCACACACAAACACAAACTCTGTCTCCTAGGGTCTCATATTTCTCCATTGTTCTCTTGTATGTCGCTCAAACACACCCTCTCTCCCTAGATATATCTTGCGTTCCCTCATATGTCTTTCTAGCTATCACTCTCATTGTGAAATATCTTTCTCTCTCGCAGACACAAAACTCCGTCTCTCTGGATCTCATTTCTCTCTGATATCTGTTTGTATGTGACTCACATGCACCCTCTCTCTATCTCTCTCACACCCACACACATAACCCAGCCTTCTGATCCACTCGACTCCTATCTCCAGCGCACACTAGCTAGCATCTTTATCTTTCCATTTATGTGTTTCTCCATCAACCTTCTTTCTCGCCCTCACTCTTGATTCCTATCACGCACACTACATATGTTTCTCTCTACATCCAGTCAAGTGCCCTCTCACACACATATATAACTTCACCCTTTGGACCACCCGACGGTCATCTCCGACACCCAAACTAACGGATGTCTCTCTAGCTAGCATCTCCATCTCTGTATCTATCTGTAGTTTCTCCGTCAACATTTCTTTCTCGCACGGAGTCTTGCTTCCTATCACCCACACTATATATGTCTACCCATACATATGCATTTATAGGTTGATCTCTTTTTCACAATCGTTGCGCCTCACCCCCTCTGCTCGCCATAGATGCATGCTCCAGCCCACACCATTCTATCTTAAAGACAAAACACATGCTCAATTGTTAGGCCTACTTCCCTGCATTCTCACATGCATGCATATTGTCATACCGATCCGTCTCTCGCATCTCGTTGATCTTAAGACTTATGTCTTCTTTCTTTTATCTCGATAATGCGTGTGCGCACACACACACACACATCCCACGTATACATGTATACCTCTCACACATGCACGTTCAAGGTCTCTATGTCTCCATACGTAGTTAATTACCCTCAATCCTAACGCCACATCGAATCGTTCTCCTCTTTTGTGCACATAACTTCCGCCTGGATG
>NC_041389.1:385660340-385676140 GCF_002162155.2 Triticum dicoccoides | reverse complement strand
CGCACGCACGCACGCACGCGCACCCCCCCACACACACTAAGACTCCATCTCTCTCTCTCTCACACACACACACACACAAACTAGGACTCCATCTCTCTCTCTCTCTCTCTCTCTCACACACACACACACACACACACCCCACACACACACTAAGACTCCATCTCACACACACATGCTCTAGGCGGAGCATTTGTTCCTACCACCCTTCATCCAACCTTACCCGTATGATAATCAATCACCTTTATTTACTTGCATAACATGGATGGATTCCACTTTACATTAGTAGTCAGCAAACTTATCATCTGTACCCTTTTGAAAAAACAAGTTGGCGATGATGGTGTGCCTGCCATCTTGTAATACAGACTGTATGATCTATATCTGACGGATAGGAAGCAAACTATGATAATTTTACAAAAGATACCTGCACCTCTCTCCACATGATTATCTCTCGCAACCTCATTGCTCAGCAATTAAAAAAGGAATAAGTCTCTGGAACAATCTAGCATACATGGTGGCCGCTGCCGCCTGCCGGCGCTGTCCATCCCCATGCCACCGCCCATTCCGACCACCAGTCACCACCACGCTCCACTCCTCCTCGCCTTTTCTCTCATCTTTCATTTTTTCGATGACATTCTCGAGATACCAGTTTTCCGATAAAATTCTCGAGATATCATTAGTTTTTACACATGGGATTACTCCTGCATGGGTCAATCACAACAGGTGTTTTGTAAAAAAAATGCATATTGATGTTCCGTGCAATGCACGAGAATCTTGCTTGTAATTATATAACGCAAGTCACGAGCAGGAAGTGACATTTTTTTGACACAACCACGTTAACATGGACACGTAAATCATGAGCAGGAAGGAGAAGGGAAGCGGGGTGTGGAGTAACATTTTTACCACAATTTCTTAGGAAACTGAGTGCAATAATTGAGTAGTTTTGCAAACTACCATTACTACTACACCTGAAACGGTTCAAAACCTATACTCCCTTGCCAGCGCGCGCTTCCCGCGTGAAACGGCGAGCGTCGCCTTGGAGCGTCAGTGCCGCATTAATGCCCGGCCAGAGCGGAAGCGACTTCTCACGGGCGCCGGCTTTGAAGTGGCGCGACGGCCGAGAGAGCGCCGCTTCCCGGTGCACGCGACTGCTCCGCGTCGAGACTGGCCATAGGCCCTATTTGGATCCATTGGTTAGAGTTAGTTTGAGCTAGTTGGGGCTCAAATAGCCCTAAAGTATCCAAGCATGAGGGTTTAAATTGGAGCAAGTTGCACCGAACCCACCAAAAGAAACTATCCCACCCAAGAGGTGCTAACTGGAGATAGTTCTCATTGGGACCACTGAAAAATCACTTTTCTCTCTCCATGAAGTGCATTTATTCTCAATCTAACCCTGTCACCCAAACACCTCTTTGGCTACAGTTAGTTCAGGGTTAGTCTTGAGTTAGTCTAACCTCTAGCTAAGTTAGAGTATCAAACAGGAGGAGTATAGGACATGCAAGTTGCTCAAAGCATACAGGCAAATTCGTACGTGAAAGGATTTTTTTCTTTTTGGAAACGGAACGTGAAAGGAAGTTTTTTAGAATGCTCTTGGCATGTCGCTAACATGTGATAGTTAACGACCTCAATAGACGGCAGAAACGTCGGCCCGCCATACTTTGATAGAGACGAGGAGGGAGAAGCGATACAGGCTGCTGGATTACTAGAGATAGGTGTCGCAAGGAAGCCAAGAAATAGGGTGATAGCGTGGGTTAGCCATGTACTAGTATGATGTAACTACACTGGGCTACCGTGTTTCGTACTCTTCCAGTCCACTGTGGAGATGATTGGTTAATTTTATATCGCTGAATAATATTAAATATTATGAGTGCAGACGCTCCACCACGAGGTTCCTTGCTCCTTCTCGGTCGTCCGGAATCTACGTTCTTCCACTCTATTTTTTTACGTGAGCTTTCTTCATCCTTTTGCCAACACGTGAGACATCTAGCATCAAGGCGCACGTGTTATGCAACGATCGTTTCATCTATATGAAGAACACGTGGCACTGGAACTACGAGATGGACATGGACCAGGAGTGGACGTACGAACCTGAGTAATGTAGCGCAGTAAGTGAAGTAGAAAGGCACAAATGGTATGAACATGTGTGGCATACAGGGTGTGTTTGGTTGCGTTCTCGTCTCAGCATAGTTGTTCCCTCTTCATGCATGCTCAACTCAACACCCCTCTTCATGCATGCTCTCTTCATACATGCTTCTAGTGTATTTGTGCTAAACTAGTGTGGACTCATGCACCCTCCATACACTCTACCAAACACCCAAAAGTAGGTCGAGAAAGGAACTCTTGGGCGGCATTTGTCTCTTACTACGTACTACCACTAAATGTTGTACGTGCAATGCACGGTGATGTTATGGAGTACGTGCCTAAGTACTCTACTACTACTATATTAGTTGGAGGCACATATTAACTTTTATATTTGTTTACGTGTATGCCCTGAGACCTTCCAACTAGACATGTCTTTCTCTCCAGGTCGCACTTTGTATCGTTCATACCACTAAGTACTACTACGTGTCGTCTCCGACCCAGAAGTGGAAGAAGTGGAGACGCTCTACCACGCTGTTTTTTTATGCTGGCTCTACCACGCTATTCATGTCCCACTCCTTTCGCTGACGTGTGGGACATTCAGCACGTGCCGTGTTTGGCACCCTTCGTCGTAAGAGCTGAAAAGCTAGCATTCATCAGAAATAAAAAATAATTAAAAATCGGCAGTGATACTATTTTTTTGCGAACCAATCAGCAGTGATACTATACCACGCGGTTTCCTTGCTCCTCGATATCGGAAAGAATACTTCTCTTCGCCAACACGTGGGATGTCGACCATCCTGGTCCACTTGCCATGCACGCAGAACTCCAAGGGAGAGTCACCCAGGTCGTCGCGCCGCGGTAACAATGACTAATGAGCCGCCAAATCACAGGCCCAGTTCCTACTTTGAAGTTGCTCGGACGAAGGAACCATCATGACTTCGTTGAATTCCGCTTCTTGAAGAAAACTACTATACCATCAGTACTACTAGCTACAGTATTTACTCCAACAGAGGCCTCCTTTTGTTCATAGGATAGGAATATGAAAATCATAGGAAGTGAGATGACATGCATCTCAATTCCTATAGAGAAAGAGATGCCATTTGATGCATAGGATAGGAATTTTTCCATTTAGTCTAGGCTAATGTACTGGTAATTTGCTCTAAAAACTACGGTAGTAACTAGTAGTATTGGTACATGCTCGTACTCAGACACAGACACACACACTAACTACTAGTACTACTACTTCTCACATGCTAGCCAGACGCCGTCGTTCTCCTTCCCGGCTTTGTCGGCGATACCCCACCGTGCTGGGATCTCCGCCGACCTCTCCGCAGCAGCGCGTGCGTACTTTTCTTTCTTGCGGCGGCGGGCCTCTCTTTTCTTGAGTGCTTTCTGACTTTTCCGCTGCCTCTGTGCGGCTTTGGCCGCCTCTTGCTCTACCGCCCATTCGGCCTTGGCATCTTCAAATTCCTCCCACATAGTTGTGAGGTCACGAGCGGCGATGAACTCGGCACGGAGGGATGCCATCGCTTCCCTACCATTTTGTGTGCATTCGTGGGCGGCGAGGAACTCGGCGCGGTGGGATGCCATCGCTGCCTTACCGGTTAGTGTGCGGCGCGGTGGCATGAACGACGCTTGGTGAGAGCTCTGGGGTGGAGTGGCTAGACAACCGTATAGTGCATTGGTTTGTCAAGAGCTCAAGGACAGAAGACGAAGCAAATTAGGATTCCCCTTCAGTCCTGGTCATTTATTACCAAGTAAAATGCATTGGCGGTCATCGAACTTGTCTTGATAGCTCACTTTGATCATTGTATACGAGATATGGTGATTATACGGTCGCTGGCTCAGCGTATAGCTCCGTATTTGTATGGTTGACCAGTCAAACAGTCCGCATGCACCTCATCAGCTCGTGTTCTTTATCTATCTACGCGGGCCTACCTGTGAATGGAGAAAGAAATACTATAAAAACCAAAATTATGCGTATGTGGGGAATCAAACCACGGACTTGTCGCTGCAACACACCCTCGTCAGCCAAATGAAAATGAAATACTTCGCATCAAACACTCACGCTCACGTTGTCAAAGCATGCTAATGCATGCACGTCGCCCTCTAAATCAAAGTCCTGCTCATGGTGCAACGCAAACAGCGAGCCCATCACCTGCGCGCCCCGGCGGTGCCTGACATTACTGTTTAGACGTTTGATGGAGGCCTATGCGAACGCCGAGCACGTATTCACCTGGCTCAACGCCAACGGTCATACTCGGACTGCCTTGCTCATGTATATCGTCCATCACAATGAAAATCTATAAAACAGCCTAAGCTAGAGAGGGTATTATGGTAGTATGGTACAGAGTATGTACTATCGTGAGCGACCGATCTTAGTGCCACTGCACACCGAAACCCCTTCCATCGCTAGCGCGCGCTTCCCGCCTAAAACAGTCATCATCTCTCCAGAATGTCAA
Organism: Triticum dicoccoides; assembly: GCF_002162155.2. Taxonomy (NCBI): domain Eukaryota; kingdom Viridiplantae; phylum Streptophyta; class Magnoliopsida; order Poales; family Poaceae; genus Triticum; species Triticum dicoccoides. The sequence goes on along the minus strand of NC_041389.1, from coordinate 385,671,599 downwards.
TGCCGCATTCACCGGACATAACTGCAGGTGCAATTGGTGTGTCACTGACATGGGGGCCAGATGCCCGTTGGGCCCACATGTCAGTAACCCAAACGAATCTGCAGTTAACTCACTGAAGCAGTGTCCACATTCACGCCCGACGAACCTACTCGGGCGCCAGTTGTCCATCCATCTGCTGCGGCTCATTGCCATTCTCCCGCTATATTAACTTGAGCCCCAGCTCCTAGCCATAGCCAAAGATCCACACCTATTCTCCTCCGGATCCTTCCTTCTGTCGGCACCACTTCAACCATGGCCTCCTGGCGCTCCAAAGCTCTCTTGGACGTACTGTCGCAGGAGCAGACGACAGGCATCGGCGGCTCCGCTCCGGGGGTGCTCCAAAGCTCTCTTCGACGTACTGTCGCAGGAGCAAACGAAGGAGATCTCCGGCACACACGGGCCGCCCTCCGCCGCCACGACCACGAAGCCGGCAGCGAGGAAGAGTAGTACATGGTAGGTCGCCGCCGCTCTGGTCCCGGGAAGGCCACCGCTACTCCACTCAGTCGACGCCAAGCTTGGTAGGGTAAACATCGACGGCTGATTAGCCGCTTGACGGCGACGTGGAGGCGGAAATCTTCATAACCTTGTGCTCCGGGCGGAGGAGGAGGTTATCGAGGCGGATGAGGAGGAGGCAAAGGCAATGGCCGGCTTTCTCGGGTTCATGGCCGGACATTGTGGTCGGGCGCCGGCGATCGTTTAGATTAGGTTTACAGTAGGTTTAGTACGGTTTGTGCAAAATATGTAATGAATTTCGTCCAGTTTGTAGGAAAAGTTTTCGAAATGTAATAAATTTCATCTAGTTAATTTCATCCAGTTAATTTGAAATTTGCTTTGTTTGAACGAATTTCGTCCGGTTAGTTCATATAGTTGTCGAAAGGTATGCGGGCAGCACCGGATGGCATCATTCAGTGTCCTCGGACAGATGCCGGTGTAAATTTGTGGGCCAGCGCTGGAGATGCCCTAACTATCATGCTATAATCGCTAAAAATCCTCCATTATTTGGCAGGGAACAATTATCCCTCAATCAAAATCAGATCCGCGGTGTTTCGCACTCTTCCCGCGTAAGAGTGTAAACTCTTGCTTACATAAAAATGGAGCAAGTGGACGGCACTGTAGCACGTCATATCACTCGAACTAGCCCGCCTAACGAGTGGGAAAGCACCGCCCTCGTCATTTTCTTCTGGATTTCTATGGATCGATCGCGCGAAAATGTTACGCTTCGCAAGTTCTAAAGGAAAAGGCGGCACACTTACGACTCGTATGCGTTGTAACCCCGAAAGTCCGGCTCGCACGCCGCTCACCAGAGGGGACACGCGTTGTCTTGCAATTTCACTAACATGTGGGACCGTAATTGAATAAATCATTGATTCCTCAAAAAAGAATAAACCATCGATAGCCGAAATCTAATTGCTCGACGGGCATCGGCTGAGAAGAGAGAAACGGGGGAGGGAGAAGCGATCGCTCGCCCGCTACGCACGGACTCCAAGAAATATATGGTGATAATGTGAGGTGGGCCATGCTGGAGTCCGGACTGCTTCCGGAGCCCGCTCTCACCGCCCTGGCCCCTCAAGACGCCAGCTGCCCGCTGCATGCACAGCAAGTAGTCCCCGCTTATGTGGAGGAGAGAGAGGCATTGACAAAGTCAAGGAGTAACAGTGGAGACAATAGCTTTCATCAAAAATAAACAATGAATACTCGTTGCTCGTCCTCTATATCGGAAAGAATACTTTCATTCGTTGACATGTGGGACGTTGACCATCCTGGGCCACCTGCCATGCACAAAATTATCCTGGTCTACCCTGGTCGTATCGCAGGCCCAACCTTTCCCACTTTAAGTTGTTCGGACAAAGGAACCATCATGACTTTGTTGAATTCCGCTTCTTCAAGAAAACTTACTGTACCCGCAATACTGCTACCACACGCGAAGACTGGACGGCACTGTACCACATCATATCACTGAAACCCACTAGGCCAAACTAGCCCGCCTAGGTCATCTATTTTGGAACGGAGGGAGTACATCTCTGCACTGCTATGATTTTGTTTTGCATGTTCTCTGTACTTTTGCTACGATTTTCCTACCCTATGAACCAAATGAGGCCTGAATGTATGTCGACTATTGTCTAATCGATCGCTAAGCCTACAATTTTAGGAGCTAGGGCTATTGGTCGATCGACGAGGGATAAGTATAAGCGTACCACGAGCTCATCAGCCCCAACGTTTCTCTTCGATGAGTGTTTTGCAAGTACTATAGCTCGCACAGTAGCTAGCCTACTAACACCAAGAATCATCAAACAAGCCCTGTTGATATGATAAATAGTTCAAACTTACATCTAAGCATGCCATATATTACATCAAAAGCTGGCGAGGATACATCTGTTTCCATAACTCGGAGAGGGTTCGCATGATTCATCCCATGATTCACTATCAAACAAAAGTAGCAAGATCCGCCCACACAAGACAGTGCACTAGCCCTAAATGGTTTGATTACACGCATCGTTCTGGTAATTAAACACAGGGCAATGCAAACTACCCTGAAGGATTAGCCCGACAGACTATTTCTTGTCATCGATCTCTCGGGCAATGACCACAGCACGGACAGCGGCATGGGAATCGATTTCTAGGGCGATGTCCACAGGACTGACCGCGACATCGGAATCGATCTCTGGGGCGATGTCCACAGGATGGACAGCGGCATCAGAATCGATCTCCGGGGCGATGCCAATAGGACGGGCCACAAAATCGGAATCATCAAGGACAACCACCGACACCTGCACAACCCTAACATATTAGCAAGCACATTGCAAATAATCAAAAAGCAAGCACATTGCAAATAATCAAAAACCACAACTATGGTAATAAGCCATTATTTTTTACCTTGTGCAGCTCACCGGGGGATCTCATCCCTCCGGGGGCCATCTCCTCGTCGTCGATGGGGGCCATCACCTTTGCAGGGGAATACTGCTTCTCAACGGCGACTATCTCCTCAAACTCGGTCTTGAGCCTCACATAGGTGGCAATCAGAGTTCCTGGGGTAGGCACGGTGGGGCCCTTGCTGTTCTTCCAACTTTCTTTGAGGAGTTCGTCCGCCAACGTCCTCAACTCTTTGGCCAGTGCTTGTTTCTTGGAGTTCTTCGTCTCCATGGGTTGGCCCGCCAACATGGTCAACTCGTTGGTCGGTGCTCGCTTCCTGGAGATCGCTGTCTCCAGTGGGTTGTCCACCGGCAACTCTTTGCCTAGTGCTCCAGGATCCATCAATGAACTGACAAACAAAAAGCAATCGAAAGGAAACCACAATCGCAATGAAAACAGGAAAATAATAGGATGTGAGAATCGGTCGGTGCTTCGCAAAAAGAAGATTATTGGAATGAAAATATAGCAGCATAACTGATTCGCCCACCTTTCCTTCGTCGCTAGAGAAGAAAAATGGCAGAAGTGAGTAGCCTGGAGTGAGGTTTTTTCAAGAAAGGGAAGAAAGGGCTTAAACGAGCATTCCCAATGAAATGATGGTTGCTTCGTCCAGTCCAACTTGGAGGCCACATTACCGCTGCTGGTAAAGGTGTGGGTTTTGTGATATGACGGGTCATGACGGCCACACCGGGGTGACAGGTGAGTCTCGACTGTAGCACCTAGTCATTTGGTGGATGGCACGCGGGCCCGGATGCTTTGAAATGTCCCGCATGTAGATAGAGCGGCTAGTCATATAGGAGTGCTCAATATTGTGCACCGCGACCAAGGCGGAGAGGAAAACGAGAGAACTACGTAATTAATGCATGAGTTTAATTAGGGTAGTTTTGTAAAGTACGAGATACATTCCTCCAAGAGCAAAATACCTTGGTTCATGAGATTTGAGATTTGAGCCCTATAAACCTGAAGGGAGGGGGTACTGCACATGGTGTAGTCTAGTCACTTGTTTTTTTTGAGCCGAAGTCTAGTCACTTGTTGAAATCTCTAGAAAGGCAAATACTCATTTCCGGTTTACAGGTCTATACTACTCCCTCCGTCTAGGTGTGTAAGTCATCTTACGAAAACCAAATAGTCCCAAAACACTTAGGCGCGGTGCATTAACTTCTACCTTGTTTCTTGTTTCTTGACATACGTATCAACCAATAAGAGATGAGAGGTGTGCATGCTTTTAATGACTTGCAATGGCTAGTTCATTGCATGGAATGCTATTAATTAGCAAATAAACATTGGTGACCCCAGGAGGAAACGGTGCTAAGCGCATGGACCTATGCAGAATGAGTATCAACCAATGGATAATGGAGTTTAATTGTTAAAGAATAGCAATTTTGTCTCATGCAAGAGCATGGCTAGTACTCCAAGGAACCGCACCACACGAGCGTTCGCAACTGCCACGTTTGGTTTGCGCTTGGCTCTTCGCCTCTTCGAGAAGACGAACAATGATGTTACTCCTACTTCTATAGTATCGAATCCACTGCTGCATGTCCGTCCACCTCATGCCGGAGGCATAGCGTGTAGAGAAAGCTTCTACTTACTACTCCTGCCTTTGCGTCCATGACAGGTGGGCCCAACATGTGGTTGGCCCACCTTTCATGCAGCCAAAGGCAGGTGCAGTTAAGGCACCGGAGCTCAGTCCACGAGGGAGAGGGCGTCGTAGTAATCAAATTTCTCAGTCTTGTACGAGTTGACGTGACACATCAAAGCACTGCACTCGATAAAAGTATTTTTACACACATCAAATGGGCTACTTCATACTCCCTCCATTCCGCGAGGGAGTATGTAGGAGTAGACATATTCTTCTTCGTATGTACTCCCTCCGTTCCAAAATATAAGTCTTTATAGAGATTTCACTATGAACTACATACGAAACAAAATGAGTGAATCTACACTCTAAAATATGTCTATATACATCCGTATGTAGTTTGTAGTGGAATCCCTAAAAAGACTTACATTTAGGAATGGAGGGAGTAGTCAGTTGTTGCAATCTCTAAAAAGACTTATATTTGGAAACGGAGGGAGTACAACGCATGCATGCATGTCGTGACTTTCCTTTTGATACTTGCATGTGTTGATTTGATGCACCTTGCCAAATTTTGACTATAAATTTAACTAACCAAATTTTTATGCATGTCACAAAAAATCATGGGTCTGTTTGGATCATGACTATGTTTGTCTTATGTTGCCACATTATTTTTCCCACACTTGCCACACTTGCCTAACCTGAGTTGCTCAAATTGTTAAACACACTTTGGCTTGCCTAAGAGAATCTTGCCACAATTTTTGTGTCTATGACATGTGGGGTTCACTGCTAATAAAAAATTCGTGTATTAGGTGTGGCTAATAAAAAAGGCTTATATTTAGGAACAGAGGGAGTAGAAAATATAAATAATAATGCATGTTGGGGCAACCCACGTTTCCGCTAATTTTAGCCGTGGGGTTGTTCACAATTTTTACGAGGGGGTGGTTGTTCATTTAATGGAGGGACTTGTAGTACCAGACTTGAACGATACAAAGTGCGACCTAGCACACCGTAACACCAATTGGAACAAGCGGGTAGCTATCTCAAAAAACAATCAACAACTACAAAAACCGTGACTTGGCATGTAGTAGTACACAATTTTAAACGATTGTTTTGATGGAGTGAAAAAGGAAAACTACCCCACTACTTATATATAGGCCGGAGCTTCCGCGCTTGCTTGCTAGGGCTGCTCTATTCACACACTCTCATCCTCTCCAGATCTAAACAAGATAGGGGTAGTAACACTGTCTTTCTCCCTTCAAAAACACTGGCTTTCTATCCTCACCGCTGGTTACAGATCTGGACATAACCCCCTCCGTCGGTGAAGGGGAGGAGGGGCAGCATTTAGGCCGTCGTCGACAGCGAGGGAGGAGACCCACTGCCGGCCGCACCGTTATCTCTGGCCGAGTGCCGGCGCGGGAGGTCCTTCGATCCCTTCGTCGTTGCCTGTGGGCGGAGCCGGCCTCCCGCCGCCCACCTATCCACATCCCGACGACCTTCAGGTATATCTTCGTTCAAAACCGCCTTAGCTCTACTTCCCCAGCTCGCTACGTTGTTGCATGTGCATCATTTTCTACCTCTCAGCCCCTCTCGATCGGATGGTCCAACGTCACCTATTTTTTTTCTATTGTTAGAGGTAAAGCTACTTCATGGAGTCGAATCTTGTACTTGGTTCAAACGAGAAATAAAGTGGGGGTGGGGGAATTTAGTATGTACATCGGACTTGGTACAAACAGGAAGGAAAGGGGGTGAAAGTAGTACAGACTGGTCATCCAACTAGTCTCTTGGTCGAAAAGGGAAACATAGGGGTAACGCTGTAAGTAGTGGTATGACCAGGACTAGATTTGCTATCCACACATAGGAGTAGGTGGCTAGAGTGAACAAAAATGGGACCAACCCAGATATGTTTCTTGGATGTTTGTTTCTCGGGGCAACCAACTATGAATCACCACTTTATGTCCCTATTTACATACATGGTGCTGTACTGCTGGTGCACCCACTGTCCCATGCCCTTATACCAAATATTTAGGCTCCGGTCGGAATAAAGGGGCAGAAAACATAGGTCTTGATGAAAATAGAGGAATAGGAAAGGAATGTAGGCATAAAACTATGGAGCAGCGAACCGGAGGAAACTCTCAAAGGAATGTGTTCGGATGGACTACGAAATGTACAGATTTGTTTTTTTAGAGTAGCATGCTTGGCAGTATGAGATGCTATTTGTTAATTCAGCTGCACAGTGACTACTCTTCTCCTCACCTCAGGTACCACACATAGGTTGATTTTTTTATTCTGGCAAACGTAGCATGGCAACCTGTCTAACGCATGGCAGCGAGCGCCTGCCTCGGGCTTCCGCCCAAAAAATGAGCAGCGCGTGGATGTTTCTAATCCGATGGAATCAGTACTACCAGACCAGCTTTCCTATGAAACACTATTAACCTTTCCCGTGTTCCGAACGGTTGGAAGGGAAAGAATGTCGTAGGAATTGTGTTCCTACGAAAACCCTGCACCAAACCTGTGAACCGAACGCAGCCTTAGTTATTCTTAATACAATTTCCCTGGTAAAAATGAAGCCATGCCACTGTTTTTGCCTGTAATTGTTTGAAACTCTGACAAGTTTAGCCAAATGTTTTTGCCTGTAATTGTTTGATACTCTGATTGTTTCCTCTGTGCCTTTTTGTGCAAACAGGGATATACAATTCACCTGGTTGCTGTTGTGACCTTTTGGTGCACTGCAGAAAACTCTTCTTAAAAGAAGTGACTTTTGTGCTGTTTAACTGGAATGACAGATGGAACAGTTGGTTCATTTTGGAGGAACTACACAAAGGGAGATCTATGTTCCAATCCTCATCATCCATATTGGCACCATAACCTTCCTTTAGGTAAGAATGATATTTAATGCATCTGTTCATCTCTATTTTCCGACTGCCATGAGAAAATAATGCTGTTTTTTACTAGTACACTTGTACTCCCTCACTGACAAAACCAATTCTGAATTAGAAGGCCAATCATGTACTTGGTTTCACCAACTAGTGAGGAGAAAGAGAAACAGAGCATGAAGAGGAAGAAGAAGAAGAAGAAACAGTGCCAAGGCGATCTTGCTGAAGCCAGAGGCCTCAGTCGAGGCTATTCACCGGCTCCGACAACGACTACCTTACATGTGAGACGATCCTCCATGGAGCCCTTCCACTTCTGCTATCTCACTTAATTAATTAGGAGTACTTAAGTACCACTAATTTATTACTGCCTATTTTCCTGTTGGAGTTAAACAAATCTTTAGTAGGACCCTATGCTGAATCATGTACGTGTGAATGTTTGTCTATGGAGGTGAATCATGTGGTGGAGCATGAAGGGAATATTATTAGTGTCATGACATAATAGTGCTATTGTTTTGCATGTGAACTTATTGCCATTGGTTCAATGAGGCAATGTTTTGCGTATTGTCCATCATGAATTTGATGCTACTGTTTGAGTAATATGCTAATGTCTTCCTATCCTTTCTCACTAAGCTAATGAAGGTTTCACCTTGTTCCTACTTGTGCAAACAGGGATCATGTTGGGCCATTCATACATTTTAGTGGAACTACACAAGACAATACAATGAACTGTATCCCAGCCAGTGCTTTAACTCTGCTGGAAGTTCTTGATAATCTTTTGATATAATCTCAGCATTGGTAACCAAGAGTGATTTCAAGCATACATTTGAAGTGCACAAAAATATATTATGGGACTACATGAATAAGCCTTTTTCCTCAGGTTGGTATGGGCCTAAGGCCTTCATCCATATTAGTTTGCTGTCATCTCTATTTGTATCGTGCTACTGTCATGAGAAACTCCTTTATCTTTGCACGTTAAAGTTTTGCAACCTATTATACATGGCAATGCTTTTAGTGTTGAGCTAATTGGCACTAATTAAATAAACTAATACCTCTCTTTAAACAAGATTACTATGTTGCCAACTTTACCCATTAAGATAATGAGGGTGCTTCTATTTGTTAGTGTATGTTTCATCAACTAGTCCCACTATTACAGTAATCTCACTCTCTCAATATATGTGCTAACAGGGATGCTCGATTTTGGTGGAACTGCACAAAAACTTTAACTCTGCTGGAAGTTCTTGATAATCTTTCGATACAATCTCAGAACTGGTAAACAAGAGTGATTTCAACCATACATTTGAAGTGCACAAAAATATATACTATTGTGTGATTCCAGTGAGTGCTTTATCATCTCTTATGGGACTACATGAATAAGCTTTTTTTCTCAGTTTGGTACGGGCCTAAGGCCTTCATCCATATTAGTTTGTTGTCATCTCTATTTGTATCGTGCTACTGTCATGAGAAACTCCTTTATCTTTGCACTTTTAAGTTTTGCAACCTATGATAAATGGAAATGCTTTGAGTGTTGAGTTGAGCTAATTGGCACTGATTAAATAAACTAATACATGTCTTTAAGCAAGACTACTATGTTGCTAACTTTATCCATTAAAATAATGAGGCTGCTTCTATTTGTTAGTGTATGTTTCATCAACTAGTCCCACTATTACAGTAATCTCACTCTCTCAATACATGTGCCAACAGGGATGCTCGATTTTGGTGGAACTGCACAAAAACTTTGGGTGCTTCATTGCCTCGACAGCTTCCATCCTTTCCTATCAGTCGCTAATCTCCGCTTCCTTTCTTCCTTTGCTGTCAGTCGCTTGGCTTATCTCAGCTTCCAGTCAAAGGAAATAGTAATTGATATGCTACCTCACACAGGTTGGTACTGGTATTTATCCTCATTATTGTGCCTGTCATATGTATTGGTAATTTGGTATTGTGCTACTGTTTGCCAATTTCATAAAGGAGTAATTTGGAGCCTGAACTCGCAGGCACATCATTACATCGGGTGATTTCAGTAGAACTGCACAAAATGATCAGATGGACAGGTACTTATGCTGCTGCTATGTACTCCAAAGTTCACTCAGACAAGCATCGATGTTGACAAGAAGTGCCTATACTCATTCGAGTATCAACCAGCGTCAACCAATTGTCAAACTCCAAGTATTAGGCGAGTGAACGCCAAAAATATTGCTTGGTGCATAGCCCAGAAAAACGCAGTCCAGTCTTTGGTCCCAACTTGTGCCTTTTGGTTATCAGCACATATGGTAGCGAACTATATGGCATGGAGTCTAAAGATTCCAGACAAGTTGGTTGACGCGTATATTCATCTGGCACTTAATCAGTCTGCACGCCAAGGATGCTCCATTTCAGTTGAACTGCACAAAAAATTTGGGTGGTTCATTTTCTCAACCGCCTCCTTTCTCATCTGCAATGTAGAATTTAGGCGAGATACAGGACCAAGATGAGCCAGTAAACTAGTTGGTTGAAAGTAGTGGCCAAGTTGCTCAAACCTCCCTCGGCACGAGGCCACTATTTGAGGATAAACCTACAAGCAAAGTTCAGATTTTCTATGTTGCCTCTTATGTACTCGAAAGTTTACTCGTACAAGAACTAATTTTAGCAAGAAGTACCTCTGATTGAACACCATTTACCAGTCTGTACCCTAGGTAATTAAAGTTCGTCCATGGATCATATTGGCTGTGATCTCAATCATTTGGATGCATAAATATACTGAACATTTGTATATTTGAATCTTTTTGTGAATTATGTATGAATATTGTCGTGTGGTCTATCAATCATTTGGATGCATAGATATGCTGAGCTTGTGTATATATGAATCTTTTGAGTTGTTGATAGTGAATGTTGGCTATGAATATGAAAGTGTCCTATCAACCTGATTTTGATATGAATTGCAACAGAACCAGTTATAACCCTTCTCCTCCTCTCAATCTGTGACTCCACTGCCGCATTTTCCCATCTCCGAGCCGTTCCCGTCCGGGGCCTCACCGTCGTCCACCGCCTCGCTGTGTTGGGTGCGTCGTGGTTAACTGTACGTGGAGAGCCTGACGGCTGGGACCCACGAGGTCCATGGTCGCACACAAGGAAAGTTCCTCCTTATTAAGCTGAAAAAATGTTTCCTCCACCTAACAGCTGGGACCCACCGGCTATATCTTTGCACGGAAGGAAGTGCCTCCTTGTTTTGCGAAAAAAATTATTCATCCCGTTGATAGCTGGGACCCGTCAAATTTGGTGACTGACTTGTGGGCCTGCTAAGCGGACGTGTACGCACAGCTTTGTCAACTTAATCAACAAATTATTCTAGCAGTTGGACCGTTGGATGTTAATCCAACAGCCGTGCTCATTCTTCAACCTCTGTTCTTGCTCCTGTCTCCCGTGGGCGGCACCGCGGCTGTGCCGCCGCGCACCTGAACCAGTGAAGTTTCCCACTCCTCTCCATCTGCGACTCCACTGCCCCGTCTTCCCCATCTTCGGGCCGTTCCAGTCTGGGTGCGCTCGGCACGGTGTGGTCAACGTGGTCAACAACCGAGAGTCATCGGAAGATGACTGTACGTGAGAGGCTGACAGTGGGGACGCACCACGCCCATGGACGCATGCATGCAACGGAATGCGGCGAGGTCAACATGGTCAAGGAACGACTTCCATCGGAAGTATACTATACGTGGAGAGTTTCAGCTGGGTCCACGGCCGCAGCAAGTAAGTGCCTCCTTATTACGCGGAAAATAATGATTCCTCCAACTAGCAGCAGGGACCCACTGGACGGGCCACCATATTTTGCGAAAAAAATGTTTGCCCCCTGACTGCTGGGAGCCACCTGACGGGCCACCGTATTTCGCGAAAAAA
>NC_041389.1:385656672-385659978 GCF_002162155.2 Triticum dicoccoides | reverse complement strand
GGACCCACCGGAAGTGCCTCCTTATTACGCACAAAAAAATGAATACTCCCCTTGCTAGCTGGGAGCCACCTTGGTGGGAGGCTGACTTGTGGGCCTACTAAGTTGACGGGGACGAAGGGCTTTGCCAACTTAGTCAATATGAACGATTCTAGCTCCAGTGACCGTACGATGTCCATCCAACGGCCGTAGTGCTTCTTCAACCTCTGGTCTTCTTGGTCCAGCCGCCCAAACCAGCGCCGGACGTGCCTCATGCTCCTGCCTCCCGTGGCCGGTTGTGCTGCCGCGGAGGACTCACTGCCCACTACTATTCCCACCGCTGGCCAGGCCCTGCGGCGACGGGAGCCTCACACCGCAGCTGAAACAGTGAACCCTCATACTCCTCTCCGCGCAGGCTTCCACTGCCGTGTCTTCCCCAGCTCCGCGTCGTCCCCTTCCTAGGCCTCGATGTCGTCCACCGCCGTGGTGCTCTCCGCGTGGCATGGTCAACGTGGTCAAGGAACGACTTCCATCGGAAGAGTACTGTATGTGGAGAGGCTGACAGCTGGGTCCATGGCCACAGCCCAGTTTTTTTGTGATTTGCCAAGTAAGTCGCTTTGTCAGGCTTGTTGGGCTACAAATCTTTCAAGACGAGGAGAACTTTCATTCGGCTGGCCGAGAAAATGGCCCATCAGTAATGAGAAATGGGATGTACATTTTTAAAACACATCAAACCGGCAATTAGTTTCAAATATCTTTTTTTATTTCAAGATTTTAAACTACATTAATTTTTACGCATGGAGAATTTGTTGGATTTTATATTGATATACATTTATTTTTAAAATCAGTTTGAATGTGAGTCGAAAATTCGGGATTAAAAACAGTTCGGACCGCACCGAAATATGCAAAATTTCGTATAATTTTTTAACCGTGGCCACAGTATGGGTTGTAATGCTAACAAAAAGAATATGGGCTCCCAAAAAAACCTTAAGAAATAGAAAGTGGGCTGTAAATTATTAGAAATAATGGCAGATGGGCTGTATGCTATTTTCCACAGATTTGAGGCTTTCCTAAAAAAAGGTTGACGCACAAGCAGTGACTGTTGGATTGCCATCCAACGACCGTCGTGCTTCTTCAATCTCTGCTCTTCCTGCTCCAGCCGCTCAAACAAGCGCCGGCGGGACTGCCTGCTCCCTCCTCCCTGCGGCTGGCTCTGCTGCCGCGCAGGCCTCACCGCCCCATCGTACTCCCATCGCTGGCCTAGCCATCCCTCTACTCACCCACACCTACTGTTATTCTCCGGCGACGGCAGACGAACCAGTAAACCCTTGTACAGTCGTACTCCCCTCCGTGTGGGAAACAACTGCGGAGTCTTCCCTGCCTCTGTGTCGTTCCTTTCCTAGGCCTCGCCGTCGTCCACCGCCCTGGTGCTCTCGGCACAGCCTGATCAACGTGGTCAACGACCGACATGCATCTGAAGTGGACTGTACGTGGAGAGGCCGACAGCTGGGTCCACGGCCGCACGCAAGGAAATGCCTCCTTATTATGCACAAAATAATGATTCCTCCACCTGACATCAGGGACCCACCAAAAGGGCCTCTGTATTTCACGAAAAAAACATTACCGCCGCTGACAGCTCGGACCCACCAGCTATATCTTCGCATGCAAGGAAGTGCCTCCTTATTACGCACAAAAAAAATGAATACTCCGCCTGTTAGCTGGGACCCAGTATAGTGGCAGGCTGACTTGTGGGCCTAGTAAGTTGACGGGGACAGAGGGCTTTGTCAACTTAGTCAATAATATGCACGATTCTAGCTCCAGTGACCGTACGATGTCCATCCAATGGCCGCAGTGCCTCTTCAACCTCTGGTCTTCTTGCTCCAGCCGCCCAAACCAGTGCCGGTCGTGCCTCGTGCTCCTGCCTCCCGTGGCCGGCTGCGATGCGGTGGAGGCCTCACCGCCCCTACTACTCCCACCGCTCGCCAGGCCATCCCTCTACTTACCCACACCCCCTATTATTCAGCGGCGACGGCAGCCTAACCCTCGTACTCCTCTTCGCGTGGGCATCCACTGCTGCGTCTTCCCCGGCTCCGTGTTGTCCCCTTCCTAGGCCTCGCTGTCGTCCACCGCCGTGGTGCTCTCGGCACTGCGTGGTCAATGTGCTCAACGACTGACTTCCATTGAAGAGTACTGTGCATGGAGAGGCTGACAGCTGGGTCCACGACGGCCGCAAGGAAGTGCCTCCTTATTACGCGCAAAATAATTATTCCTCCACCTGACAGCAGGGACCCACCGGACGGGCCACCAGTATTTCACAAAAAACCTTTCCCCCTTGACTGCTGGGACCCACCAGCTACATCTTCGCACGCAAGGAAGTGCATCCGGGCAAAAAAAACCAAAACAATTCGCCCCCTGACTGCTGGAACCCACCAGCTACATCTTCGCAAGCATGGAAGTGCCTGACAGTCGGGACCCACCAGGTCGAAGCATACGTAGCGTTGTCATTCTGGTCGCGAAAGTGTATGTACATATTGGTCGATCTAGAGGCACGCACGTGTCATAGTAGAGGCGCGCACGTGTCGATGTAGAGGCGCTCACGTAGCATGTACACTTACATACAGCGGCGAGGGTGCAGGAAATAAAATACGGCCACGTACACATACGGGCAGGGTCTCGAACGCCTACTCGCGCATACGTACATGGCTGGGTCGGAACGGAGAAACAGCGTCGTCGTCGTGTTCATGCGGAGCCAACCGGCTGGGTCGGAACGGAATGTGTAGTCGTGTTCATGGGGAGGGCTTGGACGGAACAGGCGATGGAAACGAGGCCTGGCGTACAGCACAACGGAGGAAACGGACCTCCTACGTTCGGAACGGGGTCCTATTGATCAGGAGGGGTGGCGTACCGCAAAACGGAGGAAACGGACCTCCTACGGTCTAAACGGGGGTCCTGTTGATTGGGAGGGGTGTGGCGTACCGCAAAACGGACGAAACGGACTTGTGTTGGAGCGCTACGGTCGAAACGGGGGTCCTGTTCATCAGGAGGGGTGTGGCGTACCACAAAATGGACGAAACGGACTTGTGTTGGAGCGCTACGGTCGAAACGGGGGTCCTGTTCATCGGGAGGGGTGTGGCATACCGCAAAACGGGACTCCACGGGATACTGTTCATCTCCACCGTCGACCTCCTCCAGCCTCCATGGGCTACCATCGACCTCCTCCAGCCTCCACGGGCTCCTGTTCATCCAGCCTCCACCACGCGCTACTCCACCGACTACTGTTCAACCACCCCTCCACCATCTCCTGTTCATCCAGCCCTCCACCATCTACTG
>NC_041389.1:385632046-385656275 GCF_002162155.2 Triticum dicoccoides | reverse complement strand
CTGTTCATCCAATCGATCGGCTTCAGTTAGCAGCAGTAGTGAAGGAATCACTCCATCGGGTTTAGTTAACAGCCATCGATCGATCGCTCGGGTTCAGTAACGCGTAGCCTGCAGTGCAATCGCTCGGGTTCAGTTAGAGCCCAATGCCTCGCTCGGGTTCAGTTAGATCCAATGCCTCGCACACACGCGCGTACGTGTATGAGAGAAACGCGCATCGCTCGGCCCCCGACCTCCCACCATAACCGGCAACTCCCCGAAATTTTCCTCCCCCTCGCTTCTACCACGGTTTTTTCCGTCATGGACAGCCCAAAGAATGTCATGCAGCTGTGTCTCCATCCCGCCCAGGACAAAAAGCCCATTTTCTGTCATGATTTTTTTCATAGAAGTAGGAGCCCACCACATCTATGATCATACCGGGTTTTATCACAATTATTGTCATAGAAGTGTCATATGTATGACAGAAAAAAATTCGTTTGGCCCAAAATGTCATGGATGTGTCTTTTTTTTGTAGTGTTATGGCTTTTCCATAGCCATTCCGATATATATTGCCATGCAACTTTCCACCATTCCGTTTATTATGACACTCTTGATCATTGTCATATTGCTTTGCATGATCATGTAGTTGACATCGTATTTGTGTCAAAGCCACCGTTCATAATTTTTCATACATGTCACTCTTGAATCATTGCACATCTCGGTACACTGCCGGAGTCATTCATATAGTCATATTTTGTTCTAAGTATCGAGTTGTAATTCTTTAGTTGTAAGTAAATAAAAGTGTGATGGTCTTCATTATTTGAACATCGTCCCAGTGAGGAAAGGATGATGGAGACTATGGTTCCCCCACAACTCGGGATAAGACTCCGGACAAAAAATAAAATAAAAAAAGGCCAAAAAAGGAGAAGGCCCAAAAAAATGAGAGAAAAAGAGAGAAGGGGAAATGCTACTATCCTTTTACCACACTTGTGCTTCAAAGTAGCACCATGATCTTCATGATAGAGAGTCCCCTATGTTGTCACTTTCATATACTAGTGGGATTTTTTCATTATAGAACTTGGCTTGTATATTCCAATGATGGGATTCCTCAAATGTCCTAGGTCTTTGTGAGAAAGCGAGTTGGATGCACACCCACTTAGTTTCTTTTTGAGCTTTCATACACTTATAGCTCTAGTGCATCCGTTGCATGGCAATCCCTACTCACTCACATTGATATCTATTGATGGGCATCTCCATAGCCCGTTGATACGCCTAGTTGATGTGAGACTATCTCCTTCCTTTTGTCTTCTCCACAACCACCATTTTATTCCACCTATAGTGTTATATCCATGGCTCACGCTCATGTATTGCGTGAAAGTTGAAAAAGTTTGAGAATACTAAAGTATGAAACAATTGCTTGGCTGAAACCGGGGTTGTGCATGATTTAGATATTGTGTGTGATGAAGATAAATCATAGCTAGACTATATGATTTTGTAGGGATAGCTTTCTTTGGCCATGTTATTTTGAGAAGACATGACTGCTTTGATAGTATGATTGAAGTATTATTGTTTTATGTCAATATTAAACTTTTGTTTTTAATCTTATGGATCTGAATATTCTTGCTACATTAGAGAAGATTGCATTGATAAATATGTTAGGTGGCATTCCACATCAAAAATTCTGTTTTTATCATTTACCTACTCGAGGACGAGAAGGAATTAGCTTGGGGATGCTTGATACGTCTCCAACATATCTATAATTTTTGTTGTATTCATGCCACGTTTACAATATTTGTACATGATTTTGGTATGATTTGATTAGAACTAACCCGGACTGATGCTGGTTTCAGCAAAACTACCGTGGTGTTGTTTTTGTGCAGAAATAAAAGTTCCCAGAATGCTCTGAAAATCAATAGAGATTTTTCTGGAAAATATAAAAAATACTGGAACGAAAAGCTACCGTTGGGGAGTCCGTGGGCCCCAAGAGGGTGGAGGGTACCCCCCCCCCCCGGGCGTGCCCCCAGCCTCGTGGACTCTCCGTGGGGCCCCCTGACGTGAGACTGACACCAACCCCTTCTATAAATCCCCAAACTCCCAGAAAGAAACCTAGATCGGGAGTTCCACCGCTGCAAGCCTCTGTAGCCACCAAAAACCAATCAGGACCCTGTTCCGGCCCCTGCCGGAGGGGGTATCCATCACCGGTGGTCATCTTCATCACCCCGGCGCTCTCCCCGGAGGAGGGAGTAGTTCACCCTCGGGGCTGAGGGTATGTACCAGTAGCTATGTGTTTGATCTCTCTCTCTCTCTCTCTCTTGTATTCTTCATTTGGCACAATCTTGATGTACCTCGAGCTTTGCTCTTATAGTTCGATCTTATGATGTTTCTCCCCCTCCACCTTCTTGTAATGGATTGAGTTTTCCCTTTGAAGTTATCTTATCAGATTGAGTCTTTAAGGATTTGAGAACACTTTATGTATGTATTGCGTGGGAAACCCGTGGTAACAATGGGGTATTCTATTGATTCACTTGATGTAAGTTTTGGTGATCAACTTGCGGGTTCCGTGACCTTGGGAATCTATGCATAGGGTTGGCACACATTTTCGTCTTGACTCTCCGGTACAAACTTTGGGGCACTCTTTGAGGTTCTTTGTGTTGGTTTGAATAGAAGAATTTGAGATTGTGTGATGCATATCGTATAAGCATACCCGCAGATACTTGTGGTGCCATTGGGGTATCTAGGTGACATTAGGGTTTTGCTTGATTTGTTTCTTAAGGTGTTATTTTACTATGAACTCTAGGATTATTTGTGACACTTATAGGAATAGCCCAATGGATTGATCGAAAGAGGTGGTTTCATACCCTACCATAATCTCTTCGTTTGTTATCCGCTATTAGTGACTTTGGAGTGACTCGTTGTTGCATGTTGAGGGATTGTTATATGATATAATTATGTTATCCTTATTGAGAGAACTTGCACTAGTGAAAGTATGAACCCTAGGCCTTGCTTCGAAGCATTGCAATACCGTTCTCTCTCACTTTTGTTACTTGCTACCTTGCTGTTTGTATATTTTCAGATTACAGAAACCTATATCTACCATCCATATTGAACTTGTATCACCATCTCTTCGCCGAACTAGTGCACCTATACAATTTACCATTGTATTGGGTGTGTTGGGGACACAAGAGACTCTTTGTTATTTGGTTGCAGGGTTGTTTGAGAGAGACTATCTTCATCCTACGCCTCCCACGGATTGATAAACCTTAGGTCATCCACTTGAGGGAAATTTTCTACTGTCCTACAAACCTCTGCACTTGGAGGCCCAACAACGTCTACAAGAAGAAGGTTGTGTGGTAGACATCAGAGGAAAGGCTCTATACACTGGAGATGCTCTGGACGTATTACTTTTGATGTGTCCCGTCAACTCGCAGAATGAGGAGAAGCTTGCTTAGTATGCCGTCTCCCCCGCCCACGGGCACGGTGGCTCGCAGAGTCACAGGACAAGGAGAAGATTGCTTACGGCGCCTATGCCCGCTCCCTCGCCCACGCGCGCGGTGGCTCACATGACGAGGCGAAGATTTTACTACTCCCTCCGTTACTCCTCGTCCCTACCTTGGTTAGATAGATTATCATATTGTTTGAAATATACTACCTCCGTCCCAAAATTTTTGTCTTAAATTTGTCTAGTTACAGATGTATCTAGTTTTACTCCTCTGTCCCATAAAATAAGAACGTTTTTGACACTAGTATTATGGGATGGAGGGAGTAGTAGATTTCAATATGAACTACTGGTACATACTGATGTATATAGACGTATTTTAGAGTGTAGATTCACTCATTTTGCTCCGTATGTAGTCCATATTAAAACGGACATACTAGTACGCACTCTCCCTCGCCTCTCGACCCTCGCCTACATGGTGGACGTGCAGCAATTCATTCGGTCTCAGATAGCCAGAACGTATACTGTGGTACCATTATTGCTCGACTTCCCCAAGAGACGAAGAGCCAAGTGCAAGGTTAATATTTTTTAGATGTCAAGCGCAAGGTTTATAGGAGAACGAGTACTATTAGTACTAGTAGTACATACCAGTGGTAGGTACTGTACGAGGAAGAAGGCAACAATATGTATGTTTTGCATGACAGTCTCTTCTTACAAGACATGCTAGACCTAGTGGACCTTGTTGTTGCAATGGGAGTACTATCATAGATGGCACGATTCAGAGTGGTGGGCAGCAGGGATAATTCAGAGCTGCTTAGTCTTAAACCCCATGAAGAAGTCCCATCGAAAGGAATAGCCATCCTCTAGACGTGCTCCTATGTAAAATGAGTAAATGAGACAAAAAGAGAAAGAGACAAAGTAAAAAAAATAACCAGCCTTTGAGCCAGCCCTATTGTATCAGTGAATGATATTTCTATGTCATGCTTGACATGCTATATTATTAACCATGTGCGGAGGTAGAAGCGGATTTTTATTTATTTGCGGAGATAGCAGCGGATGGATATTCAACGAGGAGTGAAATGATGGCTGCTTCCTTGGTCAAACATAGAGAAAGGTGGGCCTCGTGATTTGACGGCTTATTAGTCATTATTACTGCCTATACTCTTTGCCCATATAATAACCGCGTGGTAGAGTAGTGGGCTATACTTTTAATAACCATGCTCGAAGAGAAGAGGTGCACGCACCCACGCACATAGTACTAGTACTCCGTAGAACTCTTTTCGTCTTCCCCAACCACACACGTGAGATGGTGGAGCTCACTTCTGTATGATGATGCAACCCACGTGATAATTTGTCGCGTCTAGTAGTAGTTAAACACTTATAAATAATGGAGGGTTGGGAAGCACGCATGAACGGTGCTGAAGAGAAAAAGAAACCGCTCCACTATATACATAGCAGGACAAGCCTAAATGGTTGCTTGCTGGGGTTGCTCTCTTCACACTCTCTCGCACAAAAGGACTGTGCCCACATCTCTAACATCCAGGCGGATCACGTCCGCCGCCGGGGAAAGGGGTGGATGCTTTGTGTAGATGCGGTCGCCGTCACCACCGGCGAAAACCCACTGTCGGCATGTCTCGATCAGGGGTCCCCATCGATCTCTCTCACAAAGCTGCTGTGGTTGCCTTCGTCCCTTGCTCACTGCCGCGACATGGGCAGTTTCCGCCTCTCGCCGCCCGCCTCTAAGTTGAGGTACGTCCCGACATCCCTCATGTACAACTCCCTTTACAGCCGGCTTGCACCACTGCCCCAGCTACCCACATCGCTCCATGTGGATATTTCTCTACTTCTTTGCCTTGCACGTACCTCTACTGGCTTCTACTGTATTTGTGATGAGTTTATGTCTCATCAACTAGTCCCAGTAATCTTATTCTAATCACGCTTCTTAAATTTCTTTGCCACAGGGATGCTCATCTCGATTTTAGTGAAACTGCACAAAATGATCCGATGGTCAAAGGGTTGCAAACTTCATTTCTTTGGAAGGTTCAACGTCGCCAGCAAATTAAATCCTGGTTAGGATTTAGGGTTCAAGGGCTAGGGACTGCATGGTTGTTTTTTCTTTAGCTGTCTTTGTTCCAAAATAAGTGTCAACTTTAGTAGTAGTACAACTTTGTACTAAAGTTTGCATAAAGTTGAGACACATACTTTGGAAAGGAGGGAGTACATGTTGGCTATGATCTCTCAATTATTGAGATGCAATAGCATGCATGTTAGTCTCCTTTGTATTTGACGAAATGTTGCAACGGGGAAACCTTGGATGCAAGATACATGAAAAAGAAGCTGGAAGCTTCATAGAATTGTACAAATTTATCTCGCTGAGAAATTACAGTACGTACTGTACTACTATGTAAAGAGTTAGGTGTCGCACGGTGTCCAGAAAATATGGTGATAGTGTGAGGTGGGCCATGTAATCACTGAGCTGGTGTGTTTTCACAGCTTTCGCACTCCACCGCAGTAAGAATGAATAAAATTGTAATCTACCTCCTTTCGCCGAAATGTGGGACATCCAGTAGTCGTACCACCTCAGTAATAATGACCAATGAGTCGTCAAATCACATAGACCCAGCAGTAAGTTGGACGGATGAAGCAACCATCACTCTTGAATCCGCTTTCTTCAATGCAGGCGCCAGTGAGAGGTCACGTCCGCTCTGCCCGGGCATTAATGCGGCACCGCTTCTCTGGAGCGGCGCTGACCGTTTTAGGCGGGAAGCGCGCGCGGGCAATGGAGGGGCTTTGGGTGGGCCAGACTAGTCAGGAGCGGGCGTGGCAGCTAACCAACCGGACGCCCGGAAACAAGAGCACGCACCGACTCTCGTGGCTAAATTGTACACTACACACCATCTCTCCATAGGGGTAGGTCGATGTGTCGCTCTCTCTAACACACACACCCTGTTAAAACACACACACACACACACACACAGGTTCATAGAACAGGAATATCATGCGAGTGGGAAGCCACAGGAAGTGAGATAAATGGAGCACATACAAGAAGAGAAGAGGTGACGAATATTCCATCAAACCTGGACTAAGGAGTAGAGTAGTACTCCCTCCATCTAGGAGTTAAGTCATCTTACGAAAATCAGATATTCCCAAAATGTTTAAGCATCGTCCATTAACTTCCCATCTCAATCCCCTCCTAGCCTCATTGCTAGCGAGCATTGTTACTTAGGCCCTATTTGGTTCATAAGTCCTAGGACTTCTTTTAGTCCCAACTAAAAAGCCGCTAGTCCCTAAAAAGTCCCTACATGTTTGGTTCCTCGGACTAAACATGGACTAAAATACCATGTTAGAACTAAAAGTCCCAAAAAGACTCTCCCTCAAGGTGTTCTTTCATAACTCCCGAATGCCCACTTTAAGTCCTTATAAGTCCCTCATGTTTGGTTAGAAGGGACTAAAAGGGACTTTTGTAAGTCCCTACACCAATAAGTCCCTGTAAACAAACACCCCCTTACTCTGCCTTGTTATCTCCCCCGAAAACCCAAGCATGGAGCGCAACTACGCGTTGATCAGTTAAGGAATCAAAGTCGGCTTGCATGCGAGTTAATATGTGGCCCTGCATGGTAGCTAAAATGGCATCTCTTAATTGTTGCATTTAGAGACAGAAATCAGGGCTTTGATTGGAGGAAGGACCGGTCAAATTTCTCCTTCTCCTCCAATCTGCTTGCACCTTGGTCCCGCTGCACCTTCTAACGTGACTTATACACCTAGATGGAGGGAGTAGTACGAGATACGGTGGCACAATGACTTAGGTTGAATACAAGTGCCAAAAATTATTGGAAGAGAGCAAAGTGTACAAACCAATAATTAAAATTGAATTTCCCGTTTTTTTTCGAAACGGAGGCAAAAGATTTGCCTCATCCACTAAATAAGAGGTGAATAGAGTTTCACAGTTTGCAAGTGACCCTATATATGCACACTAGAGCCTCAGCGCCCGTAGTAGCTCTCTTCACACTCTCTCACCCTCTGCAAATCTAAACAAGACTTCATTAGCCCCTCTCTCTCTCTCTCCCCTCACTGCTGGTCAAAGAGCCGGTAGGATCTGTCCGTCGGGAAGGGAAGGAGGCTTAATGTTGTCGCCATCGGTGAGGGAAGGAATCCACTACTGGCGTAGTTTTTCTCTTTCACCCAGCGGCGGCACAAGAGGGCCTCCGACCCCTTCTTCCTTGCTGTCGTACATAGTGTGGGAAGAACGGCCTCCGGCCGCCCACTGAGCCACGCCCCAAGAACCTTAAGGTATAATTTACTTATTCCACATGCATTGCTCTAGCTGCGTGTGGGCTTTTTGCACTTCTGCACTCAAATCTAGGTGTTGGATCAAATAGGGAAGTAGTGGGGAAAGTTGTGTAGCATGAATCTAGGACGTGGTTCAAAGAGGAAAGGAAGGGGGAAAGTAGTACAGATTGGCTATCTAGCACCTACGTTGGTCGAAAAGGGAAAACAATGACAAACGCAGTACGCACATCTATAACGAACTGATCTTTCTGTTTTGGGGGAAAAGGTTGTAGAGTTTGAGCAGGACTAGATTTGCTGCCCTCACATAGGGAAAGGTTTCTAAAGATGACAAAACTGGGTCCAACACAAATATGCTCCTTGGTTGTTTGTTCTTTGTTGCAAAAGACTGTGCATCACCCCTTTATACATCGGTAGATGCAGATGGTGCTGGTGTGTCCACTGTCCCGTACAACTCTTTAGTTGTTGTTAATCTGGAAAATTGAAGCAATGCCACAGTTAAAAGCAAATTACATGTTTAATGAATTTTATTGTTAATATAATCTCTCTATTAATATGAATCAATGCCACTGTTTGAGAAATGCTACTATTTTGCTTTCTTTCCCATTTAGATAAGTTAGATGATTATTTTTGTGGGCTTCTATGTCATCCACCGTTATTGAGCAGTACTTGTTTCCTTTGCACCTTTGTGTAAACAGGGTTATCTACTTCACCTTGTTGCTATTGTGACCTTTTGTTGCACTGCACAAAACACTTTTGTTTTAAGAGTGATTTGTGCAGTTCAACCAAAATGTCACACCGACAATGTTGCTTGATTGCTTGATCTTAATGGAACTGCACAAGAGGAGATCTGACTTCCTATCCTTGTTGGCAAATTTGTTTCAGATCTTCTTCTTGTGAGTTGTTTGAATCCGCGTCATGAGAGGTCAGTACTAGCCTTCTTTCACATGATTGTGCAATGTGCTTTCATATGTTGTGCTACTTCTATGGTAATGTTGCTTGATTTTAGGGAACTGCACAAATGGAGATAAGACTTCCAATTTGTATGTGCACCGTAATATCCCATTGAGGTAAGATAATGATATTTCACAGTTTCCCAATAGTAAAAAATTTACCCACTGTATGCTATTTCTCTCGAGAGAAGCCACTAGTGAAATGTACGGCCCCTGGGTCTATTCTTTATCATATTTGCCTTCGAGATCTATTTTTGTTCACTTTTATTTTTAGATCTATTATTCCAAGAAACCCAAAAATACCTTGCTACACTTTCCCTTTATTTATTTTATTTTGCTTTATTGTGAGGTCTATTTAACCAATTTACTACAAAAAAATCTATCTTTTACCCGGGAGGGATTGACAACCACTCTTACACGTCGAGTTGCAAGTATTTATCTTTTGTGTGCAGGTACCGTTTACATAGTGTTGCGTGGTTCTCCTACTAGTTTGATAACATTGGTCTCATCACTGAGGGAAATACCTACCATAGTTGTGATGCATCATCCCTTCCTCTTTGGGGAAATACCGACGTAGTTCAAGCTGCATCAGACTACATCACACTGGACCCCACATACCCTGAAAGGTTTATTCAACGTCGCTTCCAAATGCGTAGAAATTTCTTCTTGTGCATAGTGAATGTCATGGAGGAGGTTGATAACTACTTTAAGAATGGGAAGGATTGTTGCAGACAACTTTCCTTCCTCCCTCTGCAAAAATGCATGGCTTCTCTCAGGATGCTTGTAGTAATGTCGTATATGCCATCGATACTGAAATCTGAATGGGAGAGGCCACATGCCTGCAGACATGGTTAAATTTTCACGCACCATGATGAAGGTTTTGGACTAGAGTACCTGTGACGCCCCCGATTTAATCGTACACTAATCATGCATGCAAATGTGTACGATCAAGATCAGGGACTCACGGGAAGATATCACAGCACAACTCTAAAACATAAATAAGTCATACAAGCATCATAATACAAGCCAGGGGCCTCGAGGGCTCGAATACAAGTGCTCGATCATAGACGAGTCAGCGGAAGCAACAATATCTGAGTACAGACATTAGTTAAACAAGTTTGCCTTAAGAAGGCTAGCACAAACTGGGATACAGATCGAAAGAGGCGCAGGCCTCCTGCCTGGGATCCTCCTAAACTACTCCTGGACGTTGTCAGCGGCCTGCACGTAGTAGTAGGCACCTCCGGGGTAGTAGACGTCGTCGACGGTGGCGTCAGGCTCCAGGCCTCCAGCATCTGGTTGCGACAACCAGGTAGAAGGGAAAGGGGAAAAGAGGGAGAAAAGCAACCGTGAGTACTCATCCAAAGTACTCGCAAGCAAGGAGCTACACTACATATGCATGGGTATATGTGTAAGGAGGCCATATCAGTGGACTGAACTGCAGAATGCCAGAATAAGAGGGGGATAGCTAATCCTGTCGAAGGCTACGCTTCTGGCAGCCTCCGTCTTGCAGCATGTAGAAGAGAGTAGATTGAAGTCCTCCAAGTAGCATCTCCAAATAGCAACTCCAAGTAGCATCTCCAGTAACATCGCATAGCATAATCCTACCCGGCGATCCTCTCCTCGTAACCCTGTGGAAAAGCGATCACCGGGTTGTCTGTGGAACTTGGAAGGGTGTGTTTTATTAAGTATCCGGTTCTAGTTGTCATAAGGTCAAGGTACAACTCCAAGTCGTCCTGTTACCGAAGATCACGGCTATTCGAATAGATTAACTTCCCTGCAGGGGTGCACCACATAACCCAACACGCTTGATCCCATTTGGCCGGACACACTTTCCTGGGTCATGCCCGGCCGCGGAAGATCAACACGTCGCAGCCCCACCTAGGCAAAACAGAGAGGCCAGCACGCCGGTCCTAAGCGCGCAGGGGTCTGGGCCCATCGCCCTGAGCACACCTGCACGTTGCGTGGGCGGCCGAAAGCAGACCTAGCCTAGTGGCGTTCCAGTCCAATTCGGCGCGCGCCGCTCCGTCGCTGACGTCTGAAGTGCTTCGGCTGATACCACGACGTCGGGATACCCATAACTACTCCCACGTAGATGGTTAGTGCGTATAGGCTCGTAGCCGACTCAGATCAAATACCAAGATCTCGTTAAGCGTGTTAAGTGTCCGCGAACGCCGAACAGGGCCAGGCCCACCTGTCTCCTAGGTGGTCTCAACCTGCCCTGTCGCTCCGCCACAAGTAACAGTCGGGGGCCGTCGGGAACCCAGGCCCACCTCTACCGGGGTGGAGCCACCTGTCCTTTCAGCCCCCAACTCCGAACAGTATCACAGGTAATGTAACAGTGCAAAGTATATAGTATATGCCCGTGATCACCTCCCGAAGTGATCACAGCCTAGTAGTATAGCATGGCAGACGGACAAGAGTGTAGGGCCACTGATGGAACACTAGCATCCTATACTAAGCATTTAGGATTGCGGGTAAGGTATCAATGACTGTAGCAGCAATGACAGGCTATGCATCAGAATAGGATTAACGGAAAGCAGTAACATGCTACACTACTCTAATGCAAGCAGTATAGAGAAGAGTAGGCGATATCTGGTGATCAAAGGGGGGGCTTGCCTGGTTGCTCTGGCAAGAGAGAGGGGTCGTCAACTCCGTAGTCGAACTGGTCAGCAGCAGCGTCGGTCTCGTAGTCTACCGGAGAGAAGAGGGGGGAGAAATAATGAATACAGAGCAAACAAAGCACCACAAAATATATCAAGGCAATACGCGGTGTTCGGTGTGCCCTAACGCGGTAGTAGGTGATACCGACGAAGGGGGAAAACATCCGGGAAAGTATTCCCGGTGTTTCGCATTTTCGGACCGGTGAACCGGAGGGGGAAAGTTGCGTGTTCGGTATGCTAGGGGTGTGTGGCGGACGAACGGGCTGCGTAACCGGATTCGTCTCGTCGTTCTGAGCAACTTTCATGTAGAAAGTATTTTCATCCGAGTTATGGATTATTTTATATGAATTTCCAAAGTTTTATATGATTATATTGATTTATTTAACTCCAAAATTTAATCAGTAAAACTATTGTCACAAAGTGCAGTGCCAGCCATAGTGTATGACAGGTGGGGTCAGAGTCAAAGTCAACAGTCTAGTCAGCTGTTGACTGGGTCAACGTTAACTAGTCAAACAGGGCAATGGGGCCCATCGTCATAGACTAGTTTAACCAAGCAGGTTTAATTAGACTAAATATGTTCATTAGGCTAATTAATCAAAGTTAATTAGGTAGTTAACTAAGCAAATTAATTAATTAATCAAATTACTAATTAATTAAATAATTATTTCTATTTTTCAATTTCGTTCGTTTTTTTTTAACAGGGGCATGGGGCCCCCTGGTCAGTGGCACAAGGCCTGGGGCTGTGCAGCCTAGGAGCGAGCGCCGCGGCACCCAGAAGGGCACCGGCGGGCACGGCACCGACGGGGGGAAGGGGCGAGGTCAGGCCGGGGTAGCAGGGGCCGTCGCCGGACGGCGGCAGCCGAAGCGGGTGCTTGGGCGGCGGGCGCGTGGGTGGAGCGGCAGGACGCGGTGAGCGCACCGGGAAGGGCCGCGGTGCCCGGGCGCGTGCGTTGGGCGTGGCTGGAGGTGCCCGGGCGCGGCGAGCGCACCGGGATGTGGTGGCCACATCGAGGCAGAGGGGGAGAGAGGAGGACGGATGGCGGCTCACAGGGGGAGTAGGGAACGGGGCAACGGTGTTCGGGGAAGAGGTCGGAGACTGCGTGACGGAGAGGAAGCAGGCCGTTGACGTGGTCCGGCCAGGAAGCTCTGGGCGCCGGCGTCGGGCGCCGGGGTGGAGGGGCGAGGGGTGGTCGAGGAGGCCGGTCGGGGATGAGGATGGGGACGCGAGGCGGCAGATCCGGCGTTGAAGCACGACGGCGGGGCGCGAGATCCACGGGCGGCAACGGCGATGTCGGCGGGGACCACGGGCGTCGACGAGGTGGCCGTGGCGGAGGCGTCCCGCGCGGCGTCGAGGCGAGGAGGAGACGAGGACGACGGGGCTGCGTTGGGGTCCTCCTCCTCTCGATCCCGATCCAATCGGGGGAGAGAGGGGAGGGGTGAGATATTTTCGGGGGGTGTGGGTGTTTGGGCTAGGGTTTCCTCCCTGGTGGGGGGTTATGGAGGGGAGGTAGCGGGCCGGCCGGCTGGGCCTGGGGGTTGGCCCAGTTGGGCCACGGCCCAGGGGGGTTTCTCTTTTTTTTTATAGTCTTAGGTTTTAGCTTTTCTGTTTTGTTTTTCCTTTTTTTATTTTCTTTTATTATTTCTTTTCTGTTTAAATTCATCTAAAAGTATTTAGGCTTTTTATAAAAAGGGGTTTGTTGCACCATAATTAACTTTGTAATATTTGGCGTCCACCGAACATTTTTGTTTTTATTTTGAAAACGTTTATTCTTGACTTGATTTTGAATTTGAAATTCGAACCGGTTTTTGAACTAACCCGAGATTAACTACAGTGACAAAGGTGACGTGGCATCATTAGTGGGGATTACTGTAGCTTAATTACCCGGGCGTCACAATTCTCGTAAACTATAAGAAATCTCGTCCCGAGATTTAAGAGGTAGTGAAAGGGGGAAAGGTTTGGTAACGAATCTAGCGGGTCTTCTCATTCTGGCTTGCTCTTCTCGAAGAGATCGGTCCAATACATTGATGTCTTCATTTCTCCGCTTTAGGTCATCATGATGAAGTCAGCATCCTTTCTTCGGGATCTTCATCGTATTTACGAATAGGTAACGAGGCAGGTCAGCAATGACAGAATGTTATAAGGTTAATGATCTGGGATTAATCCATGAAGGAGCATATGAGTACCTCTCGAGTTGAACAAATAAAACACATCGAGAGTGAAGTTGGAAGGTACAATAAGAAGTTTCAAGCAGCCAGGCAATCGTTCAATGCCTAGACCTAAGGTGAAAATGGTTTCAAAGCCACGGAATAATTATTGTGTCTGATGCCAGAATTGATGATCTCATCGGAAGGTGGCTCATGAATTACATACGAGTCCACGCGGGAGGAATAACTTTGGAAACAGGGGGTGTACAGGAGAGTCAGGTTTCGATCCTGCGGAACTGTGGGTTATGGGCCCACCATGTGGGTAAAAAAATTTAGGAAGGGTGTTGTGATCATGCACGATCATGATAGCAATGCAGGTCAGAGGAAAGCCTGCCAGTTATGTCAATGTCAACATCGGTACCAAGGGCGAGGGACGAAGAGAACTATTTTCCTACTCGTTGAACGAGGCGGACCAATAGGCAATGTTCTCGTCCATCAGTGGTCACCGGAATTCATCAACAGTAGAAATAGGGTTACACCAGACAGGAAGGTACACCGAGGTGTTTACCTAAGCAGGGGATTACCACTACTCGGTTAAGTAGTTTACAAGAAAGTTTGAACAAAACAACGGGAAGGAAAATGTGCTTAAACATGTATATCAGGGGTATATCCTTCCCAAGGACAAGCAGAGCAAGATATCCATGACAGGATATTATGTAGAAAACTCCTTAGGTAGGGGAGAGAAATTTCATGACATTACCCATACAACGGTGTTTGGATAATTGAGCAAGAAACATTTAGCATTGGGCTTCAAATGTTCTTGTTGAAAATTAGAGTATCACAGACATGCTTCGAGATAGCATTGACATGGTCACCAGGTGAAGATCAGACTTTGGATACTCGAAGGATCCATCAGGAACAGCTTGTAGAATAAGTCTTACAATTTCCTCATGGAAGAATGGATAGCATTGCTAAAAGGAAAATTATAACAATAGGTCCTCCGGTCAGGTGTGCTAGGCATGACATCACCTTATCGGGTCATCAAAGGGCCAACAACATAACTCTTGGAAAGTTGTCCCAACCATCATATCTGACCGAGATTCAGATCCGATTGGTGTAATGATACCTCAGACTCAGGATGTCCGAGAATAAAAGGTGCAACACAAATAGACGAAATGACATTTCAGGATTCTCAGGAAATGAACTACGGGAGCGGGTTCTTGAAGCAACAATCCATCCTTAAACCAAGGAGGGGATGAGAAGGTGGCTGATGGGCTCAGCGACAACTCATCGAGAATTGCAAACGGATGGCTTTCCACAATAAGGTGAACAAGAAGATGACACTTGTCAATTCAAATGATATAATGTTGTATGCCCGAGGAAAGACATACACAATTAAACATTGGTTGAAGGGTGCGCCCGAAGTACGGGTTGGGTTGCACGACCAATGTTAGAATGGTGATTCAATTAGCGAAGGACTTAGAATGAACTATCGCCCATTCACTTCAAAGCAATAGGGTTGTTAGAAGTTTTGAATTCACACGCCATCGCTCCATTGTCGGTATTCCGGTTGAAAACAATACGGGGACCAAGGAATGAACGAAGATGGCAAGAAGTATTATGATATCAAGAATTATTAAGAGGCGGTGAAATTCTCACCACATTCTTGACAAAAAGAGATGGTAATACTTCCGAGGTAAGGAAGATCAACTGCTGGGTAGCAGTGATCTCAAGGTTTACACAAAACACGAACAAGTTGTGTTGAACGGAAGGCAATAAAGTGGTCGATGAGAACAGGAATCATCGAGGGGCAAGGATGGTATTACCCATCATGAATTCAATTGAATTCCTGGAAGAGCTCGGAATGATGATGATGATCACGACACATTTGTCGAGAGATTTCACGAAGATGTAATCGATCGACGATGACATCAAGTCAAACAATGATGAAGTGAAAGGTTATTGGAACCAAGGGTACGACACAAACTCGAAACCAAGCTTATTGTTCAAGGCGAAATGATATGACGATGAGGATCGACGTAAGGTTAGTTCATCGTCGAAAATTGGTGCTCCGAGAATAAGGACCAGGTAGCACCGTTAGGATCGTCACGACAATGATATAGCCAAACAGGCTAGGAATGGCGTGATCGGGTACAAACTCGTACTTATAGAAGCTTACTGAAGAGTTGTCGAACCGTAGAGCGGACTCGGTTCAGTTATCGGTGTCTTTGAGTGTTCAATAACTTCGAGCCCTAATCGGTGAGTATGTAGTACTTGACGAAGAACTCATAAGAAGTTATGCAGTTCCATGATAATCTCGAGATAACAGGGGGGGTAATACTCGACACAAGATCAAAGTAAAGGTTGGACTGGTGTATTGATCCATAGGAGACAATTGTTTTAACTTGTCCGAGAAATGAGATCAAAGAAGAACAATCACGGTCGGAACCACGGTTGCAAGGGATCAATTCACAGATACCATATGTTAGTTATCAAGGAAATAGTTATTGTTACAAGAAGCTTTCATGATAGGATATATATTGCGTCCATGGGCATGAACACAAGGTTCAAGGTCGACTCCCACTTCTCCAATGCATACCCTTTCAATCACTTCTCGCTTTCGATGAAGTTATAGCGTTGAAATTTTATCTGGCAAAATACCAGAAGAGTACGACTCGTGAAAACTTTCGAGTTCACACATATTAAGGAAGGCATAGGTTCAACCCATCGGGGCATCTTAGAATCATATACCAAAATCTTTAGAAGTAATTAACTCAAGCTCGAAGGCAGAGCATGGTTGAGAAAGCAGATGATACAATTTACCAAAAGCATTATGTATCCGAGAAAAGGCTCACAAGTTTATTGAATATGAAGGGCGTTGTCAGATAAAATCCAACAAAGGATCTGGTGGTCCACAAGGGATCTAACGTGAGCATCGGTACTCAACTAGAGGAAGCAGATTATAAAAACAACTGACTAACTCAATTGTCAAATGCAAAGGAATTATGATTTCCAAATCAAGGGATCAGAAGCAATGCTCTGATTAGGGGTGGACAAGTTGAATAGCCTTAGGGTACAATCAAAGACAATTGGATTGGTCGAGAACCAATTCCAGTTAAAAGAATGGAAGCTCAGTCGGAAAGGTAATTTATAAGGATCAATGATGTTTGCGGGTATTCGCAAACATATTGAGTCAACAAACTCAAAATGATAATGACAAGGAATGTCAATAAGACTATGAGACTTATGGGACTAACCATAATGCAAGCAAGCAAGAATTTCAAGAGGAATAGGCTGCTCGGGATTTACGGAAGAACGAATGGCATTTCGAAGACTTTTGTGAAATACATGAACCAACTGGGGCTGAGTGGATACTCAATAAGTGCAAGAAATTATTTGAAGGGGTATTCATGTGGCAAGGAACTGCTAGGCAGTAGACACAAAGTATTCTCGGAACAATAGAGAAAACTTCGGGGTATCTTGTAATAACAAGATCAATGGGGGATGATCGTATGAATGGCAAGTGTAAGTAGTTTTCCATACGGATTTAACGGTGGTCGGGAATAGCAAAAGTGATGGGCACAAAGTCTCGAGAGAATATCAAAGAGTATCTCCGAAATCTTCTGGTGCAGTCGACGATTAGTAATAAGGGGCTCTCCGGGTGAAAGTGATAACGAGATCCTAATGTTAGATTTAGTAAACTTCATTTAACCCGAATAGAGGAGAGATCAGAGTCCCAGAGTAAAGGTCGAGGAGTAAAAGATCCTAGTACCACCCAATGGCGACGTGGGCCCATGGGCCGCACAGCCATGTTAGTAAAAGTTTTGTAAAGTCTAGACTCGACTTCGGCCAAGGAGTTGGAAGGGGGATTCCTACAGGCAGTCGGCTCTGATACCAACTTGTGACGCCCCCGATTTAATCGTACACTAATCATGCACGCAAATGTGTACGATCAAGATCAGGGACTCACGGGAAGATATCACAGCACAACTCTAAAACATAAATAAGTCATACAAGCATCATAATACAAGCCAGGGGCCTCGAGGGCTCGAATACAAGTGCTCGATCATAGACGAGTCAGCGGAAGCAACAATATCTGAGTACAGACATAAGTTAAACAAGTTTGCCTTAAGAAGGCTAGCACAAACTGGGATACAGATCGAAAGAGGCGCAGGCCTCCTGCCTGGGATCCTCCTAAACTACTCCTGGACGTCGTCAGCGGCCTGCACGTAGTAGTAGGCACCTCCGGGGTAGTAGACGTCGTCGACGGTGGCGTCAGGCTCCAGGCCTCCAGCATCTGGTTGCGACAACCAGGTAGAAGGGAAAGGGGAAAAGAGGGAGAAAAGCAACCGTGAGTACTCATCCAAAGTACTCGCAAGCAAGGAGCTACACTACATATGCATGGGTATATGTGTAAGGAGGCCATATCAGTGGACTGAACTGCAGAATGCCAGAATAAGAGGGGGATAGCTAATCCTGTCGAAGGCTACGCTTCTGGCAGCCTCCATCTTGCAGCATGTAGAAGAGAGTGGATTGAAGTCCTCCAAGTAGCATCTCCAAATAGAAACTCCAAGTAGCATCTCCAGTAACATCGCATAGCATAATCCTACCCGGCGATCCTCTCCTCGTAACCCTGTGGAAAAGCGATCACCGGGTTGTCTGTGGAACTTGGAAGGGTGTGTTTTATTAAGTATCCGGTTCTAGTTGTCATAAGGTCAAGGTACAACTCCAAGTCGTCCTGTTACCGAAGATCACGGCTATTCGAATAGATTAACTTCCCTGCAGGGGTGCACCACATAACCCAACACGCTTGATCCCATTTGGCTGGACACACTTTCCTGGGTCATGCCCGGCCGCGGAAGATCAACACGTCGCAGCCCCACCTAGGCAAAACAGAGAGGCCAGCACGCCGGTCTAAACCTAAGCGCGCAGGGGTCTGGGCCCATCGCCCTGAGCACACCTGCACGTTGCGTGGGCGGCCGAAAGCAGACCTAGCCTAGTGGCGTTCCAGTCCAATTCGGCGCGCGCCGCTCCGTCGCTGACGTCTGAAGTGCTTCGGCTGATACCACGACATCGGGATACCCATAACTACTCCCACGTAGATGGTTAGTGCGTATAGGCTCATAGCCGACTCAGATCAAATACCAAGATCTCGTTAAGCGTGTTAAGTGTCCGCGAACGCCGAACAGGGCCAGGCCCACCTGTCTCCTAGGTGGTCTCAACCTGCCCTGTCGCTCCGCCACAAGTAACAGTCGGGGGCCGTCGGGAACCCAGGCCCACCTCTACCGGGGTGGAGCCACCTGTCCTTTCAGCCCCCAACTCCGAACAGTATCACATGTAATGTAACAGTGCAAAGTATATAGTATATGCCCGTGATCACCTCCCGAAGTGATCACAGCCCAGTAGTATAGCATGGCAGACGGACAAGAGTGTAGGGCCACTGATGGAACACTAGCATCCTATACTAAGCATTTAGGATTGCGGGTAAGGTATCAATGACTGTAGCAGCAATGACAGGCTATGCATCAGAATAGGATTAACGGAAAGCAGTAACATGCTACACTACTCTAATGCAAGCAGTATAGAGAAGAGTAGGCGATATCTGGTGATCAAAGGGGGGGCTTGCCTGGTTGCTCTGGCAAGAGAGAGGGGTCGTCAACTCCGTAGTCGAACTGGTCAGCAGCAGCGTCGGTCTCGTAGTCTACCGGAGAGAAGAGGGGGGAGAAATAATGAATACAGAGCAAACAAAGCACCACAAAATATATCAAGGCAATACGCGGTGTTCGGTGTGCCCTAACGCGGTAGTAGGTGATACCGACGAAGGGGGAAAACATCCGGGAAAGTATTCCCGGTGTTTCGCATTTTCGGACCGGTGAACCGGAGGGGGAAAGTTGCGTGTTCGGTATGCTAGGGGTGTGTGGCGGACGAACGGGCTGCGTAACCGGATTCGTCTCGTCGTTCTGAGCAACTTTCATGTAGAAAGTATTTTCATCCGAGTTACGGATTATTTTATATGAATTTCCAAAGTTTTATATGATTATATTGATTTATTTAACTCCAAAATTTAATCAGTAAAACTATTGTCACAAAGTGCAGTGCCAGCCATAGTGTATGACAGGTGGGGTCAGAGTCAAAGTCAACAGTCTAGTCAGCTGTTGACTGGGTCAACGTTTACTGGTCAAACAGGGCAATGGGGCCCATCGTCATAGACTAGTTTAACCAAGCAGGTTTAATTAGACTAAATATGTTCATTAGGCTAATTAATCAAAGTTAATTAGGTAGTTGACTAAGCAAATTAATTAATTAATCAAATTACTAATTAATTAAATAATTATTTCTATTTTTCAATTTCGTTCGTTTTTTTTAACAGGGGCATGGGGCCCCCTGGTTAGTGGCACAAGGCCTGGGGCTGTGCAGCCCAGGAGCGAGCGCCGCGGCACCCAGAAGGGCACCAGCGGGCACGGCACCGACGGGGGGAAGGGGCGAGGTCAGGCCGGGGTAGCAGGGGCCGTCGCCGGACGGCGGCAGCCGAAGCGGGTGCTTGGGCGACGGGCGCGTGGGTGGAGCGGCAGGACGCGGTGAGCGCACCGGGAAGGGCCGCGGTGCCCGGGCGCATGCGTTGGGCATGGCTGGAGGTGCCCGGGCGCGGAGAGCGCACCGGGATGTGGTGGCCACATCGAGGCAGAGGGGGAGAGAGGAGGACGGATGGCGGCTCACAGGGGGAGTAGGGAACGGGGCAACGGTGTTCGGGGAAGAGGTCGGAGACTGCGTGACGGAGAGGAAGCAGGCCGTTGATGTGGTCCGGCCAGGAAGCTCTGGGCGCCGGCGTCGGGCGCCGGGGTGGAGGGGCGAGGGGTGGTCGAGGAGGCCGGTCGGGGATGAGGATGGGGACGCGAGGCGGCAGATCCGGCGTTGAAGCACGACGGCGGGGCGCGAGATCCACGGGCGGCAACGGCGATGTCGGCGGGGACCACGGGCGTCGACGAGGTGGCCGTGGCGGAGGCGTCCCGCGCGGCGTCGAGGCGAGGAGGAGACGAGGACGACGGGGCTGCGTTGGGGTCCTCCTCCTCTCGATCCCGATCCAATCGGGGGAGAGAGGGGAGGGGTGAGATATTTTCGGGGGGTGTGGGTGTTTGGGCTAGGGTTTCCTCCCTGGTGGGGGGTTATGGAGGGGAGGTAGCGGGCCGGCCGGCTGGGCCTGGGGGTTGGCCCAGTTGGGCCACGGCCCAGGGGGGTTTCTCTTTTTTTTTTATAGTCTTAGGTTTTAGCTTTTCTGTTTTGTTTTTCCTTTTTTTATTTTCTTTTATTATTTCTTTTCTGTTTAAATTCATCTAAAAGTATTTAGGCTTTTTATAAAAAGGGGTTTGTTGCACCATAATTACCTTTGTAATATTTGGCGTCCACCGAACATTTTTGTTTTTATTTTGAAAACGTTTATTCTTGACTTGATTTTGAATTTGAAATTCGAACCGGTTTTTGAACTAACCCGAGATTAACTACAGTGACAAAGGTGATGTGGCATCATTAGTGGGGATTACTGTAGCTTAATTACCCGGGCGTCACAGTACCTGAGAGGACCAATTGTGGAGGACACAAAAAACTGGTGGCAACTGGAGCATCAAGTGGATTCCTTGGTATGCTTGACTCAATTGATTGCATGCATTGGCAATGAAGAACTGCCTGAAAAGTTTGCGCTGGTAGTACAAAGGTCACACCAAAGAGGCCACCATCATACTTCAAGAAGTTGAATCAAAGGACTTGTGGATTTTTCATGCTTTCTTTGGCACACCTGGTTCTAACAATGACATCAAGGTTTCAAGAGAATTTGTGATGGCATGCTCCAGCGTGCAACTACACCATTAGTGGGCACATCTATAAAATGGGGTATTGCCTTGCTGTTGTATCTGTCCTAAGTGGCGATGTCTGTGAAGACTATATCCGAACCCCGAGGAAACAAAAAATGTATCTTTGTACGCAAGGAGATTCTAGGAAGGATGTCGAGAGGGCATACAGAGTACTGTAAGCTCATTGGGGTATTGTTCGTGGAGCTACAGTGGTGTGGGGAACAGAGATACTATGGCAGCTGATGACATGTTGTGTAATTTTGCACAACATTATTGGTGCATGATGAGGGTGAAGGGGCAATCTACACGCATGATTTTGAGAATCGTGGAGTTTAGGTCCACCTCCTGGAATAAGATGGGGCCCATGTTGTGAACTTTGTAGAGATGCATCGACAACTTTGAGATCAACAGGTGCACATGCAACTACGCAATGAGTTTGTGGAGCATGTGTGGATCCAAGCTGGAAATCAATGAATTTAATGTTTCAATTATGCACTCCGAATAAATTTTATGTTTGGACTATGTACTTTTATGTATGAATAAATTTCATTTGTGTGCGGGTATCATAGCTTATGTGTAAATGATTGGCATGCTTGTGTTTACATGCACTTGAAGTTTTTAAAGTGGGGTTGTTATCATAAAGGAGGACATTTGAGGGGCGGGCCGGATGAGCCGCATATGTTTAGGGTGCGGATTTTTCCCAGACTGGTTGTCGATGCTCTTAGAAAATGATCAGGCTGTAGATGCTCTTAGAAAGGGGTCAAAGAGTTCACTCTCAAAATGTCTATGCCTGGTTTTGATTACCCCAACCAAAAGGATGAGTGCAAACTAAGAGTAGCTAATATTTTAGGTTCCTTGTGGTGGAACCAACACATTAGGGTTCAAGCCCTAGACTTCGCACGACGCGTGTGGTGACTTTGTCAATGTCAGTATGTTGTGCCGCCTCAGTATGGTGCTTAGGGCATTTCTAACCGATCTCGTACAACCGGTTAGAGGAGTAAAATTTCTTACTCCTCTAACCGGCACCTAGCCAATCCCCAATCGACACTAGTGGAGGATAAACTGTCCTCAGTCGCGTTGTGCCTCCCTATATTCACTCCACTGCTAGGGGGTGAGTAAAAATCCCCTCTCCTCCGCTGCCCTGCTGCCCCAATCCCGTGCTGCATCTACGTTGATGTCGCTCCTCCCATCCCCACTGTCCACCGCACGCCACCATCGATGCTCTGTAGACTCTGCCGCGGTCCTTGACCACCGGATTTCTGCCTCCCTCGCCCCATCGTCGGCGCACAACTGGTAGATCTGTAGTTGCTGATGTCGGTGTCAAAACCGGTGGATCTCGGGTAGGGGGTACCGAACTGTGCATCTAAGGGTCGATGGTAACAGGAGACAGGGGACACGATGTTTACCCAGGTTTGGTCCCTTGCTATGGAGGTAATCCCCTACTTCCTGCTTGATTGATCTTGATGAATATGAGTATTACAAGAGTTGATCTACCACAAGATTGTAATGGCTAAACCCTAGAAGTGCAGCCTATGAGATTATGATTGTTGTTGCCTCTACGGACTAAACCCTCCGGTTTATATAGACACCGGAGGGGGCTAGGGTTACACAAAGTCGGTTACAAACAAAGGAATCTACATATCCAAATCGCTAAGCTTGTCTTCCACGCCAAGGAGAGTCCCATCCGAACACGGGAAGAAGTCTTCTATCTTGTATCTTCGCAGCCCAACAGTCAGGCCCATGTTAATAGTCCGGCTGTCCGAGGACCCCTTAATCCAGGACTCCCTCAGTAGCCCCCGAACCAGGCTTCAATGATGATGAGTCCGACGCGCAGATTGTCTTCGGCATTGCAAGGCGGGTTCCTTCTCTGAATACTTCAAACTACCTGACTTAAAGAGCAGTATCCAGCTTTTCTTTTAATGTCGCGCTCATCGGCTTCTGCACCTTCATGATTTGAGCTTCCACATGTCGAGTGAATATGAGAGGTCGGGGCATTTTTTTCACTTACCACCCTGGCCATACAAGAAAGTCGTCTATTTAAAGGGATGGGAATCTTCATATCCAGCCCACCCCAAGTGCGGAATCCTTAGAGCTTGCTAGCAGAAACTACCCCCAACATGGCTAGCGCTCCCAGCTCTTCCTCCCGCCCTCACGGCCCCAAACAGGGTGATTGGGAAAAGTGTTCCGTATCCCATGACCAACTAGTGAAGCTGCAGACACAGGGATTTCTCCCCCTCCCTCGCAGATCTAGTCCCCATTCGAGCCGGATTGGCCTGCTTTGATGGTGGGGAGCAGGCAGTGGGTTTCCCCAACCCATCCAGGGGGGAACGAGTATGCTTCGTTCCCTATTTATTGAGAGGTGTCGGATTTCCAATCCATCCGTTCCGCCGAGGGCTTCTGGAGTATTATAGCCTCCAACTGCACAATTTTACTCCTGCCTCTATCCTGCACATCGCGGGTTATGTTGCTCTTTGTGAGCTATTTCTGGGTTGCAAGGCTCATTTTGAGTTATGCAAGAAGTTGTTTTGCCTTGTCCCTCGTAATCAAGAGGGATCAATATTTCAAGTGGGCGGAGCCGAGATATGGTGCATCGCCGGGACCGGATATCTGTCCGGCACGCCGAAGAAGGCATCCGATGAATGGCCTTCCGAATGGTTCTATATTGGGGACGTCTCCCTTCCCGACCCAGTCTGAATGGGCCTTCCTGAATTTTCAAGTGATCCATTGAAGAAACGCATCAGCTGGCATCCCCGGAGCCTCAGGGAGGAAGATAGCACGGAAGTCCACCAACTGATGAGCAAGATAAAGATGCTCGCTCAGTCCGGCTTGTCAATAGTCGAGGTTATGGCGATATCCATAATGCGGGGTTCAGCCACTCCAATACCGAGAGCGTCCTATGTGGGACTTCAATGGAGAAGATGATGCCAC
>NC_041389.1:385615165-385631752 GCF_002162155.2 Triticum dicoccoides | reverse complement strand
CCCCGCCTCTTTGGCGAAAATACTGTCAGGATTATAGTAAGGGGAGAAAGAGGAGTTTAGCAGCATTAAGCCCAGAGACGGATTTTCCATGTACAACCCTCCCAGCTGGGTGAGTTTCCATCCCACTATTCTACTCCATTTACTCCCTGAGTCCCTTTCCATAAATATCAATCCGTCCATTTGTAACAGGAATGGCGGAAAATCACCAAGGAGATCCACAACCCCGCACCACAGCGAGAGGAGCACAACTAGGCCCTTGACCCCTGATTTGAAGAGGATCCGGATATATTCGTAGAGCTCGGGGATGGGGTGTTCTACCAGGCGAGCCATGGCGGCACAGAAGTGGCCATCACCGCTGACTATCCCGGCCTTCTCCCTGCCTCACATGTAAGTAATCAGGAGACTTATCCTTCGAAGAATTTCCTCATTCCACCTCACCCACCGCACTATGTTCTTCTCTAAAGGGGAGGCGATCGGCGCGCCACGCCGCACCTGAGGCGACTCGCAAGAAAGCGGCGCCTATGCCGGGCAGGCCTTCGAAGAGGAAGGCAAATAGGAACATGGCCGAGCCTTCATCAAAGAGGTATGGTTTTAAATATGCTCCATGGCTGTCACCTTGGAGTATGACGCTATTCGTTGTGTCTTATCAGGAAAAACATTCACCAGACTATGTCCGGGGATCCTGCCGGTCATGCCTCCACTAGCCTGATTCCGTACCCTATCTCAAGGACTGAGGCTAATGCAGAAGTGACACCGGATTGTCCTTCTGTGGAGGATTCAGATAAAGTATCCATCACAAACTCTGAAGTGGAAAGCGCCATGAATCATTGGTGCCGGCGGGCCGCTCTTCGTGACCCCGACTTTTCGGAAGAGGCTTTCAACGCCTTCAACTTGGGTGATGCGTACATCCGAGCTGCTCGAGATGGGCTCGCCAGAGCCACCGACCAGTATTTGAAAGATATGTGGGTAAGTACACATTTGCGAAATTCTGATAATCGTATACCAGTAGCCCCCGAGACTTGAAACAGTTGGTACAACTGATTTAAGGATCATTGTACAACCAGGTGCTCATAGAGAGGAACAACCTATTGTCTCAAGAGCTGAAAAAGTGTCAGGCCCAGCTAGCTGCTGCTACCACCGAACTGGGGAAATCCAAGAAGGCAGTGTCTGGTAATGTTCCCCTCTATCGAGAAAACATAATCATATACCAGAATTATTAATGCAGGTGCACATCTTATGGCAGAGTCATCAGATCATCCAGGAGAGGTACCGGGAGTCGCACAGGCGGGAGGTCCAGGGGCTCAAAGGCAACTGGCCGCGGGCGAACGTATACTGACACGGGTCAGGGAGGAGAAGAACAAACTCAAAGATGCCAATACCGAGCTGGGCGTGGAACTAAAAGATGTTCGGGCCTAGCTGGCTGACTCCGGGAAGGAGAATAAGAAGTTGCGAGGCGGCATATTTAGTATGTGTTCGAACTTACCTTTACATAGTTCGGCAAGGAATGTAACTAACAGAGTTATGTCTGTAGGTATGCTGACCGGCTGTCCTGAAGAGGAGATGCCCGGATCTTCGGGCGATTTGTTGCAAGAGCTGTCGCAAATGCACGAGAGAGCTCTGCAAGCGATGCAAAGTATTGCCAAGGCCTTATGGCCATCCGACTCCCCTCCAGGAAGTATGGAAGGGCTTGTACAGCTGCTCAAGGGAGCGCGGCGGCGGTTCCGGTTATGGAAGATATCGGCCTACCGGGAAGGTGCGCGAGAGGCCTGGGCCATGGTGAAAACATGGTATACTAAGCTCGATCCGAATCACATGGCCTGGGTCGGACCTTTAGGGTCAGATGGAAAAGAAATTCCTGTTAGTTTGGTATATGACCAGGTACAAGTAGCTGCCAAATATTCCCAACAGGATTGTAGGTTAGATAGCCTGTTGGATGGCATAGAGGAAGAAGTTTTTGAGTCTAAGTGACTATGTACTTCAATTGACAAATTATGTCTCTAGCTGAATTGTAAAACGATTGTCATGGCGGACTTTTCGCTTCGACCTCTAGACCCGAAGGTGCGGGGTGCTTCCGAATACCCACTCGGTAATGCAGACCAGGGTATGCGTGGAAACCAGGCATAGGGGTCATAGTTGCTTGAACAGACAAGTATCCGGCTAGCTATGTTATATTACATTTTGATCGTAATTAACATCTTCCAGAGAGAATAGTTCCGTTAAGGGTTCCTTTCCCTGGGTTGACATGCATTTAACGTGCACGTCCGGACTGTGATTGAAAAAATCGCAGCATACTTAACATCTAGGGGTTCGTAATGTAACGAGTAAAGAACATCTTTAGTCCGCCAACCGAATATTCCCTTAAGAATGCTAGCTTTCGGCTTCACCCAGTCTGAGGTACACATCCGGATGACCCGGCAGTAACAATCGCAGAGGTGCTCCCTTTATTCCCTAGCCGAATTAACGGGGAACGTAACGCATAAGAACAGGAGCCAGGCAACCCATCTTGGCCAAAACTTAAGTCATATCGATGCGTATAATGGCGAACAAAAGGTACATACGCGGAAAAGACACATATGTGGTGAGCTTGATGCTCAAAAAAAAAAGCTTCTGTACAAGAAGCCCCTAGGTATAATTGACGTACATATTTGAGAATGTGTGCGTCGTAGTTGTACAGCTTAGCCGCATGAGAGCTTTATGGCTTAAAAAGGACATGTGAAAAGAGAGGGAAAATAAATAATGGAAACAAAAAGTAAAGAGGATACGAACGAAGAGTCCGACGCTAGGCATAGAATCTTCGGAGTCTGGCCGTGTTCCATGGGTTCGGCTCTAGACGATTGTCTGATGCATCACGCAGGCGGTATGCTCCTCCAGTGAGGACTTCGTCAATGATGAAGGGACCCTCCCACTTGGGCTTGAGTTTTTCCTTTTTCTTCTCTGGCAAACGTAGAATGAGTTCACCAACATTATAAGTCTTGGCCCGTACTTCTCTGCTTTGATACCCGCGAGCATGTTGTTGATAAAATGTGGAACGAGATTTTGCGATGTCGTGCTCCTCCTCCAGGGCATCTAAGTTGTCCTGCCGATCCAACTCGGCTTCTCTCTTTTCATACATGGGCACTCGAGGTGAGTCATGAATAATGTCGCAGGGTAACACAGCCTCTGCGTCGTACACCATGAAGAAAGGTGCATATCCGATAGAACAATTGGGCGTGGTCCGCAGCCCCCAGAGTACGGAGTCGAGCTCCTCCACCCAGTGCTTGTCTGATTCCTTCAAAGTCCGCACTAATCTGGGTTTTAATGCCGCTCATAATAAGGCCATTGGCTCGTTCGACTTAACCGTTGGTTTGTGGGTGATAGACGGACGCGTAGTCGAGCTTGATGCCCAGATTAGTACACCAGGCTTTCACCTCATCGGCTGTGAAATTGGAGCCATTGTCGGTGATGATGCTATGTGGAACACCATAACGGTGCACAACACTGGATATAAAGTCTATCACTGGCCCGGCTTCAGTCGTTTTAACTGGTTTGGCTTCTATCCACTTGATGAATTTATCCACCTTGACCAACAGGTATTTTTTCTTATGGCTTCCTCCTTTAAGGGGTCCGACCATATCAAGCCCCCAGACCGTAAAAGGCCAACTGATGGGGATTGTTTGTAAAGCGGTGTGTGGCATATGGCTTTGGTTGGCGAAAAGCTGGCATTCGATGCAATGTTGGACAAGGTCATGTGCATCTGATCGGGCCGTCGGCCAATAGAAACATGTACGGAAGGCCTTGCTTACAAGGGCCCGAGCTACAGCGTGGTGACCACCGAGACCGGCATGAATTTCGGCCAAGAGTTGCCAACCTTCTTCCTCGGAGATACATCTTTGAAGTACTCTGGTAGCGCTTTTCTTGTAGAGTTCCACCTCATGAACCTTGTAGGCTTTAGAGCACCGCACAATGCAGCGTGCCTCATTCTGATCCTCGGGGAGTTCTTGCCTATTAAGGTAGGCCAAGAAGGGTTCAGTCCATCGGGCAATGACTGCCATGATGACATGGGCCGACAGTGTAATTTCGGTGGCTGAGCCCCCGGTGACGTCGATGTGTTCGGAGTCTGGGGTTGTAGTCGGATCCGGATTGGTGCTGCCGCTCTCCCCTTGCCACACCACGGATGGCTTGAAAAGCCTCTCCAAGAAGATGTTAGGTGGGATGGGGTAGCGCTTGGCACCGATGCGAGCAAGGACATCCGCTGCTTGATTACTTTCTTGAGCCACATGGTGAAACTCGAGCCCCTCGAACCGAGCCGACATTTTGAGAACGGCATTGCGGTAAGCCGCCATCTTTGGGTCTTTGGCATCAAAATCTCCATTTATTTGGGATATTGTGAGGTTTGAATCCCCACGCACTTCTAGGCGTTGTATGCCCATGGAGACAGCCATCCGAAGACCATGCAGCAGGGCCTCGTATTCGGCTGCATTGTTGGAGTCTGTGTATAATATTTGGAGTATGTACTGAACTGTATCCCTAGTGGGGGATGTTAAGACAACGCCTGCTCCTAGGCCTGACAGCATTTTGGAGCCGTCGAAGTGCATGACCTAGTTTGAATATGTGTCGTACTCTTTGGGGAGTTCGGCCTCTGTCCATTCTACGACGAAGTCGTCTAGTACTTGAGATTTGATGGCCTGGCATGGTTTGTATGATATGTCAAAAGGGAGGAGCTCAATGGCCCACTTGGCAATCCGGCCCGTAGCATCGCGGTTGATTATTATGTCATTGAGTGGTACTTCGGAGGCCATCGTTATTGAGCACTCTTGAAAGTACTGTCGTAGCTTCCGAGATGCCATGAAGACCGCGTATGCTATTTTTTGGTAATGAGGGTACCGGGACTTGCACAGTGTGAGGACAGTGGATACATAGTATATCGGCTTCTGAAGCGGGAATTTGTGTCCGTCCTCCTCTCATTCGATGACGGGCACCGCGCTTACGACTTGGTGTGTGGCTGATATGTATGATAACATTGGTTCGTCGATGTTCGGTGCGGCCATGATTGGGTTGCTTGCTAGAAGAGCTTTTATTTCTTCCAGTCCGGCCGTTGCCGCGTCCATCCACTCGAAGTGATCGGTGCGTTAGAGAAGGCGATAGAGTGGCAACGTCTTTTCTCCTAGTCTGGAGATAAAGCGGCTTAAAGCTGCCACACATCCAGATAGTATTTTAACTTGTTTGAGGTCTGTTGGCGTAGCCAACTGTGACAAAGCTCAGATTTTAGCTGGGTTCGCCTCCATTCCCCTATTGGAAACGATGAAGCCCAGCAGTTTTCCAGCGGGAACACCGAAAACACACTTTTCCGGATTGAGCTTGATGTCATATGTTCGGAGGTTGTCGAATGTGAGATGCAAATCGTCTATGAATGACTCGACATGCCTAGTTTTGATGACTACTCCATCCATGTATGCTTCAACTGTCTTGCCGATTTGTCTCTCCAGGCATGTTTGAATCAAGCATTGATAGGTGGCACCGGCGTTTTTGAGCCTGAAAGGCATAGTGTAAAGCAGAAAGGCCCGTATGGGGTGATAAATGTCATTGCGGCTTGATCGGACTCCTTCATTTTGATTTGATTGTATCCGGAGTATGCGTCGAGGAAACACAGTGAGTCGTGTCCCGCAGTAGCATCAGTAGTCTGATCGATGCGGGGAGGGGAAAGGGATCCTTAGGGCAGGCCTTGTTGAGGTCTTTGAAATTGACATATAGGCGCCAGGATTTATCCTTCTTTGGTACCA
Source organism: Triticum dicoccoides (assembly GCF_002162155.2). NCBI lineage: Eukaryota > Viridiplantae > Streptophyta > Magnoliopsida > Poales > Poaceae > Triticum > Triticum dicoccoides. The sequence goes on along the minus strand of NC_041389.1, from coordinate 385,625,993 downwards.
TCACCAGGTTTGATAGCCAGTCCAGGTGTTTTATCTCTCTGATGAATCCGGCCTCGAGTAACTTGGCTAGCTCCTCTCCCATGGCTTGTCGTTTGGGTTCGGAAAAGCGTCGTAATGTTTGCTTGACCGGCTTATATCCCTTCAGTATGTTTAGGCTATCTTCGGCCAACCTGCGTGGGATCCCTGGCATATCAGAAGGGTACCAGGCAAATATGTCCCAGTTTTCGCGTAGGAACGCTCGCAATGTGGCGTCGACCGTGGGGTCCAGTTGTGCCCCGATGGATGTTGTCTTCGTGGAGTCCGTTGGGTGGACCTGGAATTTGACTATTTTGCCTGCTGGTTTAAAGGAGGTGGATTTGGGTCGCTTATCGAGGATCATGTCGTCCCTATCCACCATGGAGCGCAACGCGTTAATTCTTCGGCCGCGAGGGCTTCAGATAACGCCTCGAGGGCCAAGGCTGCGGTTTTATTTTCAGCGCGGAGTGCTATGTCCGGATCGCTATCAAGAGTGATGATACCATTGGGCCCGGGAATCTTGAGCTTCATGTACCCGTAATGGGGTATAGCTTGGAAGATTGCAAATGCATCTCGCCCTAATAAGCCGTGATATCCACTATTGAAAGGGGCCACTTGAAAGGTTATCTCTTCGGACCAATAATTCTCCGGCGTGCCGAATACCACATCAAGTGTGATTTTTCCCCCACATCGCGCCTCCCGACTGGGAATAATTCCTTGGAAGGTCGTGCTACTTTGCTCAATGCGGCTCCTGTCTATTTCCATTTTGTTGAGAGTTTCCTCGTAAATGAGGTTTAGTCCGCTTCCGCCGTCCATGAGCACTTTCGTGAGCCGAAAGTCGTCCATGATCAGACTGAGGACCAATGCGGCTGGTGCCCGGACTGTTCTGAATTTTGGTTCGTCACTGGCATTGAAAGTTATGGCCGTGTCCTTCCAAGGATTTATTGTTGTGACTTGGCAGACTTCAGCGAGGCCGCGGAGTGCCCTTTTGCGCCTATTGTTTGAGGCGAAAGTCTCGAAGACTGTCAGTACTGTAGGGTCGTTGGGATGTTGTTCTACGGTATTTTTGGTGAGGAGATCCTCGCCGCTCTTGGCCACTTGTCGGAGTATCCAACATGGTCTAAGGTTGTGGGTTGGTATGGTATCCGGTGTTGTGTGTATTTTGCATGGCCTATCGAGCCATCCCTCCAGAACGGTTTCGCGCCCCGTAATGAGCTTCGATTTTTTTACTATTGTCAGGAGACCGAGGGTGCATCCACTAGTAGAAAAACACCTAATAGTCCTGGTTAGTAAGGGCCTTTAGTCCCGGTTCATGAACCGGGACTAATGGGTCGTTACTAATACCTCCACCCATTAGTCCCGATTCAAACACGAACCGGGACCAATGTGCCTCCACGTGGCCCTGTGCGCCGAGCCCAGTCAGGGGGCCTTTGGTCCCGGTTGGTGGTACCAACCGGGACCAAAAGGCATCCACGCGTCAGCCTTCCAGTGGCTGGGGTTTTTGTTTTTTTTTGAAAGGAGGGGGGGTTGGGGGTTTTGGGGGGTTAATTTAGATGTTTCATATATTGTGTTAGCTATCTGATTAATAGAGAGAAGTGTCCTCTCTTATGTCCGTGCTTGGTCGACGCTACGTACTATATATACATAAGTGATCGAGAGAACCATTGAGTACAGAAGTTCGTCATGCATACCGAGAGAAGTGATCGATCGACCTCTCCTTCTCCGAGAGATTGGTCGAACAACAAGTTTTCGTATATCATGTATCCGACGCTACTGGCTACATACATGTACAATTTGTATAAGATCTCTTCATTACAATCCCCTAGCAATTGAAATCAATTTCCACATGGTATTCTCCGGCTTTATTGATGACGTGGTCAAGAAAGAATCCCGCCAATTCCTCTTGAATTGCTTTCATGCGATCTGGTTCTAGGAGTTCATTCCGCATGTGCCACGTCTAATTTGAAGAAGGGGGTTAATTAATACATATATATGAATGAAACTCAACAGAAATGATGGTGTAATAAAATGAAATTGTGAATATTATTGCTTACGCACTTCATATTGTCTTTGAGAGTAGCGCCGCTTGTTTTTCAAAGTCGCGTTGTGGATGAACTCGCACACGTAGTATCCACAGAAATCATTCCCTTCTTCCTGCCACAAGCACTTTACGAGAAATAGAGGTCAATCAAACTGATAATGAAGCATTATAAATGGCATTGATGAAAGTATAGCTATAGAATCAACGGGAGATGCGCGCAACTAGCTAGCCAGTAGTACTTACTTTCGGTTATGTATATAGCAGCTCCTTCGGCAGTCCCGGAGCTTGTGCAGTGAACTGTTTCCAAACCCTGCAAGACAAAGAAAATAATTATTATTACTTGAGATATCAGGAAATGAACAAAAAGTTGCCGATATGGTGCGATAATGATCGATTGAACTTACTTGCTGAGCATTTCAGTCATGTCCGCATATGTTTTGGGATCTTTCCGTCTCGAGTCTAAGACGGTTACTAGTCCTCGCTCAAGCTTAATCTCCAGAAGAATATAGTGGTACCTGCGCACGCATGCATAACTCATCAATTACATTACTATAACCTCGCTCGAGTAATAAGGGAAACCGAATATGCACACGACAGTAACACTCACTTGCCGTTGTAAGGAAAGAGTATGGTATCTTTGTTTTGATTTTTGATCAACGATTGTAGCACGTTGTCCTCGGCCTCTTTGACGTCCTTTTTAACCAGAAATTCATCTATGATATTTGTGTTAATGAACCCAATATCATAAATTTCTTGTTTTTTGCACTCGACGATCTTCAATCTGCATAATATATTGAGGATAATTAATTATAAATACATGAAATGAAAGAGCCGAGCTATATATAGAGACTTAATGACAGAAATAGTACTTACAGACAGTACCAAAAGACCATTAGTTTATCGAGGGCCTTTTGATTGAAGAACGCGAAGAACTCATCAAATGGAACAGTCAGCAGATCATTTACAACGAGGTCGTGCTCCTCTTTAATATTCAGATACAAAGCATTCGTACCCCCAGACTCTCTGCAGGTTTCCATGTACCAATTATGGAATCTTCGCATCATTATTGTCAGAGATTTTTCATCTTTGACGAGAGGCTTCCCGTACTCATATCTGTGTTCGTCCACCTCCAAGAAATCAGGAAGTTGATCGTCAGGCAGGTAATTTGCAAGATTGCCATAACCGGCCACCGTCCCCGGAGCATTAGACACATTGAGAGGGGGCACGATTGCTGTGCTTGTTCGCCGAGCTGGGCAATTTTTTCCCCTTTGCTCGTTCTTTTAACCTTTTAGCACTGACAGTAGTTCCCGACCGCTGGGCTTGGAGATATGTCTGTTCAGTAATGCGCTCATAGTTGGTTCTCGGCGGAGACTTTGGTGGTTTCCTCAGGGCATCGATAGTGCGCTTTGCTTTCACCGGATCTACCTTCTCCTCCGGAGGTGGATGTCTCTTTGCTTTCACCCCTTCAAAGAACTCCTTCACGTGGGTCCGCACAATCGTATCGTTTTCCTCCTCGGTCCTCTCGTACGGTAACTTCTCTAGAGGCTTGAGAGGTGGACCGTATCTGTATTGCCTGCCGCCTCTGGTTGTGCTGCTAGACGCCGGAGCAGACGGAGCGGCTGCGGCGTATGTCTTCTTTCATGCGTGCTTACGAGGCGGAGGAGAAGGAGTACGACACGCCGGAGCAGTCGGGGCGGCGGCGGGTCTCTTCCTCCCTTGCTGGCGAGGTGGAGAAGGAGGAGGCTGTTGGCTGCTCGGGAGCGCCGGCGCAGGCGGAGAAGGAGGCGGAGTGCCGCCACGCGCCGGAGAAGGAGGCGGAATGCCGCCACGCATGCCCTGATCGTCACTCGCCGGAGGAGGAGGCGGTGGAGGAGGCGGAGTGCCCTAACTCGCCGGAGGAGGAGGAGGAGGCAGAGGCGTCCAGTTCGGAAGGTTGATGAGCTCCTTCCGCCATAGGCATGGAGTCTTCAGAGCAGAACCCAGCCTAGTCTCCCCTTCACCGGTAGGGTGGTCAAGCACGAGCTCCTCAAATCCGTCCGTTATATCATCCACCATCACCTTAGCATATCCTTCTGGAATCGGCCGGCAGTGATAAGTTGCTCCGAATCCACTAGGATAAACAGAGCCAACAGCCGCCTTGACCTTCAAATTCATCCATCGCGCCATAATGTGGCAATGTTGAGACTCCGTGGTAGCATCCATGGGAAAGCTGGCAGGAGCCGTCAAGACATGCTCCAGCTGAAGCAGCTCGGTGGAAGCCATGCTGCTTCTCCGCTGAGATGGCGGGGTAGCTTCGGGGGAAGCTTCGGCAGGTCGTTTGCTGATATCTGCTGCTTCTCATTCCTCTTCTCGTTCCTCTAGCCCCATTACCCTTTCGTGCAGCGCCTGCAGTTGTCCCTACTCCAGTTTCTTCCTCCTCTCGTGGGTTTTGTAACCCCCTGCGTCCGGAAAACCAACCTTCCATGGAATGGAGCCTGGCGTGCCTCGTGTCCGTCCAGGGTGCTCAGGATTCCCGAGGGCCATTGTGAGCTCGTCCTTCTCCCTGTCGGGTACGAACGTCCCTTTCTGCGCTGCATTGATATAGTGTCGAAGGTTCTTGACTGGTATTTCCAGTTGCTCGTCCGTCCAACGGCACATCCCTGATACAGGGTCCAAGGTTCCGCCAGCCCCGAAGAACCAAGTCCGGCAACGGTCTGGCCATCTCATTGTCTCTGGTTCGATCCCTTTTTCAAGCAGGTCATTCTTAGCCTTGGACCACTTAGGCCGGGCTTTGAGGTAGCCACCTGACCCCGTGCGATGGTGAAGCTTCTTCTTCGCAGCATGATGCAGTCATTAGGGCATGCATGTATCTTCTGCACCTCCAATCTTAGAGGGCATACGACCTTCTTTGCTGCGTATGTACTGTCGGGCAATCCGTTATCCTTTGGAAGCTTCTTCTTCAATATTTCCAATAGCTTCTCAAATCCTTTGTCAGGCACAGCATTCTCTGCCTTCCACTGCAGCAATTCTAGTACGGTACTGAGCTTTGTGTTGCCATCTTCGCAATTGGGGTACAACCATTTTTTGTGGTCCTCTAACATGCGATCGAACTTCAGCTTCTCCTTTTGACTTTCGCATTGCGTCCTTGCATCGACAATGACCCAGCGGAGATCATCATCATCGGGCACATCGTCTGGTTCCTCTTGATCTTCAGCAGCTTCGCCTGTTGCAGCATCATCGTGCACATCGTCTGGTTCCTCTTGATCTTCAGTAGCATCACCGTATTCAAGGGGCACATAGTTGTCATCGTACTTTTCTTCTTCGACGTCTTCCATCATAACCCCTATTTCTCCGTGCCTCGTCGAAACATTATAGTGTGGCATGAAACCCTTGTAAAGCAGGTGGGTGTGAAGGATTTTCCGGTCAGAGTAAGACTTCGTATTCCCACATATAGGGCATGGACAACACATAAAACCATTCTGCTTGTTTGCCTCAGCCACTTCGAGAAATTCATGCACGCCCTTAATGTACTCGGAGGTGTGTCCTGAACCGTACATCCATTGCCGGTTCATCTGCATGCATTATATATAATTAAGTGTGTCAAAAATCATTACAGAACATCATGAATAGATAATTAAGTAACCAAATTAATAGAAGTTCATCATCACATTAAAACCAAAGTACATACATAGTTTTTATCTAACAACATAAAGCTCTAAGAGCATCTAAATTAATTAAACCATACATTGGAACTATGTAAAACATTTCAATGCGAAAACAAATGCGATCATAATTGCAACCAATGTAACAACTGATCCAATGGCATAATGATACCAAGCCTCGGTATGAATGGCATATTTCTAATCTTTCTAATCTTCAAGCGCATTGCATCCATCTTGATCTTATGATCATCCACGACATCCGCAACATGCAACTCCAATATCATCTTCTCCTCCTCAATTTTTCTAATTTTTTCCTTCAAGAAATTGTTTTCTTCTTCAACAAAATTTAACCTCTTGACAATAGGGTCGGTTGAAATTTCTTGTTCAATAACCTCCTAGATAAATAAAATCTATGTCACGTTGGTCGGCATAATTGTCATAAACAATAGATGAACCAATAGTTATGAAAAGATAATATATACCACATCCGAATCATAGACAGGACGAGGACCGACGGGGGCGGATACCAAAACCATCGCACTATATAAGATGCAATAATAAAAGTAAGAAAATTATACAAGTATCTATATAAACATACAAGTAAGAATATATTTTTCCTTTCAGAAAGAAAATAAGAACAAGAGGCTCACCACGGTGGTGCCGGCGACGAGATCGGCGCGGGCGATCGATGGCGGTGAAGACGGGGACGGGACGTGACTGACCGCTAAACCTAGACAAATATTAAGGAAAATGGAGCTTGGAGGTCGAGCTTGGAGAGGAGAAAGGTTAAGTAGTGTGCCTCGGGCATTCCGTCGAACACCTCATGTGCATAGGAGGTGAGCTAGAGCACCACAAAGCTCTCTCCTCGCCGGCCACGAAAAACAGAGCAGTGAGAGTGCTCTGCTCGCGGGCGAGGGGTATATATAGGCAATTAATTGGTCCCGATTTGTGGCTTGAACCGGGACTAAAGGGAAGCCTTTGGTCCCGGTTCAGGCCACCAACCGGTACCAATGGTGGTGGGCCAGGACCAAGGCACATTGGTCCCGGTTCGTCCCTCCAACCGGGACCAAAAGGTCCAGATGAACCGGGACCAATGGCCCACGTGGCCCGGCCGGCCCCCGGGGCTCACGAACCGGGTCCAATGCCCCCATTGGTCCCGATTCTGGATTGAACCGGGACTAATGGGCTGACCCGGCCTGGACCATTGCCCCCTTTTCTACTAGTGATCCTTTTTATCCGGACGAGGGGTTGAGTGGGAACCGGTGGCTCCTAGGAAGCCGCCTGAGTTTGCTAGGCGCTTTCCATTGCGCAGTACTTTTGTACTATGGCTGCCAAGTCAACGAAGTGTGATACGCGACGGCGGTTGATGGTATTGAGGTTTCCCTCGTCCGTGTAATTTTTGCAGAATAATGAGATTGTGTCTTCATCGCGGCAGTCTTTGATCCTGTCTTTGACAAGGAGGAATCTGGCCGAAAAGTGATGGACCGTTTCTTGAGACTGTTGTCTGATGTGGATAAGATCGCGTTTATCTGGGTGGCTGGGTGGATTTAAGTCCGAACCCTGACCGAATCTGGGATCCGGAGTTTGAGAAACTTCTGAGCTTAATAGTTCGGGCTCCGGGATATCAACCAATTTTTCAGACCCAGAGTCCGACTCTTGGTTCGGAGGCCATGGGCTCGCCTTCCCGAGGGTGGGTATCCGGCTCTCTGAGCTCGGAAATCCGAACATAGTTTGTCCTTAATACAGAGGAAGAGTTGTCGTGTTGCTCCTCCACTACCGCTATCTGATGGGTGATCGGTGGAGATTCAATTTCTCTCTGATCAGGTTTAAGCCCAATCCGATCGTAGTCCATAGTGACTCCCAAGGCGGCAATGCGATTCAGGAGTTCGTTTAAAGACGATAATTCCGTCGGATCCATCTGTTTGGAGTATCCCAAACTGATGCGGAGGCGATTTTCGATGATCTGAGAAGTCATCGTCGGCCCGACGGCCGGACGGGCGGCCATAGTGAAGCCGCCCAGCCAGAGGGTTTGGCCTGAGGCCAGGGCTCCTCCGGAGGTGATGTTGTCCTTGATAACAAGGCGAGCCATCAATCCTATCTTCGGCGTCATAGCAGAACTCTCAATGAAAGCACCAATGTCGGTGTCAAAACCGGTGGATGTAGGGTAGGAACTATGCGTCTAAGGTCGATGGTAACAAGAGACGGGGGATACGATGTTTACCCAGGTTCGGACCCTCTTATGGAGGTAATACCCTACGTCCTGCTTGATTGATCTTGATGGATATGTGTATTACAAGAGTTGATCTACCACGAGATCTTAATGGCTAAATCCTAGAAGTCTAGCCTATGAGATTATGATTGTTGTTGTCTCTACGGACTAAACCCTCCGGTTTATATAGACATCGGAGGGGGCTAGGGTTACACAAAGTCGGTTACAAAGAAAGGAATCTACATATCCGAATCGCCAAGCTTGCCTTCCACGCCAAGGAGAGTCCCATCCGGACACGGGAAGAAGTCTTCTATCTTGTATCTTCGTAGCCCAACAGTGCGGCTGTCCGAGGACCCCTTAATCCAGGACTCCCTCAGCTGACGTCGCCGCCAGATTTGGCGCTTTTGGCTGCCGACAACTGCGCCTTGCCATGGATTGGGCGGGTACCGGACCGCATAGCCCCGACAACGCTCCGCGCCGCATGCAGGTATTGATTCCGCCTGGCCGCTCAATTCTCTCCCGTCAGCGGTTCGCCGGCAAAGACACACTAGACCGTCGCCCGGGCTCGGCGCTGGCTCATCGGCTCGTCGGCTCACCGTTGCCAGTCATAAAGTGCGACGATTACCCGCGGCAGGTGGTGCGCCGACTTTACTACTACACCGAAACATCTCGGATGGGTGTTCTTCAAGTGCAAAAAGGATAGGGTATGTGCTTCTTTTGATTCGGTTATTCACTGGATTCGGCGTAATTTCGGTAGCTCATTGTTTGCTCAAATTTGTGATAAGATAGATGCAAGTTTTGGTATTCGGAAGAACATTACATTGATCGGTTCATAGCACGAAATTTGATAGATGCCTGTGCACTCGTTGCTAGAATAGAGGCTAGATATGAGACTAGATGCGAAGCAATGTCGAATTATTCAGAATCGAAGAAGAAAAAAGTGTGCAAGCTCGAATCCAATAGAGAGAATCAACAATGAAGACATATAGAAGATATTAGTACAACTAGAGGGAGCAGTTATGAAAGGTTGGATATCTTTTAAAGGGTCTGTCTATGTCACATCTAGATGTGAGATAATATCTCACATCTAAATGTGAAGTCATCTCTAGAAACTGCCCTTGTTGAGGAACAAAACAAACTGTTTGCTTCCCCCCTCCACGTGGACTTGTTTGTATGTTTTGGCTTGTATTATTTTGTCCCTCCCACCCAGCCCAATTACCCCGCCTCCTGGGCTTCGTTTGTTGGACTTTTTTTGCCTGTTTGTTTGTTTGACAGAAGAAAAGGACTGGCTTTGTTTGTCCGCAGAAAACACTTGCTTGCTTGTAGAATGAGTTTTGGTGGCAGGGAAAATAAAACCTAGACAGGGTTTATGTAGCTTTTGTTCGCACTTTACAAACAGAGGGAGTCACAGTGTATTGACAAAGAATCACAGTGTATTATAGTTGTCTTGTTCTCTCAATCAAAAAAACAGGGCTAAAAACAAAGTATATGTGTAAGAGCAGACAAACACAATTTTGGTGTTGTGCCAATTAATAAGTACAAGTCAGTGCATTATAGGGTAGGAAAATTTGATTTAGTTTCATAAACTGATCAGGCAATAAAGTCTGAAAAAATGACTGTCTCTTGCATTGTTGAGAAGGGAATTTATATTCAGAATGGGGGAAATGCACGATGAAAAAAATGGCCATAAGCAATCACATTCATAGTTCCATCCATAGAAATCTGCAGACTGGAGTAAATGACAAAGCATACTTAACTTGATAGGAAAAATTGCTTATTCTGTAAATGAACACTCCATTGTCAACTAAAAAAAGAGAGAATTTTATTTGGAAATAACTAAAATCAACTGTGTTAGAATTCCTTAGATAACTATAAATCACAGTGTGTTGTATCATGTTGACAGAAAAATCAAAATAAAAGAAATCAGCTACAACTTTCAGTCTTCACATACAAAACACAAGCATAAACTTTTTGTATATATATTCTAACAAAAGTGTTGATTCATTGTAACATTGCATTTGCAGCAAATGAAGGTATCTATGCAGGCGACTACATTGGTACTCGGGTACAATCCAGCTTAGAAAAATCTGATTGAGGACAGAAATAAAGATAAACTTACTTGTAAGTTTTGATCGTAGCGCACAGCATGTGCGCTCCTAGTACCCTGGAATGGTGTTTGACCCGAGGCTTTCTCAAATGCAAGGCAATGGAGCTAATTTTCCGCAGATGATTCCAACTAACTCATTCGCCTATCCGGTCCATCAGTTTGGAACATCATCAAATCGTCTGGCTGTTGTGAGTAACAATTCAATTCTGGTTGCACCTCGAGGCTCCACTTGCAACTGGCATCAAAACAGAAAACCCGGTTGCGCGTCGAGGGTCCACTTGCAAGTGGCATGAAAACAGAAGACTCGGTTGAAAGTCGAGGGTCCACTTGCAAGTGGCATCAAAAAAAGAAGACCTGGTTGCAAGTCGAGGGTCCACTTGCAAGTGGCACGGAAAACAAAGGAACCCGGTGCTAGTCGAGGGTCCACTTGCAAGTGGCATAAAAAAGAACACCTGGTTGCAAGACGAGGGTCCACTTGCAAGTGGCATGAAAAACAAAGGAACCCGGCTGCAAGTCGAGGGTCCACTTGCAAGTGGCATCAAACAAAAAGACCTAGTTGCAAGTCGAGGGTCCACTTACAAGTGGTACGAAAATAGAATACCCAGTTGCAAGTCGAGGGTCCACTTGCAAGTGGCATGAAAAACAAAGGAACCCGGTTGCAAGTCGAGGGGCCACTTGCAAGTGGCATGGCATAAAAAAATAAGACCTGGTTGCAAATCGAGGGTCCACTTGCAAGTGGCATGAAAAACAAAGAAACCCGATTGCAAGTCGAGGGTCCACTTGTAAGTGGCATAAAAAAAGTACAAGATGTAGTT
>NC_041389.1:385525907-385614754 GCF_002162155.2 Triticum dicoccoides | reverse complement strand
ATCAAACAAAAAGGCCTAGTTGCAAGTCGAGGGTCCACTTGCAAGTGGTACGAAAACAGAAGACCCAGTTGCATGTCAAGGGTCCACCTGCAAGTGGCATGAAAAACAAAGGAACCCGGTTGCAAATCGAGGGGCCACTTGCAAGTGGCATGGCATCAAAAAAATAAGACTTGGTTGCAAGTTGAGGGTCCACTTGCAGGTGGCATGAAAAAGAAAGGAACCCAGTTGCAAGTCGAGGGTCCACTTGCAAGTGGCATCCAAAAAATAGAAGACGCGGTTGCAAGTCGAGGGTCCACTTGCAAGTGGCATGAAAAACAAAGAAACCCGGTTGCAAGTCGTGAGTCCACTTACAAGTGTCTTCAAAAAAAATAGAAGACACAATTGCAAGTCGAAGATCCACTTGCAAGTGGCATCCAGTAAAAATACCCAATTGCATGTCAAGGGTCCACTTGCAAGTGGTATGAAAACAGAAGACCCAGTTCCAAGTCGAGGGTCCACTTGCAAGTGGCATGAAACAAGGAACCCGTTTGCAAAATCGATGGTCCACTTGCAACTGGCATAAAAAATAAAAGACCCAATTGCAATCGACTTGCAAGCGGCATCAAACAAGAAGACCCAGTTGCAAGTTGAGGGTCGACTTGCAAGTGGCATCAAACAAAAAAGACCCAGTTGCTAGTCGAGTGCCCACTTGCAAGTGGCACAAAAAACAAAAGACCCAGTTGCAAGTCGAGGCTCAACTTGCAAGCGGGCATAAAAAAGTTGTAGTTGCAAAGTCAAGGGTCCACTTGCAAATGGCATCAAACAAAAAGACCTAGTTGAAAGTTGAGGGTCCACTTGCAAGTGGCATAAAAAAAGAAGACAAAGTTGCAAGTCGAGGGTCCATTTGCAGGTGGCATGAAAACAGAAGACCTAGTTGCAAGTCAAGGGTCCACTTGCAAGTGGTATGAAAGCAGAAGTCCTCGCTGTAGGTCGAGGGGCGACTTGCAAGTGGCATCAAAGAAAAGACCCAGTTTCACGTCGAGGGTCCACTTGCAAGTGGAATGAAACAAGGAACATGTTACAAGTCGAGGGTCGACTTGCAACTGGCATCAAACAAGAAGACCCAGTTGCAAGTCGAGGGTCGACTTGCAAGTGGCATCAAACAAAAGACCCCAGTTGCAAGTCGAGGCTCAACTTGCAAGTGGCATCAAACAAAGAGATCCAGTTGCAAGTCGAGACTCGACTTGCATGTGGCACGAAGACAGAAGACCCAGATGCAAGTCGAGGGTCGACTTGCATGTGACATCAAACAAAAGGACCTAGTTGCAAGTCGAGGGTCCACTTGCAAGTGGCATGAAAAATAAAGGAACCCAGTTGCAAGTTGAGGGTCGACTTGCAAGTGGCATCAAACAAAAATACCCAGTTGCAAAGTCGAGGGTCGACTTGCAAGTGGCATCAAACAAAAAGACCCAGTTGCAAGTCGAGGGACAACTTGCAAGTGCCATCAAACAAAAAGTTAACTGCAAAGGTTTTGTCAGCATCACGAAAAACATGCCAAAGCTCTCACCATTGTCCACCTCGCAATGAGAAAAACAAACTGGGCACACCATCTTGAATCATAGCAAAAAAAAAGATCAACATAGAGCAAGACCTGATGGTGCTCATACCGATGCTTACACTAATGAAACTGTTGAAACCAGTAACTAGTAACTATGGAAAACTGTCAAAAGTACTTATGGCAAAACTGTCGAAAACTAGAAACTAGAAACTAGAAACTAGAGATTATTAACAAGCAAACAGGGTCCAAAAAATATAAGCAAAAAAGCTAGGAGTGTATTACACAACTAGTATTCAATTGTGCATACCATCTTTAACATCCAGAAAAAAAGCCATCGCGAAGACAGGTAAAAGAAAATTAAAAAACAAACCAAAAAATGATTGTAACACTAGGGGCAAAAGGACGAAAAACATGGCAGAAACTTTACTATGAACGTTTCGTCAGCATTGCGAAGATACATGTCGAAGCTTTGACCATTGTCACTCTGACAATGCGAAAAGCAAACCGGGCATCCTGGTCAAGCAACAAAAGAAGAAAAAAAGTGGTGTCATAATACAATTGTCCCAATTAAACATAAAAAATAAAAGCATACTCCTGGGGGGATGCTAACATCCCTTACCATGAAAACACTAAAATTAAAAAGTGAAGTCGACCAACAACTATAAAAGAAATACAACATGCTTGTGTACAGATTACTACACTGATTTTATTAATAAAAAACTATAGTATCAGCAACAAATCTGCTAGAACTATATAAACAACTCCACTCATCCTATTTCAAAACAGTCAGAAAAAATGACCCAAAAATGAAAAGAATAGAACCATTTATAAATGAAGCATGAGCGGCGGAAAAATCAAGAACATACATCAAAACAACATGTAAATCTGCTGGTTGAACACTAAAAAAAGACTGGCAAAACTGTCGGCAAAACAAATTGCTTAATTTCAAAACTGAAGTTGATCCTCTCAGATAATCAAAATTGTAGACCCCTAGTATGGAAGAAATGTTACAGCAAGCAAGCAGCTCACACACAAAAGACAGATGCAAAAATATTGGCTAGTCTCATGGCATGAACTACAATCATGTTTTTGTACAAAAAAATCACGACACTGAAAAGCCTTCTAGAACTACATCAAACAACAACACTGAAAACTTCATGAACTACAGACAACACAGTACACTCAACCTACATCAACGCACACATATACTTGCCTACTTCAACACTACACTGAACCTAAGTGACCTCCCTTGCCTCTGCTATGACTTACTGTACTCAGCTTATCCTTTTTTTCCCTGGCTGACTCTGACTACCACCAGGACTACTAACACCTCTAATGTACTTGAGGCCATTAGTAGATACAATACAACTAGTAACTAGAAAAAAAATAATCCGGACACGTTTATATTCTAGGCACAGAAAGTTCAGCACTTGCTTGTTTTTTTCAGGACAACACTTACTTGTTTTGGCTGTACCAGATCTAGAGACACTTGAATAGAAGGCAGTTTTGTATTCGAGGCACGCAAAATTGCACAAGACACATCACACTGGTACATCAGAAAATGCACCATTAAAAATAGGGAAGATTCAAATCTAACAAACTGATACTTTTTGTGGACTAGAAGAACGCCCGTGAGTTGCAACGGGGCCACATTAACTTTAAGAGTTCAATATTACGACATTGGCGACCTTTTTTACCATCAAATCCTCACACACACACAGACACACACTCTCCCTCCGTCTTCCTCACTCTCTATCCCCCCCTCTCTCTCTCTCTCTCTAACACACACACATATCCATCTTATTGGGTACGGGACCATAATCCATCTATTTCACACATACACGCTAGTGCATAACAATATGGATTATGTGTATTATATTTGCCACCAGAACTGAGGGAATTAATTTCATGTAAATCGACCAGCCACAGCTCCAAGAATACGCGGACGAGGTGGCTCGGGTCGGCGTCGGCGCCGTCCAGCGCGGGCCACGGGCCCGCTTCCAAGTGCACGTGCAATGCATGTCTTCACAAATATTATAACCAGATGTGAGAAATCACATGCATAGAAAAGACATTCTGATAGCAATCCAAATACCATACTCAATTGAATACCTAACCTGGACAATACTCTTATTTCTATGCGCCAAAAAGAAATGGAATAGCAAAGCTAAGTATGCCTACATACGCTCAGATTATATATAAGAATCTTGCGTGAACAATTGCAACAAAGCACTAAGCAGCGATAAATTTAAATAAAAAATCCATTAACTATGCAGGCAACAGGCTTGTTACAACATAGAGAGATAGGAAAATGTCACCTCCAGTAATGTAGCGCAAAGGAGTGGAACGAAGCATGAATGAGCGGTTGTCTGTTTTTCTCCATGTACATGGATCAGCAGTAGAGGCCAAGTATATAAGTACTTGACCGAACTCCACACTCCACTCTTCGTGTACGGAGAGCCATGTCACCTTCTCGCCGCTGCAGCATGGGAGGACGGCTGGTTCACGTGACCCTCCAGTTGGGGGATCCATGGTGGCTGACCGTCGAGCTCGAGGCAGAGAAGTTGAGGGCAGTAGTGGCGAGATCCATGCCGGCCAACCGGGCGAAGAGGAGGTCGTCGGGGAGGGACACATCGGCAAGATCCGGTCACCACACGACCTGAAGAGCAACAGTGATCTCCACAAGCTGTAGGCCGACAGCGTGCTCCATCCCCTGCGATGGGGTGACCATGGCGGTGGCCACAGCTCCTCATGCTCGCCTCGATCTTGGCGACACACCCTGAGTGTAGGAGGCAGCAACGACCTCGACGAAATCATGGCCTCCATCCCGGAACGCAATCATATCGCTCTAAATAAATGGATTCAATCATGTGACTCTAATTACTTCGGATTGTTATGTGCACACTAAGCGGGGTGCAGTTAGGAAAGAAAATGTTCTCTAATTAAAGTGATTGAGTGATTTAAGGTAAGGTTAATTAGTTTAGATTTGATTTTTAGTGATTGTTAGTAAAGTACGATGCGTCTTTAAAATCTTTTATTTGTTTCCTTAAAATATATTATTTGTTTCCTAAAGAAATTTGCAATAATGGAAGATATCGGTTGATTTGGATAAGTTAGTAAATTTAAATCCGTGATCGCGTGCACGTTTGGAAAGTGCTGATCTCCACAAGCTGTAGGCCGACGGCGTGCTCCATCCCCTGCGATGAGGTGACCATGGCGGTGGCCACAGCTCCTCATGCTCGCCTCGATCTCGGCGACACACCTTGAGTGTAGGAGGCAGCAACGACCTCGACGAAATCATGGCCTCCATCCCGGAACGCAATCATGTCGCTCTAAATAAATGGATTCAATCATGTGACTCTAATTACTTCGGATTGTTATGTGCACACTAAGCGAGGTGCAGTTAGGAAAGAAAATGTTTTCTAATTAAAGTGATTGAGTGATTTAAGGTAAGGTTAATTAATTTAGATTTGATTTTTAGTGATTATTAGTAAAGTATGATGTGTCTTTAAAATCTTTTATTTCTTTCCTTAAAATCTATTATTTGTTTCCTAAAGAAATTTGCAATAATGGAAGGTATCGGTTGATTTGGATAAGTTAGTAAATTTAGATCCGTGATTGCGTGCACGTTTGGAAAGTCCTGATTTGCAAGGAAAGAGCTGAGGGGTAAATAAACCGGTGAATAAGAAATCATCATCGAAAAAAATCTACGACGGTTAACCTACGGAAAAAAACCGGACGAAAGTGTGGGACGAAAAAAACCTGGAAGCGAGACTACCAACTGCTCCATTAGGAGTAGAGATTATATGAGAAATCACCAACATGTGCCTACTACCGCTGTCAGCCTACCTAGGCATGCATCCACAAAAAGAAACATTGCAAAACAACTTACCACTATCTTCACAACGATTTAGACTCGTATTACTACAAACACATCTAGTAAATATCTGAGAATTTCTCCTGCTATTACAACTCACATGAATACACATAGAGTGAGATGCTCTGGATTTTGTACACAACAAACAAACATCACGCAGGATGGATCGGACACAACTTAGCTTCAGAGATACAAACTGAATCACACATAATGGATCTCCCCTGTCTGTTAAACACTCTCACACAATCACAAAAACACACAAAAAAAGTCATCACTGGTCGCATAGCACACAAGAAAAACCCTATACTAATCCCCCACCCATCCCCCATCCCCACTACTAAGAAAAAAAAATCCCCACTGTCTAAATGCGGCAACTGAACTAAAAACGCTCACCCCCACTGAATCTCTCTGTTTGACTTGGGGCAAACACTAGAACATGTATCAACTCCCGGACCTACCACCCACTGAATCTCTAGAAAAAAAACTACCGGCCCACTGAATCCCTACACAAGATTTGTCGATTGGGGCAAACCCTAGATCGATGGATACACAAAAGAAGAACAAAAAAACAGGAACACAAATAGGGAGGGGAAATTACTCACTTCAGTGCGGGCGTCTCTCCTCCCTTCTCACTTCGCTGCGGGGGTCTCTCCTTCCTTCTCACTCTCGACAACGCCGTCGCCTGGAACCCCTTCGGAGAGGAAATGGTGTGGACTGACCAAAGGAATGGGAGCAGCCCCCTGCCCTCACGATAGAACAAACAAAACGGGTGCTGAGAGAAATGTGAGGCAACAGCCCACAACCGAGACAAAGTAAAATGGCCCACCAGCCAAAAAATCACGAAAAGGAAAAAACAAACAAGCAGCCCGCCTCCCACTCGCATGGCCGCGGATGCGGTCCGTCGCGCCCGACAACGCCACACGAGCTAGCACGCGAGCGGCACAATTGCACGAATATTAAAGACAAACAAGATCCAACGGTTCTTGAGTTAGATGTGAGATAATTATTTCACATCTAGATGTGAAATAGCAAATCTGTCTTTTAAAATGTCTAATTATGTTTCTTGTTTTTCTGGATGAGTGTATGTGTGTACGTGAACATCTACATTTGTACTTGTTTCTAGAGAAACGAAAAGGATGAACATGACACGTATATGTACTTTCTATTTCCACCAAGAGAACCACTTAAAAAATAAAAAGTTACGAACTGAGAGATGTTTGTTTCTTATACCCTACACACGTACCGTTTGCCACTTGATTAATCAACGGAACAAATCACAGAGATTACAATAAGAAGGTACTACGTACTCCTACTGCACAAAAGCCAAGCCCCCTTCTAAATCTTCTAATGCCCCTTTGCATGTTCTTCCCGAGATATTCCGTCCAATCCAGTGACAACCCTGTCTGAGATTATTATGCCATCCCCACATGCCCAAAACACACACAAACACGCATGCATGAGGCCACAAGTTGACTCGCATCCTACACCCCATGAAGCATATGTCCCCAAACCCCAAGGCTACATCTATCAAAGCAGTGCACACACATTGGGAATGTAACACCAGCTTGTCTCTAAAGCCTGTATCCAAGGTGCAAATTTTTCTTGCCATTCTTCAGCTAGTAGTAACATGGACGTAGTAGAGGTCGTGGGTGGATCTGGCCCGTCCGTATTGTAGTAAACGTCGGAAACCTAAAGAAGCTATCCTTGTGCAGACTGCAGAGCGAGGTGGTTCCAGGTTGCCCATCATGGATTGCCGGACATTCCAAATGCTTCCTGGAAGACAGTTTATCTCAAGCCTTTTTCTAATAAGCCACCACTGATTATGGTTATTCCACAAGTTTCTTTGGAACACCAACGTTTATTTTATAGAACCATTTGTATATCAAGTAATTTCAATGCTTAAACCGTGATTGTAATGAAAATGTTTGAAAATCATTTGACCCATTTTGGACAAGCGTCTCGGAACTAGTGAGTTGTGAATTGGTAGTGTTATGTCAGATCGATCCAACAAGCGAAAGGATGTGATTACTTGACACAACCTGAAAATGACCAAATTATATGGATGTATATAATGTGAAGATGAACGTTTTTGCGGATTTTCTTGAAATGGCAAGTGTAAGTTCTCAAATTATCTAACATAAGTCAATTTTATACATTATCATATTAATTTTCCTCTATTTCAATAAGCTTACCAAAACAAGCAAGAAAATTAAAGGCTGGGTGGCTAAATATTTTTGTTCTAGTTACCCACACAAACAACAGCCCAGCATTTCGGTCTGTGGTCGTGTACGAAATTGAAACCATGAGAGAAAAATATATTTATGAAATGACATGATATGAATCTATGATCGAGGTGGGTACTTCGTAGCCTGTGTTTGTCACCCACAGTGCGTGCGTGCATGCATGCAGGCAGGCTCATATTTATGACATGTTTAGAGCCAGCGCTTCCTGCATGTACATCCTACATATCCTATCGATCATCTTAAAAGGCCCTGCATGCTGCATGCACTACATGCTTGCAATGCATTGGAGCGGTCGATCAATCGATCGATCCCCAACATGCTGCATGCATTGCCTTGTGATGTGTAGATCTCCATGCTTGCTGGCTGCAGCAGCATACCGGTTGCAACAGTTGCTACTACATTGAACACAGAAATACTGGTGCACATATGGTTGCTACAGTGTGAGTTCCATGCATACAGCCTGTGGGATATCTGTCTCATACTGTTCGTCGTGATTGTGCACAGGCTAGCAAAGCTAGTTTTCTGAGTCATGCATTAATGCACCCTCAGGAAGGCCCGTTCATGTTTTCTGAAAAATAGTAATTTAGTAGAGGAGATCTATAATAAAGATATATGATTTGAACTAAAGTCAGGGCACTTATTTTGGAACGAAGGGAGTATGAAGATGCATGTAAGAAAGGCAGAAATCAATGGAATGCATACGTCAAGCGAAAATGGTAAATTGTGGATCGCTCTTATAATTTATGGTTCAACGAAATAAAAGTGCATGTGTAGTATCAAAACATGAGTGAGTGTTGGAACTTAAAAAATAATACCACAAATACTATTGAATAGATAGTAGGGTTTTGTTATATCCTATATACATAATTAAATAGTTGATCACCGCTATCTCTTTTATCTTCACATGCACACATGCCACCTCATGTAAGGCCCGCCTCAACATCCATGGGATTGTTTTCATTGTTAGTTGATCTTCACTATTTCTATTTATCACAAAATGCACAACCCATCTTACCACACATGCCACCTCATTAAGGGCCCACTCAACATGCGTGTGAAAAAAATTCTGTTATATATTTATATCTTGCCACTTATATTCAACAAATATTTTTAACGAGATAATAATCAAATACAATATGGAATATGTATTTTTAGTTTTGGTTCATATATTATTAATTTAATAATTCATATTTCATACAACCAAATCACATTGAAATATATTGCAATAGATTCCTGCAACAACATGCGGGATATCATCTAGTTTTTGAAAAAGGCAACATTCATGACCTTTGCATTAACTGATCTCTACATGCAGAGAAATATGCATATAGAGTCATTGAAGATGAATTTGCAAACATATTTTTGTGCAATATCACTGTTTGTGTAGTACTTCTTATTTGTGTACTCTATTGTGGCATGTGTTGCGTTTGTATCTTGTTGGATCTTGGTTGTGTTTGTGGCTGTTTTTTTTATTTATAAAAGGGGGCGAAAGCCTTTATTGGTTAGCTCTTGTGCATCTGTACCTGCAAACATTTGATTGTGGAATTAAGGGCATTTAAACGGTAGTGAGAATAAGAAGCACGTGGCCATGAAGCATGTATTGACATGTTCGTCCGGTCTAACTCAAGGCAATAACCTTTTAACTCTTCACTGTTCAAGACCTGTACTATCGAGCCTCTGCTAGCCCCATCTGATTTGACGGTGCAATAGTACTCTGATCAATTTGTTGACATGGACTCATCGAGTAGCTACTGCTAGCTAGCTAGCTGGAATTAAAGAAAAGATGGGGCTTTCCTATTGATTGTCTCTTTCGTTAAAAGATCCATCGAACCTACAGCGTGTGATGGCATTTGCGCAATGGAACTAATCAAACAGCGAACGAGTCCTCCACGAAACAGTGCATTCTTCTTTTAAGGTGGTTAAAGGTATGTTGGCTCGTATATATGTTCTTTTGTCTCTCTTGTTTGAGAACGTATTTTTAAGTGGAAAGCACCTAACACACTTAAAATATGTTCAAGCCAGAAAACATTATCAATAATTAAACGAGCAAAGTGCAACAACACCCTAATTTTGAGCTCCGGGGCCGACTTCAAAAACAAAATTGAGCTACACAAAGTAATAACCAGCTGCCACTGATTAAGTCCATGCTTCCATCATGTGCAAACTCTGTGACCTTTCTGCCCTTCAACTTCACATACTACAACAACAAATAATGCTACAACAGTCGTAAAAAAAGAGGTAATGGTAAAAAAACCAAAGTTTCGTGGGTCGAGTTATACATAATTATAGTTCTTTTTAGATTAACACATGCTTCGGTCTCACCCGTTCTACTTTTTTTTAGAAAAGGAGGAAGACCCCCGGCCTCTGCATCTGGACGATGCATACAGCCATTTTATTAATTATTAACGCAAAACCTTACAAAGTCATACAACAATAAGACTAAAGCTACCGTCTAAACAATATATGTTGCTACTCCTATCCAGTTGATGAAGGGGCGCTGATAGTCTAGTCCTAATACCAAACAGACATCGCTGCCAAACCTAACATCTAAGACCTGAGTTCCCAACCAGGACGCCTGCCGGGTATGGGCACCCACCAGTCCGGCGTGCTCCTCAACCAGGACGCCTGCCTAGTATGAGGCCGCCGCAGCCACCTGCAACCAATCCATCTTTAGTGTTGTACTGTTGCATGTACCTTGCCCGGTCTAGCTGCCGTCGACGCCACCACGACGCCAGACAACGCCACCATCCT
The DNA here is from genome assembly GCF_002162155.2 of Triticum dicoccoides. Lineage (NCBI taxonomy): Eukaryota > Viridiplantae > Streptophyta > Magnoliopsida > Poales > Poaceae > Triticum > Triticum dicoccoides. The sequence goes on along the minus strand of NC_041389.1, from coordinate 385,604,346 downwards.
GCGCTCGTCCATCATCACACGCCCACCGGCGAGACCCCACTGCTCCATGTCGCTGAGACCCGCCGTTGTCGACGTGTCAGATATCACGCCGCTCCTCCTCTTGTCCCCTCCAGCCAACACTTGCTCCAAAACGATGCCCCCAGAAGGGAGAACGACAGCGAAACATCGCCATCATCCGATCTGGTAGATCCAGACCTAGGGTTTCCCCCGAAACCTTTCGATCAGGTTGACGTGACCTGCAACGACGATGCCTCGAGAAGGGAACGACGTCCGAGACGCCGCCATCGTCCGCCATGACTGCAGTCAGGCGCGATTTTCACCGGAAGCCACGTCGTCCCGATCTCGCGGTTGGCAGGAACCGAGCGAAGTCTCGCCACGAAGACGAACGCCGATGTCGGTAAACCGGCGGAGATCCGACATCTACTCACCGGTCCCTCCACGTGCCGCCGGTCGGCTGAATGCCGCCCCACGGCGGATCCGATCGGGGTTGGATCCACAGTCGCCGCCGCCACCATCACCGCGCAGATCAGGCACCCCGTCTGATGGGGCGCTGCCACCGCCACCGTCCATCTCAGGGCCTCCGCTCCGCCGGCTTATGTCGCTTAGGCCACCGCCGCACGGCAAGGGATTGCCGCCCCAGCCGCCGCCTTCAGATCCCATGAGAAGGGCCACCCCTGCCGCCTCCGACGAGATCTCGCCGCATCCGCCCGCCCAGATGCCTTCGGCACCGGGCCTGCCGCCACCGCGGCCCTCGCTGGCAGCAGCGGTGGCAGAGAGAGGCGCGAGAGGAGGCCTGCGGTGCTAGGGTTCGGGGGCCCCTGGCGTCACCCGTTCTACTTGGCACTTACAAATGGGTATAATGACATACGAAGAGGCTTGCGCCCCATCTCATTCTCTCTCTCTCACTATATAGGATTGTTTCAAGTATTTTTATTTGGATTTTTCGTTCTGCACCGCTATTGAAATTGGACATCCGAGTCTTGCCGCCGCTTAAACTCCATTATTTCAGTCTGTGCCACTATCTCTTGCGAACAAATTAGTTGTATAGCCCTGCACTTTGGTCTCCGTGAGTTGCCATTAGTTCTCCATCGTCTATGGGCCGCCTTCCATTTGGGACCCACATTTCGCCAAGTCAACCACAGGAAGAGAAGACTCGGTTGACTATGCCACCGGTGTGGGGCCCTCTAAAATTCACTAGTCAGATTAATGGCGTACATGCTCTGTATACCGTTCCACTCGGAACAGCGGCTGTGACTAGTCGGCGCCCGCGCGTGGTGCTTTCATTGTTTTTCTTAAGAAGGAATACCCGGCCTCTAAAAAAAACCGATGCATATATTCATTTTATTATATTATGACAGAAAACCCAACAAAAACAAATACATGGATCAATCTGTAGTCACCTTCTTGACAACCATTGTAGCTACACCTACAATCTTGATAACATGCCCTGACTGCATATCAACACACTACATCTATTCTTGTAGCCTCATCAAGCCGCCCGCTGGTAGACCAAGAGAACCAATGGTTCTAGCTATACCTTCTGCGCGCACCGCATGCGCACGCTCTAGGATCAGTTGCCGCCATCTTCCGCCATCCGCCCGCTGGCAGACCGAGAGAACCAACGGTTCTAGCTAGATCCTTCACGTGCACCGCATGCGAATGCTCTAGGATAAGCTGCCGCCATCTTCTGTCGTCCCACCTTCAGGAGTGATCAACATATTCACCTCGTCAGGCCATACTGCCGCCGACGTCACCGCGATGCCAGACAACACCACCATCCTGCATGTATCCATCCACACGTGCCCGTTGGCGAAACTCCGCTACGCAATGCTGTCATGATCCGCCTTCGGCCTTGCGGTAGATATAACACCACTCCTCCTCTTGTCCCCTCCAACCAGCACTTGCTCCAAAACGCCCCCAGGAGGAAGAAGGACACTGAAGGCACCGTCATCGTCCGATCCGGTAGACCCAGATCTAGGCTTTCCCACTGATCATCTTGATTGAGTTGACGTGACTTGCAACAACAGTGCCTTGGGAGGGAAACGACGTCAGAGATGCCACCATCGTCTGACCAGACTGCAGTCAGGCATGATTTTCATCGGAAATCACATCGTAATGATCTCATGGCTGGCTGGAACCACGCGGAGCTTCGCCATGAAGACATATGCCATTGTCGGTACTTGGGCGGAGATCCGCTATTCCCTTACCGGGCTCCTCATCGCGTCGCAGGCCATCCACGTGAAGAACCGACGACGAATCTGGGTGGGATCGAGATCCACGGCCGCCACCATGCTCACCATCGCCTAAGAACCCGCCGGTTCTTGGTAGCCATGGGGATGGTACTGCCACCGCACGACCAGGGGCGTCACCCAGGCCGTTGCGCGCATGCTCCTCAGCGGATTCGCCCTAGCCAATCCATGAGGGTCACCGCCGCATCTAGCACCCCGCCCCTTCGGGGTGGCCTATGCAGCGGCAGTGATGGAGAGGAGGCTGCGTCGTGGTTGGCTGTTGACAGTGCTTGAGATCGCCCCCTGGTGGCGCCCTGGGGAGGTGTCGCGAGGTCGGAGGCGTCGTGCAGTGCTTTCTGAAGCCGCTAAGCGGTTTCGGATGAAGCGCGATGGTCCCTGACACTGCTTGAGTCCTCCACACACGCGACACCATGCTAGTTCCATGTATACACCGGCCGTCTCCGACACTATAAAAGGCACACGCACTGCTAGCGTCATTCTCTCATCTCACCCACTGCGATCCGCCCTCTCCTCTCCTCTTCCTCTAATGCACCTGACAATGCGATGTCGTCTCAATGCGTCGTTAGCGCATAAAAGCAAGGAATAAGGCTGAACCACCAAGGTCGTCACCTATGGCGTATTGTCAGACTTGGACATGAACAGAGCGGTGGAAGCCGGAAGATTGGAGGAGGAAGCAGGGACGCGTGCTTCCGAACGTGGCCACGCCGAATCTTGGTAGGTCATGGTCGGTTGGGTCACCTCTCCCAAGATCGACAAGAACCCTCTCCGCTAGCGGCAGTAATAGGTGGCGTCCACCGTTTTGGGTTGCTGGTGCAAGTAAGATAGTTAGCTTTTATAATTAAATTGTGTAGTTCAATTAATTATGTTTTGTTTACTATTAGTTCATTGTATTTGGATCATCAAACAATGATATTTAAGAACTTAATTTAGCAAAACATTTCCCAGTCGTGCCATTTCTCCCATAGATAATCACATCGCATACAATTTATATTATGAACAATGTTCTCAGACCTGATGTTGTGTTTTGGCGAACAATGTAGTTCAAAAATGGTCGAATACTTGTGCTAAAGATTTACCTTCGATGAATTTAATTTTCTAAATAAAATATGTCTTGGTCAGATTTTCGCTTAGATCAGTGGTCAAAGTTGAAAACGAATGGGCCAACTAAGTTGAAAATTTCCCAGTTCGTCCAATATGTATGTGTAGGACTAATGGAATTTTTAAAGATTTTCTTAGGAAACTCAAATTTTGGTCGGTATATTTTTAAACTTGTGTTTAGAACTAATTGGAACTTTAGTAAAAAAAATAGTGGGTTGTCTGCATATTTGACAATAGCTTAGTATTTTTTCCAGTTTTCCTCCTATATGGTTGAAGAGAATGATAATTAAATAATATTACATATAATTTGTGATTTTAATTCACTCATTCTTACAAATGGTTAATAAAGGTGTGGTAAGACATTGAAGTGGAAATGAGATCAAATGGTCAGTGGCCCCACCCGGTGGACCCCCGGGGCCCTTCCGGTGGTCCCGGTACAATACCGGTAACACCCGAAACTTTCCTGATGGCCGAAACCTGACTTCCTATATATAATTCTTTACCTCCGGACCATTCCAGAACTCCTCGTGATGTCCGGGATCTCATCCGGGACTCTGAACAACTTTCGGTTTACTGCATACTCATATCTCTACAGCCCTAGCGTCACCGAACCTTAAGTGTGTAGACCCTACGGGTTCGGGAGACATGCAGACATGACCGAGACGCCTATCCGGTCAATAACCAACAGCGGGATCTGGATACCCATGTTGGCTCCCACATGCTCCTTGATGATCTCATCGGATGAACCACGATGTCGAGGATTCAATCAACCATGTATACAATTCCCTTTGTCAATCGGTAAGTTACATGCCCGAGACTCGATCATCGGTATCCGAATACCTCGTTTAATCTCGTTACCGGCAAGTCACTTTACTCGTACCGTAATGCATGATCCCGTGACCAGACACTTGGTCATATTGAGCTCATTATGATGATGCATTACCGAGTGGGCCCAGAGATAACTCTCCGTCATACGGAGTGACAAATCCCAGTCTCGATTCGTGCCAACCCAACATACACTTTCGGAGATACCAGTAGTGCTCCTTTATAGTCACCCAGTTACGTTGTGACGTTTGGCACACCCAAAGCACTCCTACGGTATCCGGGAGTTGCACAATCTCATGGTCTAAGGAAATGATATTTGACATTTGGAAAAGCTCTAGCTAAACGAACTACACGATCTTTGAGCTATGCTTAGGATTGGGTCTTGTCCATCACATCATTCTCCTAATGATGTGATCCCGTTATCAATGACATCCAATGTCCATAGTCAGGAAACCATGACTATCTGTTGATCAACGAGCTAGTCAACTAGAGTCTCACTAGGGACATGTTGTGGTATATGTATTCACACATGTATTACGATTTCCGGATAATACAATTATAGCATGAATAACAGACAATTATCATGAACAAAGAAATATAATAATAACCATTTTATTATTGCCTCTAGGGCATATTTCCAACAGTCTCCCACTTGCACTAGAGTTCAATAATGTTGTTGCATTAACTTATAATTGCCAACATACATGCCAAGACCGACAGAACAACAAACAAGATTGCAATCCTTAGATCATGGCAAGTGATGGGTCATGCTGGTCGAACCTAACTACTACTTCAGTGCTGGAAAGGTCAAGGACAATGACCCTAAAACTATTCCCAGTCAGGACCTTGGAGGTTGGTAAGTATCCGATCTGTGGCTTGTGAGCTATGGTAAAGCCAGCCCGCCCTAGATCAATGGCAAGTATCCCGTTGTCATCCCGGAGCTTGACCTTCCAATTGCTGCCGGTGTCCTTCCTCAGAATGATTTCCTGTGTGACGGTCCTCATGTGCTTATGGAAGTCATTGAGGATTGACATCAAATCAAAATCAAGTGCTAAAGGCACCTCACAGAAGTGAGTTGGATCTATGCCTTAATCAAAGTGCCTAACCTTCGTTGGCCTCCCCCGACACTTCCTAGAGCTGTTGGCATCTACTACAACCTTGACCTTGGAGTAGCTGCACAGAGCATCATTGTGGATGACCAACTTGCCTCCAGACCGCTACAATTAAGAACATTACAGTCACTACCGGTATACGATATAAATTCAACTACAATGCGTAGGATCATAAAAATGTTCATGTCAATGGTGATGGTCTTCACCACATCCTGTGTTGTAGAAGGGGAGAGCTGGTGCAAGGAGAAGAACTACATTGTGTAGAACCTACCCTCGTATGAACAATCACCCTAACACATGGAGCGCACTTTAGTGAAGATCATTGGTCATCATGGCCAACATCAGGGCCGGCGTGGCCGGCGCCTGGGCCATGTGGGACTGCTGCTAGAGATGGAGAAGCAAGGATTTTTTTTGCGTGGTGCTGCTAGGGATAAACATTTCTGGGTGACTTAAAATATATCACTTTGGGTGGTTGACATGTGGGCCAGCAAGTTAAGGGCCCCAAATGTTAGACACACCAAAGTCGTATTCCTTGAGTGAATAGGATCCGAGACATCTTGTTGGCGAGGTTTCTCGTGGGATCAAAGAGAGGACGTGTTGGAAATATGCCCTAGAGGCAATAATAAAATGGTTATTATTATATTTCTTTGTTCATGATAATTGTCTGTTATTCATGCTATAATTGTATTATCCGGAAATTGTAATACACGTGTGAATACATAGACCACAACATGTCCCTAGTGAGCCTCTAGTTAACTAGCTCGTTGATCAATAGATAGTCATGGTTTCCTGACTATGGACGTTGGATGTCATTGATAACGGGATCACATCATTAGGAGAACGATGTGATGGACAAGACCCAATCCTAAGCATAGCTCAAAGATCGTGTAGTTCGTTTAGCTAGAGCTTTTCCAAATGTCAAGTATCATTTCCTAAGACCATGAGATTGTGCAACTCCCGGATACCGTAGGAGTGCTTTGGGTGTGCCAAACGTCACAACATAACTGGGTGACTATAAAGGTGCACTACGGGTATCTCTGAAAGTGTCTGTTGGGTTGGCACGAATCGAGACTGGGATTTGTCACTCCGTATGACGGAGAGGTATCTCTGGGCCCACTCGGTAATGCATCATCATAATGAGCTCAATGTGACCAAGTGTCTGGTCACAGGATCATGCATTATGGTACGAGTAAAGTGACTTGCCGTTAACGAGATTAAACGAGGTATTGGGATACCGACGATCGAGTCTCGGGCATGTAACATACCGATTGACAAAGGGAATTGTATACATGGTTGATTGAATCCTCGACATCGTGGTTCATCCGATGAGATCATCGAGGAGCATGTGGGAGCCAACATGGGTATCCAGATCCCGCTATTGGTTATTGACCGGAGAGGCGTCTCGGTCATGTCTGCATGTCTCCCGAACCCGTAGGGTCTAAACACTTAAGGTTCGGTGACCCTAGGGTTGTAGAGATATGAGTATGCAGTAAACTGAAAGTTGTTCGGAGTCCCGAATGAGATCCCAGACGTCACGAGGAGTTCCGTAATGGTCCAGAGGTAAAGAATTATATATAGGAAGTCAGGTTTCGGCCATCGAGAAAGTTTCGGGTGTTACCGGTATTGTACTGGGACCACCGGAAGGGTCCCGGGGGTCCACCGGGTGGGGCCACCTACCCCGGAGGGCCCCATGGGCTGAAGTGGGAGGGGAACCAGCCCCTGGTGGGGTTGTGCGCCCCCCTTGGGCCCCCCTGCGCCTAGGGTTAGAAACCCTAGGGGTGGGGGCGCCTCCACTTGCCTTGGGGGGCAAGCCACCCCCTTGGCCACCGCCCCCCCTTGGAGATCCCATCTCCTAGGGTAGGCGCCCCCTAGGGGCCCTATATAAAGAGGGGGGGAGGGAGGGCAGCCGCACCCATGCTCTTGGCGCCTCCCTCTCCCCTTGCTACACCTCTCCCTCTCGTAGAAGCTTGGCGAAGCCCTGCCGAGATCGCTGCTGCATCCACCACCACGCCATCGTGCTGCTGGATCTTCATCAACCTCTCCTTCCCCCTTGCTGGATGAAGAAGGAGGAGAGGTCTCCCTGACCGTACGTGTGTTGAACACGGAGGTGCCGTCCGTTCGGCGCTAGGATCTCCGGTGATTTGGATCACGACGAGTACGACTCCCTCAACCCCGTTCTCTTGAACGCTTCCGCTCATGATCTACAAGGGTATGTAGATGCACTCCTCTCTCTCGTTGCTAGATGAACTCATAGATTGATCTTGGTGAAAGCGTAGAAATTTTTTATTTTCTGCAACGTTCCCCAATAGTGGCATCATGAGCTAGGTCTATGCGTAGTTCTCTTTGCACGAGTAGAACACAAATCTGTTGTGGGCGTAGATGTTGTCAACTTTCTTGCCACTACTAGTCTTATTTTGCTTCAGCGGTATTGTGGGATGAAGTGGCCCGGACCGACCTTACACGTACGCTTACGTGAGACATGTTCCATCGACTGACATGCACTAGTTGCATAAGGTGGCTAGCGGGTGTCTGTCTCTTCCACTTTAGTTGGAGCGGATTCGATGAAAAGGGTCCTTATGAAGGGTAAATAGAAGTTGACAAATCACGTTGTGTCTTTTACGTAGGTAAGAAAACGTTCTTGCTAGAACCCTATTGCAGCCACGTAAAACATGCAACAACAATTAGAGGACATCTAACTTGTTTTTGCAGCATATGGTTTGTGATGTGATATGGCCAAAAAGTTGTGATGAATGATGAATGATATATATGTGATGTATGAGATCATGTTCTTGTAATAAGAATCACGACTTGCATGTCGATGAGTATGACAACCGGCAGGAGCCATAGGAGTTGTCTTAATTATTGTATGACCTGCGTGTCAATGATTTAACACCATGTAATTACTTTACTTTATTGCTAAACCGTTAGCCATAGTAGTAGAAGTAATAGTTGGCGAGCAACTTCATGGAGACACGATGATGGAGATCATGGTGTCATGCCGGTGACGAAGATGATCATGGAGCCCCGAAGATGGAGATCAAAGGAGCTATATGATATTGGCCATATCATGTCACTGTTTAATTGCATGTGATGTTCATTATGTTTATGCATCTTGTTTACTTAGAACGACGGTAGTAAATAAGATGATCCCTCTTAATAATTTCAAGAAAGTGTTCCCCCTAACTTTGCACCGTTGCGAAAGTTTGTCGTTTCGAAGCACCACGTGATGATCGGGTGTGATAGATTCTAACATTCACATACAACGGGTGTAAGACAGATTTACACATGCAAAACACTTAGGTTAACTTGACGAGCCTAGCATGTACATGCATGGCCTCGGAACACAAAAGACCGAAAGGTCGAACATGAGTCGTATGAAAGATACGATTAACATGGAGATGTTCACCGATGATGACTAGTCCGTCTCACTTGATGATCGGACACGGCCTAGTCGACTTGGATCATGTATCACTTAGATGACTAGGGGGATGTCTAATCTGAGTGGGAGTTCATTAAATAATTTGATTAGATGAACTTAATTATCATGAACTTAGTTTAAAAACCTTTGCAACTATGTCTTGTAGATCAAATGGCCAACACTCATGTCCACCTCAACTTCAACGCGTTTCTAGAGAAAACCAAGCTAAAAGATGATGACAGCAACTATACGGACTAATCCCGGAACCTGAGGATCATCCTCATAGCTGCAAAGAAAGATTATGTCTTAGAAGCACCGCTAGGTGAAGCTCCCATCCCAGAGAACCAAGACGTCATGAACGCTTGGCAGTCTCGTGCTGATGATTACTCCCTCATTCAGTGCGGCATGCTTTACAGCTTAGAACCGGGGCTCCAAAAGCGTTTTGAGCAACACGGAGCATATGAGATGTTCGAAGAGCTGAAAATGGTTTTCCAAGCTAAATTTTGACCATACATTTCGTGCCAAATTTTGACCATACATTAAACTAACAAAATGTTCACCCATGTCACCAAACATTATACTTTTTAAGCTATGTTGAAATACGAATCCAATGAGATAATTTTTCTTGACATGCATTAACATTTTGTTAGTTAAATCTTTAGTCAAAATTTGGCACAAACTACAAAGGGGATCTATAAACCAGGACGGAGGTAGTACTAATCTTCAACCATCGGGTCTCTTGGAAATGTTATGAATAAATGCATGCATTGGGCACACAACTAAAACATACATATGTCCCTAAAAAAGACAAGCATACATATGCCCACCAGCACTACCTCGAATTAATATTACTCAAGTAAATAACCATTTGAGGAAGTCAAAGTGACAACCAACAACGAGAATACGCTGTCCATGCAACAATTAAGAATGCCAAGATATAACAAGATATACGGTTGTAACCTCAGTGGTCCAAGATATACGGTTGTATTGGATGAATGGCAAGTTTGTACTCACAGCAAGATGGCAATAATTAAGAATGTTCCCTAGAGTGTGCATGCATCGCGCTCCCACGAACTTTCCAGTGCAATACTGACCAACTAACTTTGGCTTGCACGAGAACGACGAACAGTATAGAGCCATCCAAGATAGCGGCCTGTTACCTGAGCACTCTTTGTCCAATGTTAGTTTCTCGAGTCACCCCTAATCTTGCATTGTGTTTTGAATTTACATTTATACTGTTCGTCGCAGGGTGCGTGTACCCTTCATGGGTGCACGCAGCAGCAGGGGAAGCACGACGCAGCCAATCGTGTGGCAGCTTCCATAGCCGTACCTGGCCAGCCAGATGCTGCGGCGACCACGCACGCACGCACGCCCGCCCGCACGGACGGTGCGAAAATAATTGGGCAATGATGCCGCTGTGATTGATGAGAGAGGTCAAAACCTAGGGATTTGGTAAAGGAGGAAGTGAAAAATAGAGTAAAACTCTGACAGGAGGAGAAGAAGCAGGGTAGAAGAATGAGAGAGATGCGCATGGTTGGATGGACGGATGGAAGCAAGATTCCCGGCCGGAGCCTCACGATGTCGTCACGTGACCCCTCCCCTGGCTTCGCGGAGTAAAGTGAGACCAAAGGAGTGTCCTCCAGTGCTCACTTGGATTAGATTGTTTGCGATTAGTTTGACAGCAGCCCTATGACCCCCGGCATTAGTTTTATCCGACCAAGACATTCGCATGCAGCCGTATCAAGGAGGGCTTGATCAAGTAGCACGCAAAATATTCTCCTTGTTTGCTAATGTCAAACGACACATATTTTACTAATGCTGCAGTGTTCAATAAATATAGTAGTATTTCCCGCAAAAAATACAATATTTGTTGTCAGAGAACACACCAGGCACCCCTCTACGCTGGTCAGATTGCTGACACCGACTCGCCAATACGGACCAGCATAAATTCAACGCATAGAATTCATTTCTCACCCTAATTGTACCTCGAGATGCATGCAATAAGAGAATTGAAGAAGTTCCACAGAGTGTGCCTTGATATAAAGATACTCCTACGCTTACTTGGATTCTATGCTTGCCAAGTTCTATGATGAGGTCAATGACAGCTTGGTTGGTTATACTCGTAACCAACAATTAAAATCATACACTTCGAGGAACATTTTGGAGAATGGAATGCTCCGGAGATTCTGCACAATTCCCTTTGACCTGCCTCCCTTCCTCCCCCTCTCTCTTTCTCTCTAACGTTCTAGGGTGGGCCCCACATAAAACATCCCAGGACGACTAGCTCGACCGGATCCGGCTTGCCTTCTCCCTTCCCGTGCTCCCATCCGTGCTCCCACTTCATCCTACGGTTGTCTTTTTTCCTTTTCCCTTTTTAATCTAATCATCTCCCCCCTGATTTTAAAGGGGTGGGACCGAATCTTATTTTGTTCCAATCAAATCATGCCACATATGCGGGAGCACAGATGGGCACACACACGGGGAGCAGGCAAGTCTCGTCCAGCTCGACCGCCCATATATTAGTTTTTGGGCGTGAGAAGTGCTGCAGTGCAGCTAGCTCATGTGCGGATGTACCTTCAGTACTCCACTTCCTATGCTTTGTGAAATTAGTACAAATACTACGACAATTTGAAGAGAAAAAAACGAAGGGCAGGGCGCATGCATGCGGCGACCCGATTGCTTCAAGATTCATAAACTTTTTTTTTATCATTTGCATGTGTTCTACTTGTTGATGAGCTTAGAGCAACTCCAACACAGCGATCCATTTCGTCCGCGCGCGTCTGTTTAGTCGGCGCGGACAGAAAAGTCGGCCCAACGCACCGACCCAAACGGATGCACTCTGCTTTTCGTCCGCCTCCCGGCCCATCCCCGGCCCATTCTTGAGCCGGATTTGCATCGGCGCGTACAAGCGACGGACGCGCACGCGCCTGCTTACTCCTCCCCCCGGCCCACTGGTCGGTGGCACATTGGCCATCCTCTCCCATTCTAGCAATAAACCCTCGCCCGCCTCCTTCGTTGCAGCCGCCGCCGCCCACTTCTTCGGTGACTCTGCTAGCTGTTGGCACCGCAACACACCCTCTGCAACGCCGCCACCTCCCACGTCGCCCGCTACCGCCGTCTTGCCGCCGGGGAACCGAAAGTTTTCCATCCCCTGACACAACCGCGACCGCGACCAAGAAGCCGCCTCGCCGCCCCGGCCAGATCCTCACCGGCACGCTCGTCGGACGCCGCCAGGGAAGATAGCTGGTCCGAGGGCGGCGCGCCTCCCTTCGCTGGCCATCTCCTTCTTCGATGCCCGCAAGCTGTTGGACAGTTTGCCAAGGTACAAAATGGACTCAGCCGACGAGTTCTTTTTTCACAATTTTCTTTGCGACTCCGACGATTCCTTGCCCGATGATGAAAAGGAGATCTTGGCTGCCGCGTTGGTCTATCACCACCTCAATAGCCAGTGCTCTTCGTTTCGTGGCTCCATTCCGGGGCACCTATCGGCGTTGAATCGCAACCGAGAGAGCGGATATTTCCTTCTTTGGAAGGACTACTTTGACACAACAAACCTGTTGTTCAAACATCAGAAATTCTGCCGCCATCTCCATATGAGTAGGCATCTTTTCAACTGTATTAGAGAGGGGGTGGTCGGCTATGATGACAATTTTGAGTGCAAAGAGGATGCCGTTGGAAAGATTGGTTTCTCCTCTTATAAAAAATGCATTGTCGCCATCCGAATGCTTGCATACGGAGTGCCCGGTGATCTCATTGACGAGTACGTTCGTATGAGTGAGTCTACATTCCTAGACTCCCTGTATAAGTTCTGCAAGGCTGTTATTGCTGTGTTTGGCCTTGAGTACTTGAGAGAGCCGACTCCTGAAGATACAGCCCGTTTGTTGGCGATGAATGCCAGCAGGGGCTTCTCAGGGATACTTGGCAGCATAGACTGCATGCATTGGGAGTGGAAGAACTTCCCTTCTGCTTGGCAAGGGCAGTATAAGGGCCATGTCAGGGCTTGCACTGTCATACTTGAGGCCGTGGCGTCTCAAGATCTCAGGATCTAGCACTCTTCTTTGGCATGGCCGGATCACACAATGATATCAACGTGCTTTAGCACCGATAATCCCCATGTGCATGGAATCATCGTAGCAATTCCCAAAGATGGAAGTGATAAGTATGGAGTGTCGAACCAATAAGGAGCTAAAGGCAAGATCAATATTCTCTCAAGTCCTATCTGCCACTGACACGACTCTACGTACACCGAAGGTTTGCTTCCAACTAGAAACGAGAAAGAAACTATGTTGTGGGTATGAAGTGGATAACTTTGCATGGCATCAGAGAGCTAAAATATAAAATTAGGTGTTGTTATCATAGAGTTAGAATATATTACTAAATATATAAATAGCGAGTGTGGAATAATGATGGGTCGGTGTGCGGAATTATCCTAGGCAATTGTTAACAAGACCGGTAATCACTATTGCAATTTCATATGAGGTAGAGGCATAAGCTAACATGCTTTCTCTTCTTGGATCATATGCGCTTATGATTGGAACTCTAGCAAGCATCCACAACTACTAAAGATCATTAAGGTAAAACCCGACCATAGCATTAACATATCAAGTCCCCTTTATCCCATACGCAACAACCCCCTTACTCGGGTTTATGCTTCTGTCACTCAAGCAACCCACTATAAGTGAATCATGAATGTATTGCAACACCCTACAACGGGAATCCCTCACGCTTGCGCGACACGGAGGGCACAATAGGACATCACCAAAATAAAACATACAACTCATACCAATCTAGACCATCAATCAACCCAAAGACAAAGGATATCTACTCAAAACATTGTCGAATGGCAACACATCATTGGATCATAATATGTGGCATAAAGCACCATGTTCAAGTAGGGATTACATCAGGGTGCGGGATATTGACCGCGTAAAAGAGATGAGGATGGTGATGATGACGGTGATGTTGATGAAGACGATCACCACGGCGATAATTCCCCTCCCGATGGCACTCCGGCGCCACGGAGAGAGAGGAGGAGAGGTTCTCCCCCTTGTGCTTCCTCCTCCATGGCCTCCCCCCTGGATGGGGAGAGGTTCTTGCTACCTCTTGAGCATGCATTGGTTTTCCCTTGAAGAGTAAAGGGTGACGCAGCAAAGTAGCGTAAGTATTTCCCTCAGTTTTTGAGAACCAAGGTATCAATCCAATAGGAGGCTACACTCAAATTCCTCATACCTGCACAAATAAATAAGAACCATGCAACTAACGCGATAAAGGGGTTGTCAATCCCTTCACTGCCACTTGCAAAAGTGAGATTTGATAGAGATAATAAGATAATTTTTTTTGGTATTTTTATGATATAGATTGGAAAATAAAGATTGCAAGATAAAATAGATAGGAAACTTATATGATAGAAAATAGACCCGGGGGCCATAGGTATTACTAGTGGCTTCTCTCAAGATAGCATAAGTATTACGGTGGGTGAACAAATTACTGTCGAGCAATTGATAGAAAAGTGCATAGTTATATGAATATCTAGGCATGATCATGTATATAGGCATCACGTCTGCGACAAATAGATCGAAACGATTCTGCATCTACTACTATTACTCCACACATCGACCGCTATCCAGCATGCATCTAGAGTATTAAGTTCATAAGAACAGAGTAACGCATTAGGCAAGATGACATGATGTAGAGGGATAAACGCAAGCAATATGATATAAACCCCATCTTTTTATCCTCGATGGCAACAATACAATACGTGCCTTGCTGCCCCTGCTGTCACTGGGAAAGGACACCGCAAGATTGAACCCAAAGCTAAGCACTTCTCCCATTGCAAGAAAGATCAATCTAGTAGGCCAAACCAAACTGATAATTCGAAGAGACTTGCAAAGATAACGAATCATACATAAAAGAATTCACAGGAGATTCAAATATTGTTCAGAGATAATCTTGATCATAAACCCACAATTCAATGGATCTCGACAAACACACCTCAAAAAGTATTACATCAAATAGATCTCCAAGAAGATCGAGGAGAACTTTGTATTGAGATTCAAAGAGAGAGAAGAAGCCATCTAGCTAATAATTATGGATCCAAAGGTCTGAGGTAAACTACTCACACTTCATCGGAGAGGCTATGGTGTTGATGTAGAAGCACTCCGTGATCGATTCCCCCTCCGGCGGAGCGCCGGAAAAGGCCCCAAGATGGGACCTCATGGGTACAGAAGGTTGCAGCGGTGGAAATAGGGTTTCGTGGTGCTCTCGGATGTTTTCGGGGTATATGAGTATATATAGGAGAAAGAAGTAGGTCGGTGGAGCCATGAGGGGCCCACAAGGGAGGGGGGAGCGCCCTCCTGCCTTGTGGCCGCCTCGTTGCTTCCTTGACGTCCACTCCAAGTCTCCATCATTGAGTTTATTCCAAAAACATTCTCCCAAAGGTTTCATTCCGTTTGGACTCCGTTTGATATTCCTTTTCCGCGAAACACTGAAATAGGCAAAAAACAACAATTTGCACCGGGCCTCCGATTAATAGGTTAGTCCCAAAAATAATATAAAAGTGCATAATAAATCTCATTAAACATCCAAAACAGATAATATAATAGCATGGAACAATCAAAAGTTATAGATACGTTGGAGACGTATCAAGCATCCCCAAGCTTAATTCCTGCTCGTCCTCGAGTAGGTAAATGATAAAAACAGAATTTTGATGTGGAGTGCTACCTAACATAATTCTCAATGTAATTTTCTTTATTGTGGCATGAATGTTCAGATCCAAATGATTCAAGATAAAAGTTTAATATTGACATAAAGATAGCAATACTTCAAGCATGTTAACCAAGTAGTTTATGTCTTATCAAAATATCATAGCCAAAGAAAGCTTATCCCTACAAAATCATATAGTTTGGCCATGCTTGATTTTCGTCACACAAAATGCTCCCATCATGCACAACCCCGGTTTCAGCCAAGCAATTGGTTCATACTTTTTAACGCACATCAGCCTTTTCAACCCTCACGCAATACATGAGCGTAAGCCATGGACATAGCACTACGGGTGGAGTAGAGTATGATGATAGGGATTATGTGAGAAAAAAAGGAGAAGGTATCACATTGACGCGGCTAATCAACGGGCTATGGAGATGCCCATCAATTGATGTCAATACGAGGAGTAGGGATTGCCATACAACGGATGCACTAGAGCTATAAATGTATGAAAGCTCATAAAAAAGAAACTAAGTGGGTGTGCATCCAACTTGCCTGCTCACGAAGACCTAGGGCATTTTGAGGAAGCCCATCATTGGAATATACAAGCCAAGTTCTATAATGAAAAATTCCCACTAGTATATGAAAGTGACAAAATAAGAAACTCTCTATCATGAAGATCATGGTGCTATTTTGAAGCACACGTGTGGAAAAAGGATAGTAACATTGTCCCTGCTCTCTTTTTCTTTCGATTTTTTATTTGGGCTTCTTTGGCCTCTTATTTTTTCCTTTTTTTTAATTTCGTCTGGAGTCTCATCCCGACTTGTGGGGAATCATAGTCTCCATCATCCTTTCCTCACAGGGATAATGCTCTAATAATGGAAATCATCACACTTCTATTTATTTACAACTCAAGAATTACAACTCAATACTTAGGACAAAATATGACTCTATGTGAATGCCTCTGGCGGTGTACCGGGATATGCAATGAATCAAGAGCGACATGTCTGAAAGAATTATAAAGGTGGCTTTGCCACAAATACGATGTCAACTACATGATCATGTAAAGCAATATGACAATGACGGAGCATGTCATAATAACGGAACGGTGGAAAGTTGCATGGCAATATATCTCGGAATGGCTATGGAAATGCCATAATAGGTAGGTATGGTGGCTGTTTTGAGGAAGGTATAAGGAGGTTTATGTGTGATAGAGCGTATCGTATCACGGGGTTTGGATGCACCGACGAAGTTTGCACCAACTCTCAAGGTGAGAAGGGCAATAAACGGTACCGTAGAGGCTAGCAAATTGCAGAAGGGTAAGAGTGCGTATAATCCATGGACTCACATTAGTCATAAAGAACTCATATACTTATTGCAAAAGTTTATTAGCCCTTGAAGCAAAGTACCACTATGCATGCTCCTAGGGTAAGGGTTAGTAGGAGTTACCCATCGCGCGATCCCGACCTCCAATCATAAGGAAGGCAATCAAAGAACACCCCATGCTTCAAATTTGTCACACAACGTTCACCATACGTGCATGCTACGGGACTTGCCAACTTTAACACAAGTATTTCTCAATTTTATAATTACCCAACTAGCATGACTCTAACATTACCACCTTTATATCTCAAAATAATTATCAAGTATCAAATTGATCATAGTGTTTAATGCACTCCATCTGAAAGTTTTTATTTTACCCAACTTGGATGCCCATCATATTAGGACTAATTTTATAACCAAAGCAAATTACCATGCTGTTCTAAAAGACACTCAAAATAATATAAGTGAATCATGAGAGATCAATATTTTCTACAAAATAAAACCACCACCGTTCTCTAAAAAGGTATAAGTGAAGCACTAGAGAAAAATTATCTAGCTCAAAAGATATAAGTGAAGCACATGGAGTATTCTAATAAATTCCGATTCATGTGTGTCTCTCCAAAAGGTGTGTATAGCAAGTATGATTGTGATAAACTAAAAAGAAAAGACTCAAATCAAACAAGACGCTCCAAGCAAAACACATATCATGTGGTGAATAAAAATATAGCCTCAAGTAAAGTTACCGATAGACGAAGACGAAAGAGGGGATGCCTTCTGGGGCATCTGAAAGTGCAACTATCCCTAGGTGGTTTTGGTAATTCATATCAACATATAGCTCGTTGAGCTAATACTATTCCAAGAAAAATATTTCAGGAAAGCTCAATGAATGACATGGCATGGATGATGAAAATGGATCCCTCAAAATATTAAGGACAAAAGGATTGGCTCAAGCTCAAAAGCTCAAGACTCTACATTTTATATTTTAGTGATCCAAGATCACATTGAGTCTATAGGAAAAGCCAATACTATCAAGGAGGGATGAGGTGTTGCTTAATGAGCCTCTTGCTTCAAGTGCTTACTGATATGCTCCAAAAACCCTCAACTACTTTCTCATATCCACATATGACCTAAACCTAAAGTCAAAATTGGTCCCACCGATTCTTTCTATCCAGCGCCACCGAGTTCAAATGTCATAGCCACTGCCACAAACCCTAGGCAAATCGGTCTCACCGATAGGGATCTCGGTCTCACCGAGATGGGATTGTAATCTCTCTGTTTCCCTTCGTAACGTTTCGGTCTAACCGAAGTGAGCGATCGGTCTCACCGAGATTGCAATGTACACTCTCTGTTTCCCTTCCGTAACATTTCGGTCTCACCGAAAAGAGCGAATCGGTCCCACCGAGTTTACCTAACCAACTCTCTGGTTAGCTAATTACCAAAATCGGTCTCACCGAGTTTGTGTAATCGGTCTCACCGAGATTACGCTATGCCCTAACCCTAACCATATCGGTCCCACCGAGTTGCATGTCGGTCCCACCGAAATCACTAACGGTCACTAGGTTTACTGAATCGGTCCGACCGAGTTTGTTGATTCGATCCCACCGAGATTGGTAAATTGTGTGTAACAGTTAGATTTTGTGTGGAGGCTATATATACCCCTCCACCTCCTCTTCATTCGTGGAGAGAGCCATCAAAACAAACCTACACTTCCAACTTACCATTTCTGAGAGAGAACTACCTACTCATGTGTTGAGGCCAAGATATTCCATTCCTACCATATGAATCTTGATCTCTAGCCTTCCCCAAGTTGCTTTTCACTCAAATCTTCTTTCCACCAGATCCAAATCCTATGAGAGAGAGTTGAGTGTTGGGGAGACTATCATTTGAAGCACAAGAGCAAGGATTCCATCATCAACGCACCATTTGTTACTTCTTGGAGAGTGGTGTCTCCTAGATTGGCTAGGTGTCACTTGGGAGCCTCCGACAAGATTGTGGAGTTGAACCAAGGAGTTTGTAAGGGCAAGGAGATCGCCTACTTCATGAAGATCTACCGCTAGTGAGGCAAGTCCTTCGTGGGCGACGGCCATGGTGGGATAGACAAGGTTGCTTCTTTGTGGACCCTTCTTGGGTGGAGCCCTCCATGGACTCGCGCAACCGTTACCCTTTGTGGGTTGAAGTCTCCATCAACGTGGATGTACGATAGCACCACCTATCGGAACCACGACAAAAACATCCGTGTCTCCAATTGCGTTTGAATTCTCCAAACCCTTCCCTTTACCTTCTTGTAAGTTGCATGCTTTAATTTCCACTGCTCATATACTCTTTGCATGCTTGCTTGAATTGTGTGAAGATTGCTTGACTTGCACAAAGATATCTAAAATCTACCAAAGTCTAAAATTGGGAAAAGGTTAAGTTTTTAATTGGTCAAGTAGTCTAATCACCCCCCTCTAGACATACTTCAAGGTCCTACAACATCCGCAAGCTTAGGCTTTTGGTTGTCCTTGAATTTTACCTTGGGGTGCCTTGGACATCCCCAAGCTTAGGCTCTTGTCACTCCTTATTCCATAATCCATCAAATCTTTACCCAAAAACTTGAAAACTTCACAACACAAAACTCAACAGAAAATCTCATGAGCTCCGTTAGTGCAAGAAAACAAACCACCACTTTAAGGTACTGTAATGAACTCATTCTTGATTTATATTGGTGTTAAACCTACTGTATTCTAACTTCTCTATGGTTCATACCCCCCGATACTTGCCATAGATTCATCAAAATAAGCAAATAACACATGAAAAACAGAATCTGTCAAAAACAGAACATTCTGTAGTAATCTGTAGCTCTCGAATACTTCTGGAACCCCAAAAATTCTACAAAATTAGGAAGTCATAGGTAATTTGTTTATTAATCTTGTAAAAAATAATCAACTGAAAACCACATTTCTGTGATTTATGAAAATTATTCTCGTGCATGCAAAAGTTTCTGTTTTTCAGCAAGATCAAGTTAACTATCATCGTAGGTTATCCTAAAGGTTTTACTTGGCACAAACACTAACTAAAACACAAAACCACATCTAACGAGAGGCTAGATGAATTATTTATTACTCCCTCCGTCCGGAAATACTTGTCAGAGGAATGGATGTATCTAGACGTATTTTAGTTTTAGATACATTTATTTTTATGCATTTCTCCGACGAGTATTTCCGGACGGAGGGAGTACTAAACAGGAACAAAAAGCAAAGAACAAAAATAAAATTGGGTTGCCTCCCAACAAGTGCTATCGTTTAACGCCCCTAGCGAGGCATGAAAGTGAGAATAGATCTAAGTATTGCCATCTTTGGTATTCAATTCATAGGTGGCTCTCATAATAGATTCGTAAGGTAATTTTATTTTCTTCCTAGGAAAGTGTTCCATGCCTTTCTGTAGTGACCAGACCTCAAATCGTCTGATCTCTGTGCATCAGTGTCATCCCTGGATCGGTAATGCTGACACACACAGTACTTGAAGGATTTATAACAGTGTAGCAATCACACACTTATTACATCGAATGTCTCAAAAGAGAACTTATTACAATAAATATGGCTTAAGGCCATCTAATAACGATAACAACGGAAGGCTTGAAAGATAAGCGAGTCCATCAACTCCAACGGCATCATTGAGTATAAGACCATGACCTAAGGCACCTTACTCGTCGTCTGAAAAGTTTGCAACATGAACGTTGCAGCCCGGAAACGGGTCAGCACATGGAATATGCTGACAATGTAACACATAGAGAGTAACATGCATTTATTAGATGGCCTTAAACTAAACCGATCTATAAGTAACATGCATTTATTAGATGGCCCCATGCCCGCAAAATAAGTAAACCGGAAAAAAACTAAACCGATCTATAAAAAAAATAAACCACGGTTCCTAAAAAAACCAACGGTTTTCCGAAGAAAACCGACGGTGGCGGATACCTCCGGCGGCGGCGGGATCCAGCGGGGGCGGCGGCGGATTAGGGTTAGGGTTTCGGCGGCGGTGGGCTGAGGTGGGCTGGCGGGGTCGGTGGCTTATAAAGCCTGGGCGGACAGGAGTCTGGGTCGCCCACGGCGGCCCGAGTCGGTTCGTTTGTTGTTTTTTTAAATAATTTCGCGCAGAAAAACAATTAAAAGAAATACTAAATGGACTCCAAAAATCCCGAAATCTATTCTCCCCGACTTCAAAAATCAAGCCGGACAAGATGAACATTTTGTCGGGGCCTAAATGCAATTTTGAAAAACGCACATTTTTCCTAAATTCAAATAAAATAGCCAAAAACTCCAAAATAAAATCTTATTTGATTTTTTTTATTAAATCCTCAATATTTCTTTATTTTGGGAAAGTCATTTTATTCCCTCTCTCATATTTGCATAGAAATAATTGAAGATAAAATAAATAAAATCAAATGATCCTATTTTCAAAACTTGAGAAAACTCAAATATGAAAATAACGAAATCCCCAGCTCTCTCCTTGTGTCGTTGAGTTGCGTAGAATTTATAGGATCAAGCCAAAATGCAATAAAATATGATATGCAATGATGATCTAATGTATAACATTCCAAATTGAAAATTTGGGATGTTACAAACCTACCCCCCTTAAGATGAATCTCGCCCTCGAGATTCGGGTTGGCTAGAAAATATGTGAGGGTGGTCCTTCAACAAATCTTCCTCTCGCTCCCAGGTAGCTTCATCTTCAGTATGGTGGCTCCACTGAACTTTGCAAAACTTGATAACCTTGCTGCGGGTGACTCGGGTGGCAAACTCGAGAATCTTGACTAGTTTCTCCTCATAGGTCAAATTACTATCCAGCTGAATCGCTTCTAGTGGCACTGTATCTCTCAGCGGTATATCAACCATCTCTACGTGGCACTTCTTCAACTGGAAAACGTGGAAGACGTCATGAACTCCTGACAATCCTTCGGGAAGTTCCAACTTGTAAGCAACTTCTCCCATATGCTCCAAAACTTTGTATGGTCCCACAGAACATGGCGCTAACTTCCCCTTAACCCCAAAGAGCTTAACTCCTCGAAGTGGAGATACACGAAAATAAACTCTGTCTCCGACTTCGTAAACTATCTCCTTACATTTAGAATCTGCATAGCTCTTCTGTCTGGACTGGGCTACCTTGAGCCTATCGCGAATCAACTTCACCTTCTGTTCAGACTCCTTAATCAAATCTGGTCCAAACAACTGGCGGTCTCCAACTTCATCGCACAACAATGGGGTCCTGCACCTCCTTCCATACAAGGCTTTGAAAGGGGCCATCTTCAAACTGGATTGATAACTGTTGTTGTAAGAGAACTCCGCATACGGCAAATTATCGTCCCAGCTAGATCCATAATCTAATGCACAAGCTCTCAACATGTCATCTAGAATCTGATTGACTCTCTCGGTCTGTCCATCTGTCTGCGGATGAAAGGCTGTACTGAACTCTAGCCTGGTACCCAAAGTTTCGTGCAAATGATTCCAGAACTTTGAGGTAAACTGGGTTCCTCTATCTGATACGATGCTCCTCGGAACTCCATGCAGACATACAATCCTGGTCATGTATATCTTTGCCAACTTAGCACTGGTGTAAGTGGTCTTCACTGGGATGAAATGAGCTACCTTCGTCAATCAATCGACTACAACCCATATCAAGTCATAGCCTGAACGAGTCCTGGGCAATCCCATGATAAAATCCATGCCTATCTTATCCCACTTCCATTCGGGTATCGGCAATGGCTGTAACAATCCTGCTGGCCTCTGATGCTCTGCCTTCACTCTCTGACATACATCACAAACTTCTACATACTCCGTAATATCCTTCTTCATTCCGGTCCACCAGAAAGTGTCCTTCAAATCTAGATACATCTTGGTATTTCCTGGGTGAATCGAGTACGGTGAATCATGGGCCTCTTGCAAAATCTACTTCCTGATCTCCGGATCATTGGGCACATAAACACGGTCTTCAAACCATAAGGTATCGTGCTCATCCTCACGAAATCCTTTAGCTTTTCCTTTCCTCATCCTCTCCTTTATCTCAGCAATCTCCTTGTCAGTCTTCTGAGCTTCTCTGATCTTATACATCAAAGTTGACTGAATCTCCAATGCTGCAACATAGCCTCTCGGACTATCTCCAAACATAGCTCGCGAAGGTCTTCGACTAACTCCTTCGGTAACTCTCCGGTCAAGAGTGTGTTGACATGGCTCTTGCGGCTCAACGCGTCGGCTACTATGTTAGCCTTTCAGGGGTGATAATGCAATCTCATATCATAATCCTTGATGAGCTCCAACCATCTCCTTTGCATGAGATTCAACTCCTTCTGCGTGAAGATGTACTTCAAACTCTTGTGATCCATGTACACCTCACAATGATTTCTGATGAGAAAATGTCTCCAAGTTTTCAATGCATGTACTATGGCTGCTAACTCCAAATCATGGGTAGCGTAATTCAACTCATGGGGCTTAAGCTGTCGTGAGGCATATGAAACAACTCTTCCCTCCTGCATAAGCACTGCTCCAAGTACTCGACGTGAAGCGTCGCAATACACCTCATAATCCTTGCGCTGATCTGGCAGAATCAACACCGGTGATGTAACCAAACGTTTCTTCAACTCCTGGAAACTAGCCTCACATTCCTCAGTCCATTTGAATTTGGTATCCTTTTTTAACAACTCCGTCATGGGATTAGCAATCTTCAAGAAATTCTCAATGAATCTCCAGTAGTATCCTGCGAGTCCAAGAAAACTCCGAATCTCTCCAACTATTGTTGGTGCTTCCCAATTTGTCACAGTGACAACTTTGGTGGGGTCTACAGCTATTCCTTCTCCGGATATAACATGTCCGAGAAATCCAACTTCCTTCAGCCAAAACTCACATTTGCTGAACTTGGCATATAACTGATGTTCTCTGAGCTTCCCAAGTACCAAACGCAAATGCTCCTTATGCTCCTCTTAATTCTTTGAGTAGACCAAAATATCATCAATGAACACCATGACGAACTTATCCAGAAACTCCATAAACACCTTGTTCACCATGTTCATGAAATATGCAGGTGCATTAGTCAGACTAAATGACATAACGGTATCTCATACAACCCGTACCTGGTGGTAAAAGCCGTCTTAGGTATATCCTTCTCTCGAATCTTCAACTGGTGGTATCCTGATCGCAGATCGATCTTGGAAAATACCTTAGCTCCTTGCAACTGGTCAAACTAATCATTGATCATCGGTAGTGGGTACTTGTTCTTGATTGTCACTTCATTCAACCCTCGATAATCAACAACCATCCTCAGTGATCCAATCCTTCTTCTCCACTAGAAGCACTGGCGATCCCCAAGGTGACGAACTTGGGCGAATATAACCTTTATCCAGTAACTCCTTATTCTGCTTCTTAATTTCCTCCAAATCTTGTGCGGGCATCCTGTACGGTCTCTTAGAAATTGGTCCTGTGCCTGGCAAAATCTCAATCAAAAACTCAATATCTCTATCTGGTGGCATGCCTGACAACTCTTCTAGAAATACGTCAGGAAAATCCTTCACCACTGGTACTGCCTCCTGTACAACTCCTGATAAGGAATTCACTTGATTCCTCTTCGACTCATGGAGAGATACATACTTGATCCTTCTTCCTTCTGGGGTGGTAAGCAAAATTGACTTACTAGCGCAATCAATGTTTCCTCCATACATAGATAGCCAATCCATACCCAGAATCACATCCAAACCTTGCGACTCCAAAACTATCAAATCCAAAGGAAAAACATGTCTGCCTATGGCCAATGGTACTTGAAAACATCCTTGTCTGCCATATACTCCGCTCTTGGTGAGCTTACTAGCATAGATGTTCTAAGAACTTTGGTAGGTAGTTTATACTTATCCACAAATTCCCTTGATATGTATGAATGCGATGCACCAGTATCAAAAAGAACGATTGCAGTAAATGACTTAACCAAAAACTTACCTATTACTGCATCTGGCTAGGCTTCAACCTCCTCCACGCTAACGTGGTTCACCTGTCCCTTGCAGAAAGGGTTCGGCTTCTTCCCAGAGCTTCCATTTCCATTTCCATTCTTCACTTCAGGACATTCAGTGGCATAATGTCCAGTCTTCTGGCATTTGTAGCAGGTAATGTGGCTCAGATCCCTCTTGGCTGGGGTTGATGGGTTCCTGCGGTTCTGTCCGTTGCTTCCTCCATTCCCATTACCATTCTTGGGGCCACTATGGTTGTGTGAACTACCTCCTCCATGGGTATGCTGAAAATGTCTTCCCGAATTCGGGGTAAAATGAGGCTTCTGCTGAGACATGAGCAGTACGAAAACCCTGCTGAAACTGATCCCATGTGACAGTGTCGATGGGATAAGTGGCTGTGAAATTCTCCCACCATGATGCTGCGGGTCCATCAAGCTAGTGTGCAGCAAAACGCACCTTCTCCGCATCTGTGCATCCTGTAGTGGTTAACTCCCTTCCCATCTTGCGGAGCCAATAATCTGCAACTATCAGCTCGGTGCTACTGGAAAACACCGGCGGATTAAGCCTCAAGAAACGGGCTAACTGATCAACAGGTGGTGGTGGTGGGTTGTTGTTGTTGTTGTTCCACTGATTCTGATTCTGGACTAGGATCTACACCAATGCATTCTACTGCTGGATCAACTGAGTGAGCTCCGGTGGGAAAGCAAATCCATTGTCACGTCTCGGTGGCATCTGAGGGTTTAGAAGAGATGAGAAAGACATAATAGAATGAGGTCTACAGAGAGAACACTACCCATCTGCACATGAGATAAAAGCAAACAATATCACTCCAATCAATTCAAACAAGGGCATCCAACGGTCTAACTATCGTTACCAAAAGTGCTCAGACTATACTATATACATGGGAGAATACTACTACTTCTAATGGTGGTCGACTAGAAAAATTGATCGGTCGAAGACTCCATGATATTTGCTCCAGCTTTATCAACAAAGTCATCATCGCTATCGTCTGGGTCCGAGTCGGTGTCGTCGATGATGATGTAGTTCTCCAGACAAGTGCAATCATTATCTTCTTTTCCAGTCGCGGGAAATCCCATAAACACCTTTAGCTTCTTCTTCAGATCTTCATTCTTCTCCACGAGTGTCGTCATTTCCTCCTCATATCCATCTCGTGTAGACTTGAGTTCTTCTTCCAGCTCCATGATCTTGGTGAATGCCTTCTTTAGATCTATCATGCCTGCGCACATGTGGTTCTCCTGGCGACGAATGTGCTGGTTTAACTCCTGGATGAAAGCTGCAATTGATCTATCCTTCCGGGTGCTGATCATCTCCCATTGCTCATCTCGGCGCCCACAAATCTGGTAGATAGTATCCTTAATATCCTTGTAGTAAACTTCTCCAATGTGTCCCATTGTGATGTGGGTTGCCATGCTCTTTCCTAGACTCTAGGTTGGTGCATCAAAGGAAAACTCTATGGGCTCAGTGATGGGCATGAACGTCCTTCCTGGAACTTGAACTTGAATCATCCAACGCTCCTCTTCTGGTAAAGTGGTGATGTAGGTCCCGATGAAGCTTGGTACTCCGATGTTCAAGTACTTCGTGACTTCCTTCAAGTGGCTTCCAAAGGGTGTATCCTCATCAAGTTGCGTGAACTTGTTCCTTGCATCCGCCATCCTAAAAGAGTAGAAAAGATGAGGAGTCAGAAATGAGAAGAGAGAGTAGTGATCTAGGGCTTTAGCTTAGTGGTCGTGTCCTATAGTCAGCATGTGCTCTGATACCATCTTGTAGCGACCAGACATCAAACAGTCTGATCTCTGTGCATCAGTGTCATCCCTGGATCGGTAATGCTGACACACATAGTACTTGAAGGATTTATAACAGAGTAGCAATCACACACTTATTACATCGAATGTCTCAAAAGAGAACTTATTACAATAAATATTGCTTAAGGCCATCTAGTAACGATAACAGCGGAAGTCTTGAAAGATAAGCGAGTCCATCAACTCCAACGGTATCACTGAGTATAAGGCCACGACCTAAGGCACCTTACTCGTCGTCTGAAAAGTCTGCAACATGAACGTTGCAACCCGGAAACGGGTCAGCACATGGAATATGCTGGCAATGTAACACATAGAGAGTAATAAACAGAAGTATGCTATCACTACGTGCATGTATGGCTGGTGAAAAGCTCTATGGTTACAGTTTTGCATAAAGCCAATTTTTCCCTACTGCAAAGGAATAAATTTTATTTAACTATCATGGTGGGGTTAAACATTGAGAAGGGTACTCCAACTCAATCCCAATTAAACATCATCATTAACTCAACAAGATTAAATTAAAAGTAACATGATGAGATTCACATGATAATCCAAGTACTAGATACTCAAAACGTCCATAACCGGGGACACGGCTAACCATGATTAGTTTATACACTCTGCAGAGGTTTGCGCACTTTTTCCCACAAGACTCGATCTCCTCCGCTGGGTTTCTCGCACTACATGGTGTTTGAGAAACGGATGACCAAGACACATTCTTTCAGAAGCATAAACTCCCTACTCCGGGTAGACAGTTACACTTACTTTCCCCTACATCTGCTAGTCTACCTCTTCAAGAGTTTACACAACTTAATCAACTATGCTAGAGCCCATATTATCTTGTGGCTGCACACGAAAGTTTCTAGCATGAACAATCTCATGATCCCTTTGAGCCTGGGTGGCAGTCCATAGGAGAATCACACGGTACACCGGGATTTCCAAAAATACAGGCAACACTGGGTTCCCCAGGTGCCTCAATCCACCCAGATGTGAGTTTAAGTTGCCCCTTTAAGTAAACCATTAAATAAAAATCTCACATCTGTCATGAATACACTCACCCAATCCACGTCTACTAGCATAACATGGCAATATAAGCATACGTAGAAGTAACTCCCAAGGTTTGATAATAAACAGGCAATAGGTACTACCTCATCTACTTCCCAAAACCCACATATTAATCAGATCCTAACCATGAAATTGTTTGAGGATTGATCTAATGCAATAAAACTGGGTAGCAAAGAGGTATGATCAAAGTGTTACTTGCCTTGCTGATGATCCGTGAAACCTAGAGATTCGAAGTAGCAAGCGGCGCACTTCGGGTACTCTATCGCAAACAAACAAGCATACAATAAGAACTTATCTAATGCACAGGTAAAACTCAAATAAGAGATCGAACCAGAAAGTTCAACTTAAGAACTCCGGTTTGCAAAAAGAATCAAATCAAACGAATAACCGAAAGTCAAACGGCGAAATAAACAAGCTTCGTTTACTAATTTGGACCTAAGTCAAATTTTACAGTAGCAAAAACTTGTTAGAGTAGGTTAAACGGAAAGAGGGTTTCGAGACGTAACTCTAGGCGCTTGCATCGCCTGGTTCCGATAAACGAGAAAAAGTTATACTGAAACGAAAATCGGATCAGAAATCGCGATCTGGAATAATCGCAGAAAATCCGAGAAAAAGAAAAACGGACGAACAGGCTAACGAACGAGCGTTCGCTGTCTGTAGCTAAACGACGAAAACCGTTCGTTAAAATGAACGTACGGACGAACATCCGCAAAATAAGTAAACCAGAAAAAACTAAACCGATCTATAAAAAAATAAACCACGGTTCCTAAAAAAACCAACAGTTTTTCGAAGAAAACCAGCGTTGGTGGCTACCTCCGGCGGCGGCGGGATCCGGCGAGGGGCGGCGGGGTCCAGCGGGTGGCGGCGGTCGGCGGCGGCGGGGCAACGGCCGCGGGGCGGCTCCGGCGAGGGGTGGCGGTGGCGGGGCGATGACGGCGAGTGGCGGCGACGTCGGCGACAGATTAGGGTTAGGGTTTTGGCGGGGTGGGCTAGCGGGGTCAGCGGCTTATAAAGCCTGGGCGGAGAGGAGTCCGGGTCGCCCACGGCGGCCCGAGTCGGTTTGTTTGTTTTTTTTAAATAATTTTGCATACAAAAACAATTAAAAGAAATACTAAACAGACTCCAAAAATCATGAAACAAATTTTCCCGAACTTCTAAAATCAAGCCGGACATGATGAACATTTATTTGGGGCCTAGATGCAATTTTGAAAAATGTGCATTTTTCCTAAATTCAAATAAAATAGCCAAAAACTCCAAAATAAAATCTTATTTGATTTTTTATTAAATCCTCAATATTTCTTTAGTTTGGGAAAGTCATTTTATTCCCTCTCTCATATTTTGATAATAGAAATAATTGAAGATAAAATAAATAAAATCAAATGATCCTATTTTCCTAACTTGAGAAAACTCAAATATGAAAATAACGAAATCCCCAACTCTCTCCTTGGGTCCTTGAGTTGCGTAGAATTTCTAGGATCAAGCCAAAATGCAATAAAATATGATATGCAATGATGATCTAATGTATAACATTCCAAATTGAAAATTTGGGATGTTACACTTTCCTTAATGGAAATTGGAATCTAATATTTCCTTCTTTCATATCAATAATTGCACCAATCGTTCTAAGGAAGGGTCTACCAAGAATAATAGGACATGAAGGATTGCAATCTATATCAAGAACAATAAAAATCTACGGGCACATAATTCCTATTTACAACAACAAAAACATCATTAATCCTTCCCATAGGTTTCTTAATGGTGGAATCTGCAAGGTGCAAGTTTAAAGAGCAATCATCAAATTCACAGAAACCTAACACATCACACAAAGTTTTTGGAATCGTGGAAACACTAGCATCCAAATCACACAAAGCATAACATTCATGATCTTTAATTTTAATTTTAATAGTAGGTTCCCACTCATGATAAAGTTTTCTAGGGATAGAAACTTCTAATTCAAGTTTTTCTTCATAATATTGCATTAAGGCATCAACGATATATTTAGTATAAGCTTTATTTTGACTATAAGCATGAGGAGAATTTAACACGGATTGCAACAAGGAAATACAATCTATTAAAGAACAATTACCATAATTAAATTCCTTGAAATCCAAAATAGTGGGTTCATTGCTATGTAAAGTTTTGACCTCTTCAATCCCACTTTTACCAATTTTTTCATCAAGATCTAAAAACTCCGAATCATTGGGATGCCTCTTAACTAAAGTTGACTCATCTCTAGTCCTATAATTATCAAGATTCATATTGCAAAACAAAGATTTAATAGGAGACACATCAATCACTTTTAGATCTTCATCCCTATTATCATGAAAACTAGAAGAACTCGCTTTTACAAAGCAATCCTTTTTTGAACGCATTCTAGCGGTTCTTTCTTCGCACTCACCAATGGAAATTCTCATGGCATTGAGGGACTCATTGATATCTTGATTAGGTGGAATAGATCTAAGTTTCAAAGAATCAACATCAAGAGAAATTCTATCCACGTTCCTAGCCAACTCATCAATCTTAGGCAATTTTTCTTCAAGCAAAGCATTGAAATTCTTTTGAGAAATCATAAACTCTTTAACACTAATCTCAAAATCAGAGGGAAAATTATTAAAATTTCCATAAGATTTGTTGTAGGAATTAACATTATTATTAGATGAATTACTAGGGAACGACCTAGGATTAAAGTTTCCTCTATAAGCGTTGCTACCAAAATTGTTCCTACCATCATAATTCACATCCATAGATTCATTATGATTCTCAATCAAAGTGGATAAGGCACATCATTATGATCAGAGGAAACACTGTTATTAGCAAACAATTTCATAAGTTCATCCATCTTTCCACTCAAAACATTAATCTCTTCCATTGCATGAACCTTTTTACTAGTAGATCTTTTGGTGTGCCATTGAGAATAATTAATCATAATACTCTCTAGGAGTTTAGTAGCTTATCCTAAAGTGATTTCCACAAAAGTGCCTCCCGCAGCCGAATCTAAAAGATTTCTAGAAGCAAAATTCAATCCGGCATAAATTTTTGTATAATCATCCATAAATTCAAACCATGTGTAGGGCAATTACGTATCATTAATTTCATTCTCTTCCAAGCTTGTGCAACATGTTCATGATCAAGTTGCTTAAAATTCATAATATCGTTTCTAAGAGAGATGATCTTAGCGGGAGGAAAATACTTAGAGATAAAAGCATCTTTGTACTCATTCCATGAATCAATACTATTTTTAGGCAAAGACGAAAACCAAGTTTTAGCACGATCTCTAAGTGAAAACAGAAATAGCTTCAATTTAACAATATCATTATCCACATCTTTCTTCTTTTGCATATCGCACAAATCAACAAAGTTGTTTAGATGTGTAGCGGCATCTTTACTAGGAAGGCCAGAAAATTGATCTTTCATGACAAGATTCAGCATAGGTAATAGGAGCAATCGGAGTGAAGAAAATCATTGTTGTTGGTATTGGAAAAATTACACAATTTAGTATTATCTTGAGCCATCGTGAAAAACAATCCAACTCACAAGCACACAAGAAGCAAGCGAAAAAGAGGCGAACGGGAAAAAGAGGGCGAATAAGATGGCAAGGGTGAAGTGGGGGAGAGGAAAACGAGAGGCAAATGGCAAATAATGTAATGCGAGGGATAAGAGTTTGTGATGGGTACTTGGTATGTCTTGACTTGTGTGTAGACTCCCCGACAACGGCGCCAGAAAGCCTTCTTGATACCTCTTGAGCATGCGTTGATGTTCCCTTGAAGAGGAAAGGGTGATGCAGCAAAGTAGCGTAAGTATTTCCCTTAGTTTTTGAGAACCAAGGTATCAATCTAGTAGGAGGCTAAACTCAAATCCCTCGTACCTGCACAAACAAATAGGAACCTGGCAACCAACGCGATAAAGGGGTTGTCAATCCCTTCACGACCACTTGCAAGAGTGAGATCTGATAGAGATACTAAGAGAAATATTTTTGGTATTTTTATGATATAGATTGGAAAGTAAAGATTGCAAGATAAAATAGATAGGAAACTTATATGATCGCAAATAGACCCGGGGGCCATAGGTTTCACTAGTGGCTTCTCTCAAGATAGCATAAGTATCACCGTGGGTGAACAAATTAGTGTCGAGCAATTGATAGAAAAGTGCATAGTTATGAGAATATCTAGGCATGATCATGTATATAGGCATCACGTCTGCGACAAGTAAATCAAAACGATTCTGCATCTACTACTATTACTCCACACATCGACCACTATCCAGCATGCATCTAGAGTATTAAGTTCATAAGAACAGAGTAACGCATTAGGCAAGATGACATGATGTAGAGGGATAAACTCAAGCAATATGATATAAACCCCATCTTTTTATCCTCGATGGCAACAATACAATACGTGCCTTGCTGCCCCTGCTGTCACTGGGAAAGGACACTGCAAGATTGAACCCAAATCTAAGCACTTCTCCCATTGCAAGAAAGATCAATCTAGTAGGCCAAACCAAACCGATAATTCGAAGAGACTTGCAAAGATAACAAATCATACATAAAAGAATTCAGAGGAGATTCAAATATATATTGTTCATAGATAATCTTGCTCATAAACCCACAATTCATCAGATCTCGACAAACGCACCGCAAAAAGTATTACATCGAATAGATTTCCAAGAAGATCGAGGAGAACTTTGTATTGAGATCCAAAGATAGAGGAGAAGCCATCTAGCTAATAACTATGGACCCGAAGGTCTGAGGTAAACTACTCACACTTCATCCGAGAGGCTATGGTGTTGATGTAGAAGCCCTCCGTGATCGATCCCCCCTCCGGCGGAGCGCCGAAAAAGGCCTTAAGATGGGATCTCACAGGTACAGAAGGTTGCGGCGGTGGAAATAGGGTTTCGTGGTGCTCTCAGATGTTTTTGTGGTATATGAGTATATATAGGCGAAAGAAGTAGGTCGGTGGATCCATGAGGGTCCCACGAGGGTGTGGGGCGCCCCTACCCCCCTGGGCGCGCCCTCCTGCCTCGTTGCCGCCTCGTTGCTTCCTTGACGTCCACTCCAAGTCTCCTAGATTGCGTTTGTTCCAAAAATGATTCTCCCAAAGGTTTCATTCCGTTTGGACTCCGTTTGATATTCCTTTTCTTCGAAACACTGAAATAGGCAAAAAACAACAATTTGCATTGGGCTTCCGGTTAATAGGTTAGTCCCAAAAATAATATAAAAGTGCATAATAAAGCCCTTTAAACATCCAAAACAGATAATATAATAGCATGGGACAATAAAAAATTATAGATACCTTGGAGACGTATCAGTTCTCCCTCTAGATCTTGGCCTTCATGGCGATGATGGCCCCTCAGCGATCCTTCCCCATGGCCGCCGGTGATGATGGCCCCCTCCGGGAGGGTGCCAGAGAGGGCCTAGATTGATTTCTCGTGGCTACAGAGGCTTGCGGCGGCGGAACTTCCGATCTAGGTTATTTTCTCGTAGTTTGGGTATTTATATGAGAGATTGGCGTCGAGAACAAGTCAGGGGGGCCCACGGAGAGTCCATGAGGGAGGGAGCGCGCCAGGCAGGGGGCGCGCCCCAGGGGGTGGGGGCGCCCTCCACCCTTGTTGGGCCCATGGGAATCCCCTCTGGTAATTTTTTGTTCCAGTATTTTTTATATTTTCCAGAAAAAATCTCCGCTGACTTTCAGCTCATTCCAAGAACTTTTATTTCGCACAAAAACAACACCACGGTAGTTCTGCTGAAAACAGCGTCAGTCCGGGTTAGTTCTAATCAAACCATACCAAAATCATATAAAACTATTGTAAACATGACATGAATACTTCATAAATTATAGATACGTTGGAGATGTATCAGCATCCCCAAGCTTAATTCCTGCTCGTCCTCGAGTAGGAATTTATGATAAAAGAAATAATTTATGAAGTGTGGATGCTAGCAAGTGCATAAGTTTTATCAATGATAGTTTCAATCACTTTTTCTAGCATCATTATAGATCATAACAGTAGCTCAACTCATAAAACTTCTCATGATCAAGTAACAAGCTATTCACATGTTAAAGTATAGATCATAAACTTTCTTGAAAACTAACAAACTATGCTATTAGTCACAAAACAATTGCAATTCATCTTATTTTTAGGAAGGGTGTATGTAAGAGCTTTGATTTAGCAAACTCCACATACTCAACTATCATTTAATCTTTCACAATTACTATCACTTACATGATATTTATGGGTTCAAAGTTTTAACCGGACACAGAGAAAGATAGGGGCTTATAGTTTCACCTCCCAACCTTTTACCTCAAGGGTAATGTCAACAATAATAATTTATGAAAACCTAAATCCAAGTGGATATATATATCTCGATCGCTCCAACACAATGTGCTTGCCAAAGGAAAAAGTGTAAAAGGGAAAGGTGATGATCACCATGACTTTTGTATAAGGGTAGAAGATAAAAGTAAAAGATAGGCCCTTCGCAGAGGGAAGCAGAGGTTGTCATGCTCTTTTATGGTTGGATGCAAGAAATCGTAATGCAAAAGAACGTCACTATATTGCTGCTTGTGATAAAGACCTTTATTATGCAATCCATCGCTTTTATTTCTTCCCTATCAAAAGTTCGTATAAAGCTTATTTTCTTCACACTAATAGATAATACATATTTAGATAGCAATTTTTATTGCATGCACCGATGACAACTTACTTGAAGGATCTTACTCAATCCATAGGTAGGTATGGTGGAATCTCATGGCAAAACTGGCTTAAAGGATGTTTGGAAGCACAAGTAGTATTCTACTCGGTGCAAGGATTTTGGCTAGCACAAGAGGGAAAGGCAAGCTCAACATGTTGGATGATCGAAGACAATATAACGTTTCAGATATAGGAAAACATAACCCATTAAGTTGTATTCCTTGTCTAACATCAACTTTTTAGCATGTCATATTTTAATGAGTGCTCACAATTACAAAAAATGTCCAAGATAGTATATTTATATGTGAAATCTCTCTTCCTTTAATATTATTTCATGAATTGTTCAAGTGACCAATTCTGCGTTTGCTAACATTAAATAAATTTACCACCTATACTTATTATGTGTGAAGTCATTAATCCCCATGGTATAAGCATATGAAACATGTATAAGTTCATATTTATGATATTCAATTCATTCGACCATTTACTAATGGGATATACGTGAAGCACATGAGTAAATGACAAACTACTCCAAAAAGATATAAGTGAAGAACACTGAGTAGTCAAATAATTAACTGGCCATGGGAGGATTCTTTTTCATTCAAGATTTCAGATCAAATGATTTTATTCATACAACAGGTAAAATTGAAAATACGCTCCGAGCAAAACACATATCATGTAACGAATAAAAATATAGCTCCGAGTAAGGTATACCGACAGTTTTGAAGACGAAAGAGGGGATGCCTTCCGGGGCATCCCCAAGCTTAGGCGCTTGACTCTTCCTTTAATATTACTTTGGTGTGCCTTGGTAATCCCCAAGCTTAGTGTCTTTCCACTCCTTATTCTCCTCATATCGATATCTCACCCAAAACTTGAAAACTTCAATCACACAAAACCTAACGGAACTTCGTGAGATGGGTTAGTATGATAAAGAGTAAACCATTCACTTAGGTACTGTCAAAGACAAGATTAATAATTGTTCTCACACAATTCCTACATTAACATATCATTTGTACAATTTATATCGAGAAATATAAGCAATAGAAACTAGAAAACAAGCAAACTATGCAATGAAAACAGAATCTGTCAGAAACAGAACAGTATGTAATGATGTGAACAGGAACCATACTTATGCTACTCCAAAAATTATGAAATAATTTGGTGGACGTGAGTAATTTGTCTATTAATCTTCTGCAAAAAGAATCAACTCAAAATCACTCTTCTGTAAAACATGACAGCTAATCTCGTGAGCGCAAAGTTTCTGTTTTTTATAGCATGATCACATTAACTTTCACCCAAGTCTTCCCAAAGGTCTTACTTGGCACTTTATTGAAACAAAAGCTATAAAACATGATTAATACAGTATATTAATCATGTGAACACACAAAAACAGTAAGGGTAAATATTGGGTTGTCTCCCAACAAGCTCTTTTCTTTAATGCCTTTTAGCTAGTCATGATGATTTCAATGATGCTCATATAAAAGATAAGAATTGAAACATAAAGAGAGCATCATGAATAATATGACTAGCACATTTAAATCTAACCCACTTCCTATGCCTAGGGATTTTGTGAGCACACAATTTATAGGAAAAAATAACAACTAGCATAGCAAGGCAAAACAAGTATAACTTCAAAACTTTAAGCACATAGAGAGGAAACTTGATATTATCTCAACTCCTACAAGCATGTATTCCTCCCTCATAATAATATTCAGTAGCATCATGAATTATTTCAACAATATAACCATCACATAAAGCATTCTTTTCATGATTTACAAGCATAGAAATTTTTCTACTCCCCACATAAGCAAAATTCTTCTCATTCAGAATAGTGGGAGCAAACTCAACAAAATAACTGTCATGTGAGGCATAATCCAATTGAAAATTAAAATCATGATGACAAGTTTCATGGTTAACATTTTTCTTTATAGCATACATGTCATCACAATAATCATCATAGATAGCAACTTTGTTCTCATAATCAATTGGAACCTCTTCCGAAATAGTGGAATCATTAGTAACTAAAGTTGACACTCTTCCAAATCCACTTTCATAAATATCACACTAAGATTCAACACCCTCCAAAATAATGGGATCACTAATTCCTAAAGTTGACACTCTTCCAAATCCACTTTAGATGATATTATTATTCATAGTCCAAAAGATATAAGTGAAGTTCATGGAGCATTCTACAATTAATATAGACTAACAAATATCCAAGCTCAGAATATATAAGTGAAGCACACGAAGCATTCTATAAAGCTATACTCAAAAGATTTAAGTGAAGCACAAAGAGCATCCTATAAGGTCATACTCAAAAGATATAATTGAAGCACATGAAGCATTCTACAAATAAATGAAGGGCTATCTCATACTAGCATGGTTATTAAAGAAAAAGAAAAACACAAAGGACAAAAATCATGTGAATAAAACAAAAACCAAGGTATACCGATAATTGTTGAAGAAGAAAGAGGGGATGCCAACCGAGGCATCCCCAAGCATAGATGCTTGACTATCCTCGAAATATTTACTTGGGGTGCCTTGGGTATCCCCAAGCTTGAACTCTTGCCTCTCTTTATTCTTCTCACATCGGTAACTCCTCGTTCTTCGAACACTTGATCCACACAAAACTTAACAAAAACTTTGTGAGATGCATTAGTATACTAAAGCAAATCACTACCTTTAGGTACTATTGCAAACTCATTCCAATTTCATATTAGCACTATATATACTGTATTACAACTTCACCATGGTTCATACCCCCCGATACTACCCATAGATTCGTCAAAATAAACGAACAACACATAGAAAATAGAATCTGTCAAAAACATGGCAGTCTGTAGTAATCTGGCAATTTAGTATACTTTTGTAACTCCAAAAATTCTAAATAAGTATGAAAATTTTAAAAAATTGTACAGAAGTAATGTGCAAAAAGTTTCAGACCAATTTGGCTTTCTAGTAAAAAATGTAAATTCACGCGCTACAGCCAAAGTTTCTGTTTTTGTACTGCACATAGTAAACAAGCAATCTAATCATCCTAAAACCAAAGCTTGGCACATTATTTTTATAATACAATGGATATATACAAGGGGATAATTATTTTTAGATAAACTTCCATGAATTTTTTTACATTGTTTCCATCAGCATGAACACAAGTGCTCAAGGTCGACCGTCACTTCTCCAATGCATAACTTTCCAATCACTTCTCTTTTTGAAAAAAAATTTAGGCATATGAGGCAAGTGAATATTTTCGTATTTTGATTCTTTAATTTTTTTTATATTTCACCCACAACTAAGCAAACTAAAAAGGGAAAACAAAAACTAGTTAGTGAAGAAAGCAAACAAGCATACACGAGAATATCAACCCCACGCTATTGCTCCCCGGCAACGGCGCCAGAAAAGAGCTTGATAATCCCCATGTCCAGGGAATCATCGTAGCAATTCCCAAAGGTGGAAGTGATAAGTACGGAGTGTTGAACCCACAAGGAGCTAAAGGCAAGATCAATATTCTCTCAAGTTCTATATGCCACTGATACGACTCTACGTACACCAAACATTTGCTTCCAACTAGAAACGAGAAAGAAAACTATGTTGTGTGTATGAAGTGGATAACTTTGCATGGCATCGGAGAGCTAAAATATAAAATTAGGTGATGTTATCATAGAGTTAGAATATATTACTAAATATTATAAATAGCGAGTGTGGAATAATGATGGGTCGGTGTGCGGAATTATCCTAGGCAATTGTTAACAAGACCGGTAATCTCTATTGCAATTTCATGTGAGGGAGAGGCATAAGCTAACATACTTTCTCTTCTTGGATCATATGCACTTATCATTGGAACTATAGCAAGCATCAGCAACTACTAAATATCATTAAGGTAAAACCCAACCATAGCATTATCATATCAAGTCCCCTTTATCCCATACGCAACAACCCCGTTACTCGGGTTTATGCTTCTGTCACTCAAGAAACCCACTATAAACGAATCATGAACGTATTGCAACACCCTACAACGGGAATCCCTCAGGCTTGCATGAAACGTAGGGCACAATAGGATAGCACCAAAATTAAACATACAACTCATACCAATCTAGATCATCAATCAACCCAAAGACAAAGGATATCTACTCAAAACATCATCGGATGGCAACACATCATTGGATCATAATATGTGGCATAAAGCACCAGGTTCAAGTAGGGATTACAACAAGGTGCGGGAGAGTGGACCGCGTAAAAGAGATGAGGATGGTTATGATGATGGTGATGTTGATGAAGACGATCACCGCAGCGATGATTCCCCTCCCGATGGCACTTCGGCACCACCGAGAGAGAGGAGGAGAGGTTCTCCCCCTTGTGCTTCCTCCTCCATGGCCTCCCCCTAGATGGGATAGGTTCTCCCTTTGGATCTTGGACTTCATGGCAATGATGGCCCCTCCGGGATCCTTCCCCATGGCCTCCGGTGATGATGGCCCCCTCTGGCAGGGTGCCATCGAGGGCCTAGATTGATTTCTCGTGGCTACAGAGGCTTGCGACGGTGGAACTTCCGATCTAGGTTATTTTCTGAAGGTTTGGGTATTTATAGGAGAGAAACTGTGGAAGGTGATGACTGCTTGTGTGATCATGCACAATATGATCGTAGAAAATGAGAGCCTGGAATGTCTCTGTAAGTGCATCTAGTGCCACCCCTAGTTGGTTTTGGAGTATTGACGACAAACGTGGTTGAGGGCCTAATGTGTTTATGAGAATTGCAGGATAACACAGGTAGTAGTCCCTCATGATTCAGTTTACCTACTAGAGATGACCCCTAAAAATGCGTGGGGACATTGAAGATAATGGTGGTTCGTGAAGACATTCACGATGAAGATTATGACATGTGAAGATATTCACTTGAAGACTATGGAGTGCGAAGACATAGCTGTTTCGTAGTTTGCTTTCTTCTTTATTGAGTCATAGGAACCACCGTACTGTTAAGTGGGGTCCAAGTGAACAAAGTCAGAGTGACTGATGTGATGCTCAACCAAATCCTATGTCTTCGAGCGAAGGCAATGAGAGCAAGTCTTATCCAGAGCTGGATGAGTCAACTTTGCTTGTAGCTGATACGCCTCCGTCGTATCTATAATTTTTGATTGTTTCATGCCAATATTATACAAGTTTTACATACTTTTGGCAAGCTTTTATATGATTTATTTGGACTAACTTACTTATCCAGTGCCTAGTGCTAGTTCCTGTTTGTTGCATGTTTTTGTATCGCAAAAAATCCATATCAAACAAAGTCCAAACGTGATGAAACTCTACGGAGAATTATTTTGGAATATTTGTGATTTTTGGGAGTTGGAATCACCGCAAACGGAGGCCCACACAGACCACGATACACCAGGGCATGCCCCAGGCCCCTGACGCATGGTGGTGGGTTGTGCTTACCTCGTACATCGTTTGGAGCTATATTTTGGGCGCATGGAAGCTTATATCAGGAAAAAACATGCAAAAAGATTAGCGCAATCGGAGTTATGGATCTCCAGGAATACAAGAAACGATTTTCGGCCAGATCTACGGAGCGCGAAACAGAAGAGAACAGAGAGGGAGATCCAATCTCGAAGGGGCTCCCGCCCCTCCGCCACCATGGAGACCATGGACCAGAGGGGGAACCCTCCTCCCATCTAGGGGGGGGGGCAATGAAGAAGAAGAATGAGAGGGCTCTCTCCCCCTCTCCCCCGGTGGCGCCGGAGTGCCTCCGGGGCTAGGATTGTGACGACGATATACATCAACAATCTTGATACCGTCAACACCAACTCTTTGCCCCTCTATGCAGAGGTGTAACACCCCTTCTCCCCGTTGTAATCTCTACTTAAACATGGTGCTCAAATCCATATATTATTCCCGAGTGATCTATGGTTATCCTATGATGTTTGAGTAGATCCGTTTTGTCCTATGGGTTAATCGTGATCTTGGTTGGTATGGTTGTATATTTTATTTACGGTGCTGTCCTACGGTGCCCTCCGTCTCGTGCAAACGTGAGGGGCCCCCGCTATAGGGTGTTGCAATATGTTCATGGTTCCCTTATGGTGGGTTGCGAGAGTGACAGAAGCTTAAACCCGAGTAAGTGGGGTATGACGTAAGGGAGTAAAGAGGACTTGATACTTAATGCTATGGTTGGGTTTCTTGACCTTAATGATCTTTAGTAGTTGCGGATGCTTGCTAGAGTTCCAAATATAAGTGCATATGATCCAAGTAGAGAAAGTATGTTAGCTCATGCCTCTCCCTCATATAAAATTGCAAGAATGATTACCGGTACTTGTTATCGATTGCCTAGGGACAAATGACTTTCTTGTTGACAAAAACTATCCACTCTACTACCTTGCATTTTATTTGTAGTTTTATTCTCGCAAAGTACTCGTAGTTTTATTCTTGCAAAATAGTTTCATACTTGTTCTAGGTAAAGCAAACGTCAATTGTGCATAGAGTTGTACCGGTGGTCGATAGGACTTGAGGGAATATTTTTTCTACCTTTAGCTCCTTGTTGGGTTCAACACTATTATTTATCAAAGAAGGCTACAAACGATCCCTCATACTTGTGGGTTATCAGTAGCCCAAGCCAAGCTGCCGCGTGTGTTTAAAATCCGACCGTTGGACACGTGTCGGTTCCTTAGTGACCCAGGGTCATTTCAGACATATCAGGTCGGGTTGCCACTTGGCTATACATAGCCCACCCCCTACACCATAAATTGGTGGCTGCTCAGAGTTAATGCACGGCTTTTGTCGTTTGGAGCAACCCACCTTCGAAGCATTTGGGAGAGAGATCCTTGCGAGAACAAAGCCCAAAACACCCAGAGCCAAAGAGTGTTAGGCATCACTGAAGTCCTTCTGTCCACGTGATCTGAAGACTTGTTACACTTGAGGACTATGATTCCTCCAGCTGATTAGGCATCGCGTTCTGAGCATCCAAGAGTCATTGTTGATTGCTAGTGAACGAAGTCTGTGAAGGTTTGTAAGTATACCTTGAAGACTTACCAGAGTGTTTGGGCGAGGACTAGGTGTCCTTAGCTCAAGGGGAATCAGGTAAAGACACGGTCTTTTGAGTTTGATCCCAGCTTCCCTAACCAGACATACAGTTGTCACAGCAACTAGAACTGGTCCACCAAATCCTTGTCTTCATCAAGCAACTGGTTCTATCCCCTACTCTTCTTACTTTTCAGTTTGTCTTCGTGAAGTCATTGCTTGCCTGCTCAATTCATTTGACTTCACTATGTGAAGACTTATATCTGTTTGGCTTCATACTGTCTTCCTTTCTGATCCTGTCTATCTAGCTGCAATTAGTCTTCATGCTTCCACTGTATTGTTTGCTTGACTAATGCTTGTCTAGTGTAGTTTACATTCCGTTGCATATCATATAGGTTCAGTTTACTTGTTTGTCTTCAAAGCCATTGTGTTTTGAAGGCTTTCATAAAAATTGCCTATTCACCCCCTCTAGTCGATAACTAGCACTTTCAGTCTCTACGATCAAGGGTTTTAGTTTTAGGGTGAGAATGTTGTGCTTCAGCATGGAGGAGCGGCAACATTTGAATAGTTCAACCAATTTCCTCATGACATGCGTGATTGGGAAACTCACATGGAACTGCAAAATGATTTGGTTGAGCATATGTGGGCTTATGTTGGTAACCAATAGATGTATCTTTTTTATTCGGCTTGCTAAACTATGTGAAACATTTTTACTTTTATTCGGCTTGTAAAACTATGCTATTTTATTCGGTTGAAACTATGCTATTTATTTGGTTGTGGACTATATGTTTGCTTGTGAAATAATGCAAAAGTGTATGTGAAATAATGCACATAAGTTGCTATTTGTTAAAAAAGGGTGGCCAGCCGGCCACGCCGGCACATATGAGTCGGTAGTGTGCCACCGACACATATGGGTCAGCGTGTTGGGCGCACTGCCGACCCAAATCTCAAACAGGGCGGACGCTGGGCGGGCGGCCGATCCAAACGGACAAAAAGCGGGCAAAAGCGTCGTCCGTTTGGGTCGGAGCGTTGGAGTTGCTCTTAGATTGGTCCATGCATGCAATTTTGTATAAGATCATATCTTTTCAATCGAAAGTTCAATTTAAGTTTCATTTGCATATGTGTGTTCATTGTGAAGAGGACTTTCAAACAAGTCCAATCTTGAATATGAACACAATGCAGCACCGTGTCGCTCCCGATAGTGGCCCGGGTGCTAACCATAGCCGCCACCTGGCACCACCCCACACTGGCACTACTGCGCTGGCCGCCGCCGGAGCGCATCACCGGCCAAAGGTCGCACGGCGTTGGCGGCTGTGGGGCAGTCTTCCTCCTCCTCTCTCTTGGGCTGGCTGGCGCGGGGCTCTCATTTCCAAGTGGAGATGTCGATTTGCACGGTGGCATGATGGCTAGCAAGCCCGCGGAGCGGAGCTGCTTCTTGTGGTTGTGCTGCGTTGCATGGAGGTATGGGGCGGCACGTGGACGCGTCAGCGCGTCATATTCCTCTGTGATGGGTGGCTGCATGGAGCTATGCCAGATCCGCATTGGTGCAGGCGCCTACGCGCGTTCGCGCAAGTGTAGTTGACCCTGCTCGGAGTTTGCTCCAAGGATAACGCTCCTCACGGTGCGTCAAGGGCTGGCGTGCAGCATGCTATGGGGTGGTCTACGACAGGGGGGTCGGAGTCCGGTGCCTAGATCCGGTGGTTGTGGTGGCGGGCGTCGCTTGTGGTGGTGTGTTAGGGCCACGGCTTCAACTATGTAGTGGAGCAACATTGAGATGGAGCAGGCCGGTGCACGTCTGTCGGATTCGGTGTCTCCATCCTCTAGCGAGCATGTTGTGGCATGCGTGGTGCACGGTGATACATCACCAACATATATATAATTTATGAAGTATTCATGCCATGTTTACAACAATTTTATATGGTTTTGGTATGATTTTATTAAAACTAACATGGACTGACATTGTTTTCAGCAGAACTACCGTGGTGTTGTTTTTTGTGCAAAAATCAAAGTTCTCCAAATGCAACGAAACTTTTTGGTGAGTTTTTTTGGAAGAAAAGAGGCACTAGAAGCTTCATGGGAGGGCCAGAAGAGCCAGGAGGTGGCCACTACCCACCTAGGCGCGGCAACCTGCTCCGACGTGTGCTGGTGGGTAGTGGGCCCCTTGAAGCCCATCTTGACGTGAGACCGACACCCAAAATCCTATAAATACATAAACCCCCAGAAATAACCCTAGATCAGAAGTTTCGCCGTTGCAAGCCTCTACAGCCATGAAAAACCAATCGGGAGCCCGTTCTGGCACCCTGCCCGGGGGGGTTCAACACCGGAGGCCATCTTGATCATCCCGGTGGCAACCATGATGAGGAGGGAGTAGTCCATCCTCAGGGCTGAGGGTTTGTACCAGTAGCTATGTCTTTGATCTTTCTCTCTCTTGTGTTCTTGATTTGTCATGATCTTGATGTATGATGAGCTTTGTTAATATAGTTGGATCGTATGGTGTTTTCACCTCTCTATCTTGTTGTGATGAATTGAGTT
This sequence comes from Triticum dicoccoides, assembly GCF_002162155.2. NCBI lineage: Eukaryota > Viridiplantae > Streptophyta > Magnoliopsida > Poales > Poaceae > Triticum > Triticum dicoccoides. The sequence goes on along the minus strand of NC_041389.1, from coordinate 385,560,565 downwards.
TTACTTTTGAGATTTCATTATTATCGGATTAAATACTTTTATGGATTTGAGAACAGTTGATGTATGTTTTGGTACTCAATTCGCGGATTCCTGAGGTGACATTGGAATAATCTATGCATAGGGGTTTGATGCACATTTTTGTCTTTGTTTCTCCGGTAGAAATCTTGGGGCACTCTTTGAAGTTCTTTCTGTTGGATTGACTATTATTAATCTGAAGTTGTTTGATGCATATTGTATAATCAACTCACGGGTACTTGTGGTGACATTGGAGTATCTAGGTCACATTAGAGTTGGTTGATGTGTATCTGATATGTCCATTTTGCATCATGTTTTCCTACTATTATTTATAGTGTTTTTATGCAATATAATACTTTGTGGAGTAATTCTAATGACTTTTCTCTCATAATATGCAAGCTTTACAAAAAGAGGGAGAATACCGGCAGCTGGAATGCTGGACATGAAAAAGTTATGTCAGAGATACCTATTCTGCAAATCTGCAAATGAGCTGAAATTTTACGGAGAATTATTTTGGAATAGATAAAAATACTGGAGAAAAGAACTACCGGAGGGGGGCACCCAGGTGGCACGCCCTAGTGCCTAGTGGGCTCCTCGGCCCACCTTTGGTGCCCATCTTCTGGTACATAAGGTCTTTTGACCTAGAAAAAAATAAAGAGAGGACTTTCGGGATGGAGCGCCGCCATCTCGAGGCGGAACTTGGGCAGGAGCACTTTTGCCCTCTGGTGGAGCGATTCCGCCAGGGGAAATTCCCTCCGGGAGGGGAAATCGAAGCCATTGTCATCACCAACAACCCACTCATCTTTGAGAGGCCAATCTTCATCAACATCTTCAACAACACCATGTCTTCTCAAACCCTAGTTCATCTCTTGTGTTCAATCTTTGTATCAGAATCTCAGATTGGTACCTGGGGGTGGCTAGTAGTGTTGATTACATCTTGTAGTTGATGCTAGATGTTTTTTTTGGTGGAAGATCATATGTTCAGATCCATTATGCTATTTAATATCCCTCTGATCTTGATCATGAATATTATTTGTGAGTAGTTGCCCTTGTTCTTGAGACAACGGGAGAAGTCATGTGATACGTCTCCAACGTATCTATAATTTTTTATTGTTCCATGCTATTATATTATCCATCTTAGATGTTTTATATGCATTAATATGCTATTTTATATCAGTTTTCGGGACCAGCCTATTAACTTAGTGCGCAGTGCTAGTTGCTGTTTTTCCTTGTTTTTGTCTTCTACAGAAAATAAATACCAAACAGAATGAAACTTTTTGATAAATTTTCTTGGACCAGAAGACAAGCACGAAGCGTCGGGAAGAGGCCAGTAGACCCACGAGGGGGCCACAAGCCGTAGGGGAGAGGGCGCGCCCCTAGGCTTATGGTTCGTCCATGGCTCTTCTAACCCTAATATCAGCTCAATAAATTACCAAATATTCCCCTTACGTCAAAGGGCACACCAAAAATACTTTTCTGCTCCCGCAAGCTTCTGTTCTCATGAGATCCCATCTTGGGGCCTTTTCCGGTACTCTGTCGGAGGGGGATTCCATAACGGAGGGCCTCTACACCAACCTTGTTGCCCTTCTGATGATGTGTGAGTAGTTTACCACAGGCCTATGGTCCATAGCTAGTAACTAGATGGCTTCTTATCTCTCTTTGCTCCTCAATACAATGTTCTCCTCGATGTTCTTGGAGATCTATTCGATGAAATCTTCTTTTGCGGTGCGTTTGTTGAGATCCAATGTATTGTCGATTTATGATCAAATTATCTATGAATATATTTGAGTCTTCTCTGAACTCTTTTATGCATGATTAAGATAGCTTTGTATTTCTATCTGATCTATCAATTTGGTTTGGCCAACTAGATTGGTTTTTCTTGCAATGGGAGAGGTGCTTTGTGATGGGTTCAATCTTGCGGTGTCCTCACATAGTGACAGTTGGGGTAGTGAGGCACGTATTTGTATTGTTCCCATTAAGGATAAAAAGCTAAGGGTTTTACCATATTGATTGGATCTATCCCTCTACATCATGTCATCTTGCTTAAGGCGTTACTCCGTTCTTGTTAACTTAATACACTATATGCATGCTGGATAGCGGTCGCTGTGTGGAGTAATAATAGTAGATGCAGAATCATTTCGGTCTACTTGTCACGGACGTGATGCCTACATTCATGATCATGGCCTTATATATCGTCATAACTGTGCGCTTTTCTATCAGTTGCTCAATAGTAGTTTGTTCACCCACCATATGCTTTCTTCAAGAGAGAAGCCTCTAGTGAAAACTATAGCCCCCGGGTCTATTTCTCATCATATATTTTCAGATCTATAATACCAAAATCCCAAAAATACCTTGCTACAATTTATTTATATTTACTTTATATTGCCTTTTACTTATCTTTTATACCTATCCCTATTAGATCTCACTCTTGGTAGTGACCGTGAAGGGATTGACAACCCCTTTTTCGCGTTGTGTGTAAGTGTTTGTTAGTTTGTGTAGATGCATCTATTGGGGACTTTCTTGTACCACCTACTGGATTGATACCTTGGTTCTTAACTAAGGGAAGTACTTACCTCTACTTTGCTGCATCACCCTTTCCTCTTCAACGGAAAAATCAACTCAAGCTCAAGAGGTAGCAGGAAGAATTTCTGGCGTCATTGCCGTGGAGGTTCTACATCAAGCCTACCAAGTACCTATCATAAAATCTCATCTCTTGCACTTACATTATTTTCCATTTGCCTCTTTTTTTCCTCTCCCCCACTTCTAAAACATTTTCAGAAAAACACAAAAATGTTTGCCTTTTTATTGGCCTTCTTTCTGTTTGTCTTTTTGTTTGCTTGCGTGCTAGATTGCCTGCTTTGCTATCATGGCTAGTCCTTCTATTATAGTTAGTACCCCGAAGAGTGAGGTTCTTAATTTTAAACAAAGGGGAGGAGAGAATTTAAAAGATGCTTGGTATAGAATTTGCGATTCTCAAAATAGATCTACTCGTAAGCAATCCACTACCATTCCGCTTCTTCCAAATTTTTATGTGGGTGTTACTATTTGGTATAGATTTGTGCTAGACACCATTACCGGGGTAATTTCTTGGGTAGTCACCCTATGGATGCCTACAATGCTATGGTAAATTTGGTTGGATCACCACCAATCATGATTAATGAAACTACTTTAACCTTGGAACATGTGATGCAAAGGCTTAATATTATTGAGAATAAAATTTCTACCATAGAGCTTATTGAAAATTTGGATAAAAAGATCCATAATCATATTACCCAATTTGGATCAAAGGTAGGAATCACCTTAAAAACCCTAAAAGAGAAGGAACTTATAGTTAATGAGAAGATAGAAAATGGTTCTACTAGAATCGATAAGCTAGAAGATGTCATTACCAATTTGGTTTCCGCCTTTCAGTGTCAAGAATACTCCAAAATTTCCTCCTAATAAAACTAATAAGTTTATTTATGTTCCTATAAATATGGGTGAATCATTTATTAAAGGAACCGAGGATCTTCAGATGATAGGTATTTGCCCTAGCTCTATCAATATTATTAAGGAACCAATCCCTACAAATGGATTTCTTGATTTTCTACCTAGGAGTGTGATCATCAACAAACCTAATTGAATTAATAAGGAGTATGGATATGTAATTGAGGAATTAAATACCAAAGATGACAATACCTAGATCTATGCAATATGCCTAGCTAGGGGCGTTAAATAATAGCGCTTGTTGGGAGGCAACCCAATTTTTTTTTGTTTTTGCTTCTGTTTTTGCTTCTGTTTTTCAATAAATACACAATATTAATTATTTAATAATTGATTTTATTGTTTTAGTTAGTGTTTGATCCAAGTTAGAGATTTGGGATGATCTATGGTGATAGTTGATTTGATTTTGCTAAAAAACAGAAACTTATGCCCCCAGTAAGAAAATTGATCTGATCTGCTGCAACGCTATAAATTGTTGAATTTTTTACACCAGATTGATATACAAATTGCCTAAGTTTTTTTATTTTTTCAGAATTTTTGGAGTTACAGAAGTATACAAAATTTCCAGATTACTACGAACTGTTCTGTTTTGACATATTCTATTTTTATTGTGTTGTTTGCCTATTTTGATGAATCTATGGGTAGTATCGGGGGGTATTATCCATGGAGAAGTTGGAAAACAGTAGATATAAAACCAATGTAAATTTAGGATGAATTCACAACAGTGCCTAAAGTGGTGATTTGCTTTATTATACTAATGGAGCTTATGAGTTTTCTGTTGAGTTTTGTGTTGTGAAGTTTCCAAGTTTTGGGTAAATATTTGATGGACTATGGAATAAGGAGTGGCAATAGCCTAACCTTGGGGATGCCCAAGGCACCCCAAGGTAATATTAAAGGACAACAAGGAATGTAAGCCTGGGGATGCCCCGGAAGGCATCCCCTCTTTTGTCTTCAATCCATCGGTACACTTACTCAAGGTTATATTTTTATTCACCACATGATATGTGTTTTGCTTGGAGCATCTTGTATTATGTGAGTCTTTTCTTTTTAGTTTTCCACAATCATCCTTGATGTACACACCTTTTGGTAGGTACACACATTAATCATGAATTTATTAGAATACTCTATGTGCTTCACTTATATCCTTTGAGCTAGGTAGTTGCTCTAATGCTTCACTTATATCTTTCTAGAGAACGACGGTGGTTTTATTTTGTAGAGATTGAAGAACTCTCATTCTTCACTTATATTATTTTGAGAGTCTTAAAATAGTGTGGAAATTTGCTTAGGTTATGAATTTGGTCCTAATATGATGGGTATCCAAGAGGGATATAATAAAAACTTCCACAAAGAGCATTGAATATATGAGAAGTTTGATTCCTTGCATTTGTTTTGAGATATAAAGATGGTGATATTAGAGTCATGCTAGAGGGTAATTGTGTATTAGTAGAAATACTTGTGTTAAAGTTTGTGATTCCTGAAGCATGCACATATGGTCTATCATTATGCGATGAAGTTAGAGCATGACTTATTTTTGATTGTCTTCCTTACAAGTAGTGGTCGGGGACGAGCGATGGTCTTTTCCTACCAATCTACCCCCCTAGGAGCATGCGTATTAGTATTGTGTTTTGATGGCTAATAAAGTTTTGCAATAATTATGTGAGTTCTTTATGACTAATGTTGAGTCCATGGATTATACGCACTCTCAGCCTTCCTTTATTGCTAGCCTCTCTAGTACCCTGCAACTTACGCCGGTGCATTAAACGCACCATATATACTTCCTCAAAACATCCACCATTCCTACCTATTATGGCATTTCCATATCCATTCCGAGATATATTGCCATGCAACTTCCACCGTTCTATTTATTATGACACATACCATGATTGTCATATTGCTTTGCCTAATCATATAGTTGACATAGTATTTGTGGCTTGGCCATCATTCATATTTTTTATACATGTCACGCTAGATCATTGCACATCTCGGTACACCATCGGAGGCATTCATATAGAGTCATATCTTTGTTCTAGTATCGAGTTGTAATTCTTGAGTTGTAAGTAAATAAAAGTGTGATGATCATCAGTATTAGAGCATTGTCCCATGTGAGGAAAGAATGATGGAGGTTATGATTCCCTCACAAGTTGGGATGAGACTCCGGACTTAAAATAAAACTGCGCCAAAGAGCCCAAAATAAAAAAGAGAGGCCAAACATCCCAAGAGAAACAAAGAAAAGGAGAAAAAAAGAGAGAGAAAGAGAGAAGGGACAATGTTAATATCCCTTTTCCACACTTGTGCTTCAAAATAGCACCATGTTCTTCATGATAGAGTGTCTCCTATGTTGTCACTTTCATATATTACTAGTGGGAATTTTCATTATAGAACTTGGCTTGTATATTCCATTGATGGACTTCCTCAAAATTTCCCTAGGTCTTCATGAGAAAGCAAGTTGGTTGCACACCAACTTAGTTTTCTTTTGAGCTTTCATACACTTAAAGCTCTAGTGCATTCGTTGCATGGAAATCCCTACTCACTTGCATCGACATCAATTGTGAAGGAAATATGCCCTAGAGGCAATTATAAAGTTGTTATTTCATAATTCCTTATGTCATGATAAATGTTTATTATTCATGCTAGAATTGTATTAACCGGAAAGTTGATACATGTGTGCATACATAGACAAAACAATGTGTCCCTAGTAAGCCTCTACTAGACTAGCTCGTTAATCAAAGATGGTTAAGTTTCCTAACCATAGACATGTGTTGTCATTTGATGAATGGGATCACATCATTAGGAGAATGATGTGATGCACAAGACCCATCCGATAGCATAGCATACTGATCATTCAGTTTTATTGTTATTGCTTTCTTCATGTCAAATACATATTCCTTCGACTATGAGATTATGCAACTCCTAGATACAGGAAGAATGCCTTGTGTGCTATCAAACGTCACAACGTAACTGGGTGATTATAAAGATGCTCTACAGGTATCTCCGAAGGTGTTTGTTGAGTTGGCATAGATCGAGATTAGGATTTTTCACACCGAGTTTCGGAGAGGTATCTCTGGGCCCTCTCGGTAATGCACATCATAAGAAGCCTTTCACGCAAAGTGACTAATAAGTTAGTTACAGGATGTTGTATTACGGAATGAGTAAAGAGACTTGCCGGTAACGAGATTGAGCTAGGTATGAAGATACCGACGATCGAATCTCAGGCAAGTAACATACTGATGGACAAAGGGAATAACATATGTTGTCATAATGGTTCGACCGATCAAGATCTTCATAGAATATGTAGGAGCCAATATGAGCATCCAAGTTTCGCTATTGGTTATTGAACGGAGAGGTGTCTCAGACATGTCTACATAGTTCTCGAACCCGTAGGGTCTGCATGCTTAACATTCGATGACGATATAGTATTATATGAGTTATGTGATTTGGTGAACGAATGTTGTTTGGAGTCCCAGATGAGATCACAGACATGGCGAGGAGTCTCGAAATGGTTGAGAGGTAAAGATTGATATATATATATATATATATACATATAGGATGATAGTATTCGGACACCGGAAGTGTTCCGGAGTGTATCAGGTATTTATTAGAGTACTGGGGGTTACCGGAACCCTCGGGGGGAAGATATTGGCCATATGGACCATAAGAGGGGAGCACACCAGCCCACAAGGGGTGGCGTGCCCCCTCTTAGGCATGAGGCCGAATTGGCGAAGGAAAAAAGGGGGTTCGGTCCCCCTTCCTTTCTCTCTCCCCCTCCCCTTTCTTCTCCGGTGGAGAAAGTAAGGGGGGGCACCACTTGGGGAAACCCCTAGTAGTATTTGGATCCTATTTGGGGTGCCCCTGGATGCCTCTCCTCCCCTCCCACCTATATATATGTGGGGAGGGGGGCGCCTAGAACACACAACATCAATTGTTAGCCGTGTGCGGCGACCCCCTCCACATTTTACGCCTCCGATCATATCTTCGTAGTGCTTAGGCGAAGCCCAACGCAGATCACTTCACCATCACCATCACCATGCCGTCATGCTGAAGGAACTCATCTTCTTCCTAGACACCTTAGTGGATCAAGAGGACGAGGAAAGTCATCGAGCTGAACGTGTGCAGAACTCGGAGGTGTCGTACGTTCGGTACTTGATCGTTCGGAGCAAGAAGAAGTTTGACTACATCAACCGCGTTGTCAAACGCTTCCACTTACGGTCTACGAGGGTACGTAGACACACTCTCCCCTCTTGCTGCTATGCATCTCCAAGGATAGATCATTGCATGTGCGTAGAATGTTTTTGCTTTCCATGCAACCCAACAGTGGCATCCGAGCCAGGTCTATGCATAGATGATATGCACGAGTAGAACACAAAGAGTTGTGGGCGGTGATCGTCATACTACTTACCACCAATGTCTTATTTTGATTCGGCAGTATTGTTGGATGAAGCGGCCCGGACCAACTATACATGACCACGTTCATGAGACCGGTTCCACCAACAGACATGCAACTAGTTTTGCATAAAGGTGGCTGGCGGGTGTCTGTTTCTCCTATTTTAGTCGAATCAAATTTGACTGCGGTCGGTCCTTGTTGAAGGTTAAAACAACAAACTTGATAAATCACCATTGTGGTTTTGATGCGTAGGCCAGAACGCTTCTTGCTAGAAGCCCGTAGCAGCCACGTAAAACTTGCAACAATAAAGTAGAGGACGTCTAACTTGTTTTTGCAGGGCATGTTGTGACGTGATATGGTCAATACATGATGTGATATACATTATTGTATGAGATGATCATGTTTTGAAGAAGTTACCAATATCGGCAGGAGCCTTATGGTTGTCTCTTTATTTTATGAAATGCAAACGCCATGTAATTGCTTTACTTTATCACTATGCATTAGCGATAGTTGTAGAAGCAATTAATGGTTGGCGAGACAACCACGACGCAACAATGGAGATCAAGGTGTCGAGCCAGTGACGATGGAGATCATGATGATGCTTTGGAGGTGGAGATCAAAAGCACAAGATGATGATGGCCATATCATGTCACATATTTTGATTGCTTGTGATGTTTATCTTTTATGGATCTTGTTTTTCTTAGTACGGCGGTAGCATTATAAGATGATCCCTTAACTAAATTTCAAGGTATAAGTGTTCTCCCTGAGTATGCACCATTGCGACAGTTCGTCGTGTTGAGACACCACATGCTGATCAGGTGTGCTAGAATCTACGTTCACATACAACGGGTGCAAGACACTTTTGCACATGCGGAATACTCGGGTTAAACTTGATGAGCCTAGCATGTACAGACATGGCCTCGGAACACTGGAGACCGAAAGGTCGAACGTGAATCATATAGTAGATATGATCAACATAGAGATGTTCACCATTGATGACTAATCCATCTGACATGATGATTGGACATGGTTTAGTTGATTTGGATCACGGATCATTTAGATGACTTGAGGGATGTCTATCTAAGTGGGAGTTCTTAAGTAATTTGATAAATTGAACTTTACTTTATCATGAACTTAGTTCTGATAGTTTTTGCAAATTATGTTGTGGATCAATAGCTCGCGTTGTAGCTCCACTATTTTTGATATGTTCCTAGAGAAAAATAAGTTGAAAGATGTTAGTAGCAATGATGCGGACTGAGTGACGATCTGAGGATTATCCTCATTGCTGCACAGAAGAATTATGTCCTTGATGCACCGCTAGGTGACAGACCGATTGCAGGAGCAGATACATACATTATGAATGTTTGACAAGCTCTGTATGATGACTACTTGATAGTTTAGTGCGCCATGCTTTATGTCTTAGAACCGGGACTTCAAAAACATTTTGAACACAATGGAGCATATGAGATGTTCCAAGAGCTGAAATTGGTATTTCAGACTCATGCCAATGTCGAGAGGTATGAGACCTCTGACAAGTACTTTGCCTACAAGATGGAGTGGAGTAGCTCAGTCAGTGAGCATGTGCTCATAATTTTTGGGTACTACAATCACTTCAATCAAGTGGTAGTTAATCTTCCAGATAAGATAGTTATTGAGAGAGTTCTCTAGTCACTATCACCAAGCTAGTAGAACTTCATGATGAACTATAATGTGCAAGGGATAAAGAAAAATATTCCCGAGCTCTTCGCGATGCCGAAATCGGTGAAAGGTAGAAATCAAGAAAGAGCATCAAGTGTTGATGGTTAACTAGACCAGTAGTTTCAAGAAAAAGGCAAAGGAATGGGAAGGGAACTTCAAGAAGAATGACAAGAAAGTTGCCACTCCCGTGAAGAAGCCCAAAGCTAGAACTAAGCCTGAAACTGAGTGCTTCTACTGCAAAAGGAATGGTCACTGGAAGCAGAACTACCCCAAATACTTGGTGGATAAGAAGGATGGCAAAGTGAACAAATATATTTGATATACAACTTTACTAGTGTTCATAGTAACCCCAGGGCATTTGATATCGGTTCAGTTGCCAAGATTAGTAACTTGAGACAAGAGTTGCAAAATGAACAGAGACTAGTTAAGGGCGAGTTGACGATGTGTGTTGGAAGTGATTCCAAGGTTGATAAGATCACCATCGCACCCTCCATCTACCTTCGGGATTAGTGTTGGACCTAAATAAATGTTATTTGGTGTTTGCATTGAGCATGGTATGACTGATCATGCTTATTGCGATACGGTTATTCATTTAAGTCAGAGAATAATTGTTGTTCTGTTTACATGAATAAAACCTTCTATGGTCATACACCCAATGTAAATGGTTTATTGGATCTCGATCATAGTGATACACATATTCATAATATTGATGCCAAAATATGCAAAGTTGATAATGATAGTGCAACATATTTGTGGCACTGCCGTTTAGGTCATATTGCTGTAAAGCGCGTGAAGAAACTCTATGCAGATGAACTTTTGGAATCACCTGATTATGAATCATTTGATACTTGCGAACCATGCAACATGGGAAAGATGATTAAAACTCTGTTCTCTGGAAGAAGGGAGCGAGCCAATGACTTATTGGAAATAATACATACCAATGTATGCGGTCCGATGAGTGTTGAGGCTTGTGGCGGGTATCGTTATTTTCTGTCCTTCACAGATGATTTGCGTAGATATGGGTATATCTACTTAATGAAACAAAAGTTTGAAACATTTGAAAAGTTACAAGAATTTCAGAGTGAAGTGGAGAATCATCATCACAAGTAAATAAAGTTTCTACGATATGATCCCGGAGGCGAATATTTGAGTTACGAGTTTCGCATTCATTTAAAACAATGTGGAATAGTTTCACAACTCACGCCACCTGGAACACCACAGCGTAAAGGTGTGCCCGAACATCATAGCCGTACTTTATTAGATATGGTGCGATCTATAATGTCTCTTACCGATTTACCACTATCGTTTTGGGGTTATGCATTAGAGACAGTTGCATTCACGTTAAATAGGGCACCGTCTAAATCCATTGAGACAACACCGTATGAAATGTGGTTTGGCAAGAAACCTATGCTGTCGTTTCTTAAAGTTTGGTGTTGCGACACTTATGTAAAAAGGCTTCATCCTGATAAGGTTGGAACCAAATCATAGAAGTGCGTTGTCGGTGTCAAAACCGGTCGATCTCGGTTAGGGGGTCCCGAACTGTGCGTCTAAGGCTAATGGTAACAGGAGACTGGGGACACGATGTTTACCAAGGTTCAGGCCCTCTCGATGGAGGTAATACCCTACTTCCTGCTTGATTGATCTTGATGATATGAGTATTACAAGAGTTGATCTACCACGAGATCGTAGAGGCTAAACCCTAGAAGGTAGCCTCTGATTATGATTGTTGTTGTCCTACAGACTAAACCCTCCGGTTTATATAGACACCGGATTGGGCTAGGGTTACACAGAGTCGGTTTACAGAGAAGGAGATCTAATATCCGTATCTCCAAGCTTGCCTTCCATGCAAAGGAGAGTCCCATTCGGACACGAGATGAAGTCTTCAATCTTGCATCTTCATAGTCCAACACTCCGGAAAAAGTATATAGTCCGGCTGTCCGGATACCCCCTAATCCAGGACTCCCTCAGTAGCCCCTGAACCAGGCTTCAATGACGATGAGTCCGGCGCGCAGATTGTCTTCGACATTGCAAGGTGGGTTCCATCTCCAAATACTCCAAAATAAATTTCGAACACTTGAATCGTGTCCGGCTCTGCAAAACAAATTTCACATACCATCGTAGAGAGAACAATATCCCACAAATCCAATCTGCTGACAACTTTTCATAGTGTGACATCACACCATGGCCCGGTCATTACTCGAACCGTTTTCTTCTCAACCAGCCACCGCACATATTGCGAGGTGGTTTCCTTGGCATGTCTTGTCGAAGCAGAGATCGTGTCCCCTTATCACGGGATTCTCATCAATACGGGTATGGGTAACCCAACCATGCCATCGATCGTGGCGCTTTGGAAAATAAGTGATTTTAACATGCAAGTGGGGAGGCATTAAGTTTCTACCGCCTTTATAAAGAGATAAGGATCCCCCATTTTCACCCACGCCTTCTTCCTCCCTTACTCATCCATTCTTTCATCTTCGAGCTCCAGCGCCCAAGTTCTCACCTTCTCCATAAGACCATTCGCAGCATGTCCGGAGCGGGAGGCAAGTGGATGGCCTCCTCCGTTTCGGAGGAGGACATTACCAAGCTTCGGGAGGCCGGATACCTGGCCGCAGACATCGCGCACAGGCTTCTGGCGAAGGGGCAGATCACCCCCACTCCAAAATCTCGGGAAAGAGTAGTGTTCCTCTCTCATTTCGTGCGCGGACTTGGATTTCCACTTCACCCATTTGTCCGCGGGCTCATGTTTTACTATGGGCTAGATTTTCATGATCTAGCCCCAAATTCCATCCTCAACATCTCAGCGTTTACCGTCGTGTGCGAGGCCTTCCTCTGCATCAAGCCCCACTTCGGCATGTGGCTACAAATCTTCAGCGTGAAACCGAAGATAGTTAGCGGCCAGCAAGCGGAGTGCGGAGGTGCCATGGTGGGTAAGATGCCCAATGTTAACTGGCTCGAACGCTCCTTCGTGGAGACCGTGAAGGGGTGGCAATCGGGGTGGTTTTACATCACCGAACCACGCGACGCCAACTGGGCGGCGGCCCCCGAATTCCGATCCAGCATCCCCATGCGGCTCACCTCTTGGGAAAAGAAGGGCCTGGCCTGGGGCGTATCTGCGGAGCTCACCGGACTCCAAAACTTCATCAAAAATATGAGAGACAAGAAGATCAAGCTTGTCAATGTGGTCCAGGTCATGCTCATCTGCCAGATCCTCCCGTGTCAAAGACGGGCGTTCAATATGTGGGAGTTCGATCCGGCCGAACACCAGACGCTGTGAGAGCTCTTCGACACGATGCATACAGACGTCTGGAAGGTGCTGTTCAAAGCCGCCGAAGTACCTCCTCCCACTTCCGAGGACCGCGGAGTCAGCGCAAAGCGCCCCGCCAATCCGGTAAGCTCTCTAAATATCACAAAACGTGCTTTTCCCAATACATTTGTGGGAGGGTTTTAAGCCACTGATGTCTACTATACAACCTTCTTCTTGTAGACGTTGTTGGGCCTGTAAGTGCACAGGTTTGTAGGATAGTAGCAAATTTCCCTCAAGTCGATGACCTAAGGTTTATCAATCCGTAGGAGGCGTAGGATGAAGATGGTCTCTCTCAAACAACCCTGCAACCAAATAACAAAGAGTCTCTTGTGTCCCCAACACACCCAATACAATGGTACATTTTATAGGTGCACTAGTTCGATGAAGAGATGTTGATACAAGTGCAATATGGATGGTAGATAAAGGTATTTGTAATCTGAAATAATAAAAACAGCAAGGTAACTAATGATAAAAGTGAGCGTAAATGGTATTGCAATGATAGGAAACAAGGCCTAAGGTTCATACTTTCACTAGTGCAAGTTCTCTCAACAACAATAAAATAGATAGATCATATAACAATCCCTCAACATGCAACAAAGAGTCACTCCAAAGACACTAATAGTGGAGAACAAATGAAGAGATTATGGTAGGGTATGAAACCACCACAAAGTTATCCTTTTTGTTCTATCTATTCAAGAGTTCGTAGTAAAATAACATGAAGCTATTCTTTCCGCTCAATCTATCATAGAGTTCATACTAGAATAACACCTTAAGACACAAATCAACCAAAACCCTAATGTCACCTAGATACTCCATTGTCACCTCAAGTATCCATGGGCATGATTATACGATATGCATCACACAATCTCAGATTAATCTATTCAACCAACACAAAGTACTTCAAAGAGTGCCCCAAAGTTTCTACCGGAGAGTCAAGACGAAAACGTGTGCCAACCCCTATGCATATGTTCATGGGCGGAACCCGCAAGTTGGTCACCAAAACATACATCAAGTGGCACATGATATCCCATTGTCACCACAGATAATCACGGCAAGACATACATCAAGTGTTCTCAAATCATTAAAAACTCAATCCAATAAGATAACCTCAAGAGGAAAACTCAATTCATCACAAGAGAGTAGAGGGGGAGAAACATCATAAGATCCAACTACAATAGCAAAGCTCGGGATATATCAAGATTGTGCCATAGAGGGAACACGAGAGAGAGAGAGAGTGATCAAACAGATAGCTACTAGTACATACCCTCAGCCTCGAGGGTGAACTACTCCCTCCTCGTCATGGATAGCACCGGGATGATGAGGATGGCCACCGGTGAAGGATCCCCCCTCCGGCAGGGTGCCGGGAAGGTTCCCAAGAGGTTTCTGGTGGCTTTAGAGGCTTGCAGCGGTGGAACTCCCGATCTATCTTCATATTCGATGATTTTAGGGTACAAGGGAATATATAGGCGAAAGAAGTCGGTCGGGGGAGCCTCGAGGGGCCCACGAGAGGGTAGGGCACGCCCAGGGGGTTGGCGCGCCCCCTGTCTCGTGGGTTCCTCGATGACCCCCCGACTTGTACTCCAAGTCTCCTGGATCATAATCTTTCCAAAAATCACGCTGCCAAAGGTTTCATTCCGTTTGGACTCCATTTGATATTCCTTTTCTTCGAAATACTGAAACATGCAGTAAAACAACAATATGGGCTGGGCCTCCGGTTAATAGGTTAGTCCCAAAAGTAATATAAAAGTGTATAATAAAGCCCGTAATCATTCAAAACAGATAATAAAATAGCATGAATGCTTCATAAATTATAGATACGTTGGAGACGTATCAGCCACCATGCTGACAAAACAGGATTATGCAGCGACGACGGAGCGGGTCGACTGTTCGGCTCCACTGCCTGAAGATCCAGCAACCTCACTCCTGATGGAGATGCTAGTTCCGGCACCTTACAAGGTGCCGGAGAAGAAGGCCGAAAAGATGGCTACGGGGACCAGGAAAGGTCTCCGGCGCAAGGCTACACCGGATGCCTCGTCCGAAGACGAGGGGGAGGGAGAGGAAATTTCTCCCCCGACCAGGAAGGAGAAGAAAAGGAAGACCGCCCCATCTGGGGAGGCCGGAGGGTCCAAGAAGGCGGCCACGGGGACCAGGAAAGGTCTCCACCGCAGGGCCGTAATAGACTCGTCGTCCGAGGACGCCGAGGCAGATTCCTCCCATGGAGACGGGGAGGAGAAGAAGAGAAAAGCCACCCCGCAAGGGGAGGCTAGGACGCCAAAGAAGGGAAGGACATCCCTTCCAGACTACTCCACCATGGCCGCCTATAGCAAGGAGGAGTGGTTGCCCAGGGGCAAGCTCCTGGGGAAATCGTAAGTATCCATACTCTATAGTATGCTTAATGTGTCTTAGCTTCATTGTTTGTTAAAATGCCGAACACGTATATCGGTATATGCAGTCCGGCCGGATCCCACCTCGAGGTATCCTCTTCGGATGGGTCCTTGAGTGAATCGAAGATAAATAGCGATTCACTCCTGACGGCCACCTCCCCACGGCCCGCGGATGACACCGAGGTGTTGTCCCAAAGGATACTAGAACAGGGGGCGATGGTTCTGGAGACGCCCCAGGGCGAAATCCCAGACGCCGGGCACATGGGGGGGTAAGATCCCCATGGATTATGATGACGGGAGCCGCAGCAAGTCTGGCTCCCAGCCGGATACTGCGCCGGAACCTCCAAAGGTTCTGGATTCAAGTGGGCAGCCCCTCGGTAAGGAGGGCGAGCCGGCATGCCGATGACCTCCGTCCAGTCGGAGGCATCAGATAAGTTGCTGGAAGTGCTTCGCGACGCTTCCATTGACGAAGAGCACCGTACTCTTATGGTACGGTGATTGAGAAGGTTCGGTCTACCAAACGCGGAATGACCGAAGCCTGCACTAACCTCCTAATAGGCTTTGAGGTAAGTAATCAAAAGTGTAAGAAAATATCACCTGATAGACAGTAGCCCCTGATACTCTGTATGGT
Organism: Triticum dicoccoides; assembly: GCF_002162155.2. Classification (NCBI taxonomy): domain Eukaryota; kingdom Viridiplantae; phylum Streptophyta; class Magnoliopsida; order Poales; family Poaceae; genus Triticum; species Triticum dicoccoides. The sequence continues at coordinate 385,544,669 of NC_041389.1, read as the reverse complement.
GTTCGGAAATAAAAGCCAAATGGAGGGTCAACTTTTATCCGCAGGAGTCTAACAGTAAATGTCTATGTGAATAAGCAGGCGTTGCTGCTGGTTGCTACCGCTCGTACTGCGGAGGTCGCCGGACTCAAGCCGGACCTGAAGCAGGTCGAAGAAGAGCTCAACCTCACGAAGAGGAAGCTCGAAGAGAACAAAGGTAAGTGATACCCCGTCCGTGTGTCACATAAAGGAAGAAGAATTGGTGATGCTAACAAAAAGCATCATGATTTTTAATAGGGGCCACGACCGAAGTGGCGGCCCTGAAGAAAGCGCTATCCGAGGCCGAAGACAAGGCGGCCATGGAGCAAACCGAGCGTGAGAAACAGGATGCTCGGGTGAGCGAGGTACAACAAGAGCTCCAGGATTTCGGCAAGAAATTAGAGTCCTTGGAGCATGACTTCAAGACGCAAGAGTCTGAGCTTGCAAAGGCCCTCTAGAGCGTGAAAGACGCCGAGGCCGAAGCCCAAAAGGCCCTCCAGGATATCCAGGCAGCCAAGAAGATAGCGGCGGGTAAGGCATTTGTTATGCAAAGCAAGCATGTGGAGGAGACATTTCTTTTACTTACCCAAATTTGGAGCTCTCCTGGGGCATTCGCAGATCTGCCACGCAGCATATCAGATGCCACGGAGTTCTACCGTGCCGAAGAATGGAGCTCGACAGAGAAGTTGTTCTGGTCCCAATATGTTGGTGCCGAACACCCAATGCCCTTAAGTGACCAACTGAAGCAATTGGTCGAACTCCATAAGGCAGCCGAATTGGCCATGAAGGACTTCATAGTCCGGCTGTGGCCTGGTGAGCCCCTGCCCGACAACTACTTTTGCCTTATAAAGCGGATGGTAAATGCCTGTCCGCGGCTGGAAGTTATTAAGCACTCCGTCTGTATTGAGGGTGCCCGCCGGGCCTTTGCCACCACGCGAAAATGCATTGGGCCAAAATGGATGCAGAGAAGCTGGTGAAGGATGGACCGCCGGAGGGCAAGGCGCATCGCTACCCCAAGAAATATTATGACGGCGTTATGAAAGGCGCCCGCCTTGTGGCCGATGAATGTACCAAGGATGTAATTTTCGAGTGAATGTACTCATGTCGTCTTGTAATATGAAAACGAGTTCGTGTGTGCTATATAACGCTTTTTTGATTTAAAATAATACCTTCTGTGCGGCCGTTTATAAAATTCTGAAAGTTGGCCAGTCGTCGGCTTCCGCCCCCGTGTAACTAGTACTGGCGTGTTCGTGGAAAACCCAAACACTCATTATCCAAATTTTTAGTCCTTTAAGGAGGTGTTTGGCATAGCGAACAAGGCAATCAGACTATTCGGCTTTATCACTCTCACTTAGCCATAGAAGTCTACAATTTTAAATTTTGGTGAAGCCCCTAGTATTCGGAAGGCCGAACTTGGGGCGCTATATATGCCTAAATCGGACAAGGCCGAAACCTCGCCTGAAGCGGAAAATATCTTTAAGGATTTAAGACCTCTCGAACAGCGACCAACTCTCGCCGCATCATGACAGTCAGTTTTCGGCTTTCTCTACTGAGGTGTTCGTCCGGAAGAACCGAGACACAATCGCAGTAGTTCTCCCTGCGCTACCTTAGCCGATATAACGGAACGTAAGGTACCAAAACAAGGGAGCCAGACAAACCCAACTATTGACCCAAGACATGATTTGGAGCTGATGCATATAATGCTATAAGTTCGGGGTGCCACACCGTCAAAAGTGTTCAGACTTTTTCTTGCCGTGTTATGGGGCGTAATAAAACCCCTAGAAAACTGAACGTACCAAAGTGCACGGGTGCAACTATTAAATAAACAGTCAAGGGAAAATGTGAAGAAAGTAATAATAAGCTGATGCTGTATATTGTTTCCAGTTGTTATTTAAATAATACGTCAAAGCGTATGTGTACAAGTAATGTGATAAGCAAAAATAGGACTATTTGACATGTCCTATCCAAGGGTAGGCTGCGTGTGGGTATGAAAATCAGGTATAACGATCGTTAACAGAGACCACCTGGGTATACCCTTGTGCACAAAGCCTCTTGCCTCCTTGGTTTTCCTTCTCTTGATGAGTCTGATGATTAGGTTCTCTGAAGGGGCTGCCCTAAAGTAGTGTCCTGAATAGAAAGAAGATGATAAAGGTATGCGGGTCTCGTGACGATTGAGCCGCACTGTGGACCGCATCACCGTCGTGCCTCCGCCTATGCCCATGGTATTTTGAGTGCGTAATTGTGTACGCGCGGCACAAATGCCGCCTGAATGGGACTGGGACGGAGGCCGGATTGCTACTCGAGCTCTAGTCGTGCCGGACGACCCTGTTGTAGAGTACTCCAGACTCGCTTAACGGTGTCCGGGGTTTTTATCACCGAGTTGATGGTCTACCGAAGAAGGCTACTTTGTACTTCTGCTGTGAGGGCTGCAGTGTGCTCCTCCGTTCGGAGAGAGCGGTCTGTGTTTCCATTGACTGTTATAACCCCGTGAGGTCCTGGCATCTTGAGCTTGAGGTATGCATAGTGTGGTACCGCATTGAATCGAGCAAATGCGGTTCGTCCAAGTAGTGCATGATAGCCACTACGGAAAGGGACGATATCAAAGATTAACTCCTTGCTCCAGAAGTTATCCGTAGATCCAAAGACCACTTCCAGTGTTATTGAGCCCATACAACAGGCCTCTACACCTGGGATTACACCTTTAAAGGTGGTTTTGGTGGGTTTGATTCTTGAGGGATCGATGACCATTTTGCACACTGTGTCCTGAAAGAGCAGGTTCATGTTGCTGCCACCATCCATGAGAACTCGCGTGAGGTGGAATCCGTCAATGATTGAGTCTAGGACCAATGTAGCTGAACCGCCATGACGGATACTGGTAGGATGATCCCTGCGATCAAAAGTGATCGGGCAGGATGATCATGGGTTAAATTTTGGGGCGACTGGCTCCATCGCATAGACTTCCCATAGTGCACACTTTCGTTCCCGCTTGGGAATGTGGGTGGCATAGGTCATATTTATCGTTTGCACATGGGGAGGAAATTTCTTCTGTCCCCCTGTGTTCGGACGTCGGGGCTCCTCGTCGTCCTTGCTATGCAGCCCCTTGTCCTTGTTTTCGGCATTCAAATTGCCGGCCTATTTGAACACCCAGCATTCTCTGTTAGTGTGGTTGGCTGGTTTATCAGGGGTGCCGTGAATTTGACACGAGCGGTCGAGTATGCGGTCCAGACTGGACGATCCCGGATTGTTTCTTTTGAATGGCTTTTTCCGCTGACCGGACTTGGAGCCACTGAATCCAACATTGACTGTCGTGTCTTCAGTGTTGTCACCATTGTTCCGACGCTTATGTCTATTGCGCCGTGGCTTGCCGTTGCTGTCGCGGATATCTGAAGTGCCGGAGTTTCTTGGCATGGTGCTACTACGAGCTTGCCAGCTTTCCTCGCCCGCGCAAAAGCGGTTCATGAGTGTCGTGAGGGCTGCCATGGACTTTGGCTTTTCTTGGCCGAGGAGTCGGGTGAGCCACTCGTGGCGGATGTTATGCTTAAAGGCCGCTAGGGCTTCGGCATCCGGACAGTCGATGATTTGGTTCTTTTTAGTTAGGAACCGAGTCCAGAATTTCCTGGTTGACTCTCCGGGCTATTGGGTTATGTGACTTAGGTCATCAGCATCCGGTGGTCGCACGTAAGTGCCCTGGAAGTTGTCGAGGAATGCGTCCTCCAGGTTTTTCCAACTGCCAATGGAGTTCGTTGGCAGGCTATTCAGCCAATGTCGGGCCTGTCCTTTGAGCTTAAGGGGAAGATACTTGATGGCATGTGGATCATCACCGCGGGCCATGTGAATGTGGAGAAGGAAATCTTCAATCCATACCGCGGGGTCTGTTGTGCCATCATATGACTCGATGTTTACGGATTTAAACCCTTCTGGGAATTCATGATCCATTACTTCATTAGTGAAGCAGAGGGGGTGTGCGGCGCCTCTATGCCGGGCTATGTCACGACCCAGTTTGAGTAAGTCAGGTCTGCTGTGTTTGGCCCGGCCATACTTGTTGTTAGCATATCTGGCATGACGGTCATTGTCACGCGTTGTGGCGCGCCCCCGCGATCCGTAGATCGATCTTGGCTGTCCTACTTTGTTTTCCAGTATGCCTCGGGCTGTAGTGTATTGATGTCGGGGTGTAGGCTGGTGTTCGGGTTGATACGCTTGTTTCAGCCACGAGGTGGTCGGTCAGCCTCGTCCTGTGCTGGTAGTGTAGGCTCTAAGGCCTCCTCCTCGAGTTGAGGTAGCAACTTGTGCTTTGGGTAACCATTGGTTGGGCGCTCGAGTCCGTATTCCTCGGCTGCCAGGACCTCAGTCCATCTGTCTGTGAGCAGATCTTGATCAGCTTGGAGCTGCTGCTACTTTTTCTTTAGGCTTCTTGCAGTGGCTATAAGCCGGCGCTTGAAGCGCTCCTTCTCGACGGGATTCTCAGGCACGGCAAATTCATCATCGCCGAGGCTTACCTCGTCTTCGGAAAGAGGCATATAGTTGTCATCCTCCAAGTCTCTGTCCATCGCCTGTTCCTCTGGGCTAGCTTGCCCGTCTTGTTCGTCCTGATTGAAGTTAGGCTGGCCTGGATTGTATTCGTCTTCGGTACCATCTGGATTTCTATCGTCTCCTGTGTGAGTATTGCTATGACGGGGCTTAGAGCGGTGCCGATGACGCCCATGCTTTGATTGCTTCCCTAAGGGGTTATCTTCTGTTGCCTCATCGCCATTGTTTTCTTTGGGGGTGTCCACCATATATATATCATATGAAGAGGTGGCTATCCAGCGCCCTGTGGGCGGTGGTTCCTGTTCTTCTCCTGCATCGTCGTCCATACCATCGATGTCTTCGGAGTTGAGGTCGAGCACGTCGGTTAAATCATCTACAGTGGCAATTAAGTGGGTGGTGGGTGGGTAACGAATTTCTTCATCATCCGCTTCCCACTCGAGCCAGACATAGTTCGGCCAAGAGTCTCCTGACAATGAGAGAGACCTTAATGAATTTAGCACGTCACTAAAGGGTGAGTGCTGAAAGATGTCCGCAGCAGTGAACTCCATGATCGGTGCCCAATCAGATTCGATGGGCACGGATGCTCGCGGTCCGGAACCTAAGACCGGAGACAAGTTCGGGGTTCTGATGACACATATTTCCTTAGAGGTGGAGTCTGTGTTCGGCTCCAACGCCGCTGAGTGTGCGACCTCCGTGGAAGGATCCATCCACCCGTCCTCGGATGGCACGATCTGCTCCAGATTGAAGTCCGGAGCTGCAGCACATGCGATATCCCGAATACTGTCTGACGGTAGATCTAAGTCATGCTCGTCGTGACCGTTCGACGCTCCTGACGCAGGCCCGAATCCGTCGAAGATGAAGTCTCCGCGGATGTTGGCCGTGTAGTTCAAGTTTCCGAACCTGACCTGATGGCCAGGGGCGTAGCTGTCGATCTGCTCCAGATGGCCAAGCGAGTTGGCCCGCAGTGCGAAGCCGCCGGACACGAAGATCTGTCCGGGGAGAAAAGTCTCACCATGGACCGTATTGTTGTTGATGATTGAAGGAGCCATCAGACCTTGTAGCGACGACACATAGGAACTCTCAATGAAAGCACCAATGTTGGTGTCAAAACCGGCGGATCTCGGGTAGGGGGTCCCGAACTGTGCATCTAAGGCTAATGGTAACAGGAGACTGGGGACACGATGTTTACCCAGGTCCAGGCCCTCTCGATGGATACCCTATTTCCCGCTTGATTGATCTTGACGATATGAATATTACAAGAGTTGATCTACCATGAGATCGTAGAAGCTAAACCCTAGAAGCTAGCCTATGATTATGATTGTTGTTATCCTATGGACTAAACCCTCCGGTTAATATAGACACCGGAGGGGACTAGGGTTACACAGAGTCGGTTTACAAAGAAGGAGATCTAATATCTGCATCGCCAAGCTTGCCTTCCAAGAAAAGGAGAGTCCCATCCGGACACGGGACAAAGTCTTCAATCTTGCATCTTCATAGTCCAACAGTCCAACAAAAGTATATAGTCCGGCTATCCAGATACCCCCTAATCCAGGACTCCCTCATGCGTCTTCATGGGATACCCTAAGGAAACAATTGGGTACACCTTCTAGCACAGATTCGAAGGCAAGATCTTTGTTGCCAAGAATGGAACATTTCTAGAGGAGTTTCTCTCGAAAGAAGTGAGTGGGAGGAAAGTAGAAATTGATGACGTAATTGTACCTTCTCTCAAATTGGAAACTAGCTCATCACAGAAAACCGTTCCAGTGATACCTACACCAACTAGAGAGGAAGCTAATGATGATGATCATGAAACTTTGGATCAAGTTACTACTGGACCTTGTAGGTCGAACAGAGCACATTATGCACTAGAGTGGTACGATAGTCCTGTCCTGGAAGTCATGTTATTAGACCATGGCGAACCTACGAACTATGAAGAAGCTATGATGAGCCCAGATTCCGACAGATGGCTTGAGGCCATGAAATCTGATATAGGATCCATGCATGAGAACAAAGTGTGGACTTTGGTGGACTTAACATACAGGCAAGAACTCCTTCCTTGACAAGATTTTGAAGGTGTTCAAAATGGATCAGTCAAAGAAGGAGTTCTTGCCTGTATGTTAAGGTGTGAAGTTGAGTAAAGACTCATAACCCAACCAGGACAGAAGATAAAGAGAGAATGAGAGTCATTCCCTATGCCTCAGCCATAGGTTCTATAAAGTATGCCATGCTATGTACAAAACCTGTTGTGTACCTTGCCATGAGTTTGGCAAGGGGGTACAATTGTGATCCAGGAATAGATCACTGGACAGCGGTCAAAATTATCCTTACTTAACTTAAACAGGACTAAGGAAATGTTTCTCAGTTATGGAGGTGATAAAGAGTTTGTTGTAAAGAGTTATGTCGATGCAAGCTTTGACACTGATCTAGATGAATCTAAGTCTCAATCTAGATATGTATTGAACGTGGGAGCAATTAGCTAGAGTAGCTCCATGCAGAGCATTGTAGACACATAAATTTGCAAAATACATACAGATCTGAATGTGGCAGACCCGTTGACTAAACTTCTCTCACAAACAAAACATGATCACACCTTAGTACTCTTTGGGTGTTAATCACACAACAATGTGAACAGTATTATTGACTCTAGTAAACACTTTGGGTGTTGATCACATGGCGATGTGAACTATGGATGTTAATCACATAAAGATGTGAACTATTAGTGTCAAATCACATGGCGATGTGAACTAGATTATTGACTCTAGTGCAAGTGGGAGACTGAAGGAAATATGCCCTAGAGGCAATAATAAAGTTGTTATTTTATATTTCCTTATATCATGATAAATGTTTATTATTCATGTTAGAATTGTACTAACTGGAAACTTGATACATGTGTGGATACATAGACAAAACACCGTGTCCCTAGTAAGCCTCTACTAGACTAGCTCGTTAATCAAAGATGGTTAAGTTTCCTAACCATAGACATGTGTTGTCATTTGATGAACGGGTTGACATCATTAGGAGAATGATGTGATGGACAAGACCCATCCGTTAGCATAGCATATTGATCGTTTAGTTTGATTGCTATTGCTTTCTTCATGTCAAATACATATTCCTTCGACTATGAGATTATGCAACTCCCGGATACCGGAGGAATGCCTTATGTGCTATCAAACGTCACAACGTAACTGGGATTATAATGATGCTCTACAGGTATCTTCAAAGGTTCTTGTTGAGTTGGCATAGATCGAGATTAGGATTTGTCACTCATAGTTTCGGATAGGTATCTCTTGGCCCTCTCGGTAATGCACATCATAAGAAGCCTTGCAAGCAAAGTAACTAATGAGTTAGTTATAGGATGATATATTACGGAACGAGTAAAGAGACTTGCCGGTAACGAGATTGAACTAGGTAAGATACCGATGATCAAATCTCGGGCAAGTAACATACCGATGGACAAAGGGAATAACATATGTTGTTATAAGGGTTCGACCGATAAAGATCTTCGTAGAATATGTAGGAGCCAATATGAGCATCCAGGTTCCGCTATTTGTTATTGACCAGAGAGGTGTCTCGGTCATGTCTACATAGTTCTCGAACCCGTAGGGTCCGCACGCTTAACGTTCAATGACGATATAGTATTATATGAGTTATGTGATTTGGTGACCGAATGTTATTTGGAGTCCCAGATGAGATCACGGACATGACGAGGAGTCTCGAAATGGTCGAGAGGTAAAGATTGATATATAGGATGATAGTATTCCGACACCGGAAGTGTTCTAGAGTGTATCGAGTATTTATTGGAGTACCGAGGGCTTACCAGAACCCCCCGGGGGAAGATATGGGCCATATGGGCCATAAGAGGGGAGCGCACCAGCCCACAAGGGGTGGCGCCCCCACAGACAGGAGGCCGAATTGGAAAAAGAAAAAAGGTGGGTTCGGCCCCCTTCCTTTCTCTCTTCCCCCTTCCCTTTCGTCTCCGGTGCAAAAAGGAAAGGGGGGGTGCAAAAAGGAAAGGTGGATTCGGATCCTACTTGGGGCACCCCCTGGCTGCCTCTCCTCCCCTCCCACCTATATATATGTGGGGAGGGGGCGCCTAGAACACACAACATCAATTGTTAGCCGTGTGCGGCGACCCCCTCCACAGTTTACGCCTCTGGTCATATCTTCGTATTGCTTAGGCGAAGCCCTGTGCGGATCACTTCCCCATCACCGTCACCATGCCATCGTGCTGATGGAACTCATCTACTTCCTCGACACCTTGCTGGATCAAGAGGTTTAGGGACGTCATCAAGCTGAGCATGTGCAGAACTCGGAGGTGTCGTACGTTTGGTACTTGATCGGTCGAAGCTAGAAGAAGTTCGACTACATCAACCACGTTGTAAAATGATTCTGCTTACGGTCTACGACGGTACGTAACACTCTCCCCTCACGTTGCTATGCATCTCCATGGATAGATCATTGCGTGTGCATAGAATTTTTTTGTTTTCCATGCAATGTTTCCCAACAAATTGATGCGCATCTCCATAGCCCATTAATTTGCCTAGTTGATGTGAGATTTTGTCCTTTTTTGTCTTCTCCTCGCAACCTCCACCATACTCTATTCCACCTATAGTGCTATATCCATGGCTCACGCTCATGTATTGTGTGAAAGTTGAAAAAGCTTGAGACAATTAAAAGTATGAAACAATTACTTGGCTTTTCATCGGGCTTGTGCATGATAAATACTTTGTATGATGAAGATAGAGAATGACAAGATTATATGATTTTGTAGGGATAACTTTCTTTAGCCATGATATTTTGAGAAGACATGATTGCTTTATTTGTATGCTTGAAGTATTATTGTTTTTATGTCAGTTCTAAAATTTTGTTTTGAATCTTATGGATCTGAATATTCATGCCACAATAAGAAAAATAACATTGATAAATATGTTTTTTTGATAGAAAGACTGTAAGGGAACCCCCTACAGTATAATTGGTGCAACAAACCCAAATTGCAAGTACCGTGCCTTGAACCTGGGTGGGTGGGAAGGCATCAGCCCCTTCCCACCACTAGGCTATGCCTTATTCTGCCATTGATAAATATGTTAGGTAGAATTCCACATCAAAAATTCTGTTTTTATCATTTACCTACTCGAGGACGAGCATGAATTAAGCTTGGGGATGCTTGATACGTCTCCAACGTATCTATAATTTTTGATTGTTCCATGCTATTATATTATCTATCTTGGATCTTTTATATGCATTAATATGCAATTTATATCATATTTTGGGACTAACCTATTAACCTAGTGCCCAATGTCAGTTGCTGTTTTTTCCTTGTTTTTGTCTTTAACAGAAAATCAATACTAAACGGAGTCGAAACGGAACGAAACTTCTTGAGGATTTTTCTTGGACAAGAATACAACCACGAAGCTTTGGGAAGAGGCAAGAATACCCAAGCCAGACGTGACCTTCATACTGAGCAGGCATTCAAAGAAGATTTCCATGTTGTTTGGTAAGAGCGCAGCTGGCATGACCCTGATACTGCTTTGGATGCATGCCGTATTTTTTGTACATACGTTGCTGGTCCTCCGAGCCTCTAGTGTATCTTTTGTCTTCCCATACACACCTAACAAGCCTAGCAGGTTCACACAAAGATTCTTTGTCACATGCATCACGTCGATTTACTACTAGAAAAACCCCTACTAATGGCGCACCTAGTATGGCCATTAATGGCGCATCTGTGGTGCGCCATTAACAGCACGCCATTAGTAATTTTTACTAATGGCGCACCACCTGGTGCGCCATTAGTATCTGGTATACTAATGGCGCACCGCGGGTGCGCCATTAGTATAGGCCAGGGTGCGCCATTAGTATGCCTCCCAGGGGCCATGTATATCCAGGTGCTTTGGCATACTAATGGCGCACCACCACTAGATGCGCCATTAGTAACCATGGCATATTAATGGCGCACTTACCAGTGATGCGCCATTAGTATGCTTTGTCATACTAATGGCGCACTGTCATGTGATGCGCCATTAGTATGAATATTAGTTTTTTTTTATTTTCGGTTTTTTGCACAGGTTACAAAATGTATAATTTGACAAAATATAGACAGCACACATCAACAACAGATTCATCGAATACAATAGAAGAATACAATTCATCATATGAGTCTCCGAATACAATTCATCATATTAGTCTCCGAATTGAAAAGACCGAACAAAGATAGAACATTATATTACAAGTCTCGAGACCGCGAGTAGCGAGTTTGTCTTCACATTACAAGTCGATATCGATCATCTAAACTACCATCACATAGAAGAGAGCAGCGGTCATCACGATGAGCATCATCACGATGAAACTCGTCTTCATCCGGTTCCTCCAACGCTCCCTCCCCTCTCCCGCGAGATAGCGGGCGTATCTAGATTCGGCCTCGGCCCTAGTGGTGTACCCTTTGTAACTGTTACCGCTGAATCGGTGAACCTGTCTCCGACACTCCTCCTAGTCATCGTAGACTCCGGGAACCTTACCCTTGTACACGACATACGTCGGCATCGCTATGCACTAGCCAAACGAAACGTTAGTACCAATTCACAGACAATACATAAGCAATATATAATTATGCAACAGAACGATCGGAAGAGAAAAGCAAGACATTAATAGCATCGATTACATCTAAGTTGAATGACTCTCGAAACCAAAGAGACATACTACAAGTTCATTAAAGTTTAATTACAACATGAGCCAATCGATGTTTCAGAACTAGACACAGCATCACTACTTTCGACTCGACTCAAGGGACCGGAGCGTGGATGAAGCCACCGTCTATCATGGGAGTCATGAAATAACGGTTGTGGCATTGTGTCGATGTCACTGTTGGACGGTTGATTTCTGAGGTAGAACTGCCCCGAGGTACGAAGTACATCTTGATGGATGATTTCCGCAAACTCCGACTGGATGCGAAAGAATTCTTGTCGGAGGTCCGCGTCCTGGATTGCTGACACGCTCGCGGCCCAATCTTTGAGTTTACTCGGTAGCAGAAGTTGATGATGGTACCGTACGATCGCCCGCATGTGATGGATGGCGTAGTAGGCACCCTTCTGACTGCCAGGCGGCTGCTTGACGCAGCAGAACGTCGTATTTTGGGAGAACACGTGCTTGCCGTACTTACGAATAGGCCTGATGAAGGTGCCTCCAGATTTGGCGTAGCCGGGGAGAACATCATCAAGAACCTTCTTGACATTTGTGTAGTCTACGTTCGACTGACGGTCCGGGTCGAAATACGTGGCCATGGAATATTTGGGGCTTAGGAGGATGAGCGTGCAACGTGTGTCACTGCAGAAAACACGGAAAGTTAAAAGAAAAACGATCGAAATGTAAGAATTCATATGTTACGGGCCGGTTGAGGGGAGGACTTACTCGGGAAAGTAAGGCACGAGGAAGTTATCCTTATCTTGGTTTGCCAGAATGACCCCTTCGAGGTAAGAACTCGCGACTTGCCGGTCCCCAGCGCTGCCCAAGATCTTGGCACGCATGTAGAAGGGGTCGACTATCACGATGTCCGGGGTCTTGTCGCGAATGATCCGCATCTCCATACTCAGCGAAAATAGCCGAATGAAGGTGTAGTGCAGCGGATGAAGGTTCAACATAGCGTGGATGTCATCAAAACGCAGGACGATCGTACGCCCGATGGAGTTATCCACAAAGCCCTCGCCCTCTGGCACCTTGGCCGCGAAAACTGGGTATGCCACATCCTTCTCCCTGAGACGCTGCTTCTCCAAAGAAAGAACACTGTCATGCAGACTCCGCATAGCACCGGTTGCAGCATTGAGCATATTTGTCGGTAGCATCGCCCTACCCGCCACATGCACCCTCCTCGAGATATCCTGCGGTGAAGGTGGCCCGTCCTGAGCACGGATCGTACTCGGTGCCGGCTGGCTCGCACCCTTCTTAGTCTTTCTTTTGCGTGCCTTCTTCTTCTCCTATAATGGGACCGAGTTCTGCTCATAGACCGCCTTCTTGAGTGTGTTGGGGCTGATAATATTTCGCACCTCGCCTATCTGAGGCTCGGTGAAGTCGGCAGCTGGAGGCGTCTCCTGAGAGCTGAACGTCAGACGGCGCCTGTTGCAACTTGGCTTCTCCGCGGTACCAGCTAGATTGCACACGTCTTTTGTTGGGTTTGGTTCTTGAGAAGGAGGCCCCATGAAGTCGCCATCGTACCCATGATCGGCAAAGTACTGATCGACGTTGCCAAATGTATCATCATCGTCATCGTCGTCGTTCTGATCCTGTGCCATATGCATGTTTGGATCCAGTGGCATTGGGATGTCCGGCACCGTTACGGCGGTCTTGCCATGGGGCCGACTTGGCGCCGGCACGACTGGCGGTGTTGTCTTTGGGGTGGTGTCCCCCGCCCCCAAACGAATCTGGCTCTTCGGCCAAAGCAGGGGCCAGCTCAGGCAGGCGCTGAGGGTCATCACGTCTTCATCGTCGGCCCCGACGGGTCGAATCGGAGGTAACAAGTCGTCGCAGCCTGGCAGCACCCGAACCAGTTGAACCCTAAACAAGTTGGGTGGCATCTGGGTACCGTGGAAGAAGGGGTTGCCCGGTTGAACGATTTTTCCCTTGGCGACATCGACCAACTCGTTGTTCACGAAGTGGAGGAGAGTGCACGGAACGTCGGCGGCGCCCTGCGAAAACATGTAGGGCGTCAGGGATGCCCAGTCAAAGGCAAGGAGATGAAGTCCTCGGCCGAGAGAGGCTTAATTAGTTACCGTGATGATGGCGTCGAGCTCGGCTAATGTCGACGCACCGCCAACGGCGGGCGTGCAGTTGACGGAGGTGCCGCTTGCTGCAGAGGTGCCGGCCGGCGTACACCCGGGTGCATTAAGCTCCCGTGCCGGCGTGGGAGACACCAATGTCGCCTCCGCCGGAGGCACCAATGGCCCCGCCATCGCATTATGCGAGTTGCTGGCCGTGAAGCTAGGAATCGGGGGCGGCCCCTGTTGGCCGCCCGCAATCCACGCACTCAACCCCGAGATCAAGGTAGGCACAAGGGCGGTGATTTGTCGCTCCGAGTCGTTGTTCCACTTGCTCTTGGACAATCTCCGGAATCCGCGCCACCTGTGCCTTGAGTTCTTGAACCTCTCGCGCCTGGCTTTCCGAGCTGGTCTTTTTCTCCTTCCGCACACCAGCGGTATAGTATGACCCCCATTTTGTCGACAAGCCTTTGCTGGCCACACGACCAGCTGACGTCGGCTTACTGAGCTTATCCTTGTTCTTCATTACATTCAACCCCCTATTTAGAGTGGTGTCCCAAGGGTTGCTCTTAGTCGACCCCGCGCTACTGCTTTCAGTCGCCTGCGGAAGGAATGTGAACCATTTAGAAATTTGGCTTCATTAATTAGAATGCAACCATATGGAGCTAATTACGCGGGGGTGTATTCCTTACCAGAACAAGCTCAAGCTGCATGGTCTTCGGATCCGTGGTAAGCTCCTTTGTTTTCGGGTCCTTCTTGTACCGGGCCCTGACAAAGTTCCTGGTCTGCTTGTCACCGTATTTATCGAAGAGGGGCGGTAGGCCTTGCTCGGCACGGTCCGCCTCCTCCTTGTCCCATATAGGCTCCGCCACTCTGTAACCGCCGGGACCGAGTGTGTGTTCCCCTATGTTCAGCTCCCGCATTTGTTTCCCCCACTCACTTGATTGGGAGCTTGCGGTGCTCGAGCAATTGATCTTGAAGTCGTTGTAGTCATCTTCGGTGATCGAAGGATTTTTCTCCTTGATCTTCTGATAACTCTCACCTTTCTCGATCATTCTCTTCACATTGCTTTTCCAAGTAGACAGGGCCTTGCTCATCTTCGTGAGGGCAGCATTGTTCACTTTATTCCCTTTGAGGCTTGTGTTTTCAAATTCAGCGGGGAACTTGTATCGTTCGTGCAGCTTCGTGAAGAGGAGGTTGCGCAAATTCCCTCAGTCAGGATGCCTCAGGTTCTCGGTGTTGATCGAGACGGTGCTCCGGACAATGCACCCGAGCTGAAGCGAGTACCCCTTGACTATTCATTCGGGCGCCGTTGGATTCCCGTTGGAGTCCACTTCAGTAACTTCCTCCTTGAGGGTGCGGAGCACGATCGGGCGCCGGTCCTTCCGTTGCCTCCTCGGTTGGCTGCCATCTGTGCGTGCGCCGCCATCATCAGTGGTGGCATCCTCGGCGGCACCATCAGTGGTGGCATCAGTGTGGTCATCCTCGGCGGCACCATCCGTGGTCTCAGGATCGGTGGGGAAGGCGGCGGCCTCATACAAGTGAGGTTGTTCCTCCATCTCCTGGGATAGCTCCCAGAATGCCTTGCCGCCCGAACCCCCGGCCTCATCGTTGTGGGCCATGTTTCTCTCTAAATAGAAACAAAGTTTGGTCAAAAAGTTGGTTATTGTCAAGGAACAAGATCATGGTCTCATCATTTAGGGTTTGTCTACACCGAGGCATCCTAAAATCTAAGCTTTTATCATTGAGGGTTTTTCGATGCCGAGGCACCCTAAAAGCCTAACCTTTCATCATTTCGGTTTTTATCGACACCGAGGCACCCTAAAAGCCATGCATTAATCACAAGTACGCCGGGGCACTTGATCCTACTTAATTAACTACTAAGATACCCCGGCCCATGCATTAGTCACAAGTACCCCATATGTCCTATTTTTAGCAAAGTCATGCTAAAATTCACGGAAAATTTCAGCATGACCTTTGCTGAAAATAGGACATATGGAGTACCCGAATTTGCCGGAACAGAAGTTAATCGACATTCCGGCAAACTCAAGGGCCTCTCGGGGTACCTGCAAAATCATTATCCCAAGTGGACATGGATGCAATGTCACATGTCACATGGATCCCACACCCACAGGAGCTGGTGAAGCTTCATGTGTATTTCACGAAAACCAGCCTAACTAAAGAGCTTTATGTAGAAAACAAATCACTCCACCAGCTCACACAGGATCATCCCTCTAAGCAATTACTCAAAATGGGCACTAGCAGCAAAATGAACATTTTACAATCTGAACTTTTTTTTGTCATCTATGTGCTCATTTAACTTTGATCCAAATAGTATCAAAGTTCTTAGAAACAAGCAGCTCTGCTAACAAAGAACAGTAAAAATGGGGCTTGCCTAAAGATGGGAAGTAAAGTTGCAAAAACTATCACAAAGAACAGTAAAAATGGAACATAGCTCAGCATTTGTATTGATAGGAACAAACATAAAATCAAACCATGGGCATCTACTAGGTAGACCAACATAAAATTTTGACTGGAGTTACATAAGGGGAAATTGATGTGATGAATGGTAGTTTGGGAGCTGAGCTGATCATGTCCATGTATTCTAATTCTACAGTAAGATGGCATTGCTGTTGGTACCAATTTATTTGTTCACAAAGATACATTTTTGGTAATGCATAGACAACATCACCTTTTATTTATCATGGTTGGTTCTGTTCCATAATTATATCAGCCCAGAGTGTCTTATTAGATATCAGACTGAATTGTAATGCACCCATTCTAAAACTTTAAGTGAAAATAACCCTTGGTGTTTGATATGCATAACAATGAAAGATGTTGGTTCACATCTTTTACTGATAGTTTGGTGGTTTTATTTTTCTAGCCCACCGTCAATCACATGGTAGCCATGACAGAGAAACCGCGGGGCAAATAGTGTGAGTAGCTAATAAGGGCTCAAAAAAAGACTTTAATATGTCTGATGATCCAATGGATTGGTATCTATCATCTGCTACCAACATGTATTTTTTTTGAGAGAGATGGACTACCAACGTGTATTATGCTATTTAATTAAAGCTCATGCCATGCTTATCTTACATCAGATTTATTTATTCTAAGCTATAATTATTTGCGAGTTGCTTGGCAGTACGTACTAGACATTGTGGCATCATGCATGCTGCGTGAGGTGAGGTGAGAGCTCAACTACCATGGGCATCAAACATAAAATTTTGACTGGAGTAACAGAGGCATAAAAGTAGAAATTACAGGTTTCTGAATCTGAACTTTTTTAGTTAACAGACTAACCCAAGCACCTTTTCTGGCATTATATTAAACATATATGAGATGAAACAAATCGTACGACGCATAACTAGTCTGATGGGATGCTAAAGAACATACATCTGATTCCTAGCAGTCAGATCGATTATTTTGCTTCTAAGGTCAGAGGATCATGCTGATTAAGGTTCTGTTTTTTAAACCAAGTTACACAAAGAAAATGCACCTAAGCACCAAGAGGAATTGTTACAACTCCATAAGGTATATCCAAGTCACTGCTACTCATATTCAAAAAACCTAACTCCAATATAACCAGAAAGATTGTAAAACATTATATCTCCCTGCTGACACGAACTGAAAGCGTAACAAAAATACCATCTTCTTTTGTTGATGCGTTGGTGTTTTAGAGTAGAGGTAAGAAAACCGGAGACCATATATGTAGTTTCTAACATATGCAAGACTACTTAAAAATTGGAGATGCAAGATTGTAGTATATAGAAGAAGAAACAAGAGAGAGATGCAAGATAGTAGTATATATAGGTGAGTCAACCTATTATTCTAGGCAGCTGCCTTGCTAGTGATTCGGTGTCGTCGCAACTGGATCCCTCCCACTCGACCTGCGATCTTCTACAAGGAAAAAGTAGCAGCTCAGTCAACCACCATATAATTATACAAGGCAAAAATGCTACTTGGCACAAGTGTAAACGAGAAGCTTGAGGTAGCAGCAGATTGAAGTGATAAAGTGCAAAGGAGAAGCTTGAGCTAGTAAACAATTTCTGAATGTTATAAAGTGGGGAAAGTAAAATAAAAGTCATGACTAGTCATGGCACTAGAAAAGAGATGAGATTTCACAAAACCAGAGCCAAGCATAGTCCAGAATGTCAAATTTTTAGTTAGTTAATTATTACAGTCCTTTGCTAAAAGAGATGATCCGTCCAACAAATTTAATACTAGATGCATGTAGTCTGTTGAGGATCTTTTAGTGAATGACTAACAACAAGTAGCCGAGCTTGCCCAAGAAAGATTAGATTCAGAAGTGCTGGCTGCTGCTAGTGAATGGAGCTGACAGTTATACAGTGTCAATTGATAGTAAGTAGAGTGAGATGATCAAACGTTTGTGCTGAATAGTAGTGGCAGTGTAATGTTAACTAAATACAGTTGGCAGTGTATATAGTGCATTTTTCTTCTTCTTTCGTTGAGTAGCATAAATTAGACCTATCATTGTGTAAGATGCAGGAGTACTTCTTATACTCTGTGGCATTGCCATACTTAGCCAAGAGTCCCCATTTCTTATATTATGTGAGATGCAGTCATCTTTTACTCCAGTTCTTATAGTATTTTGGAGTACATTGCCTGTTATGCTGCTTGCAAGGTTAGCATAGGTTCAGAAATGGGGACTAAAAAATAGTGATTTAATTCTCCAATTCAATTTTCATTTTCAAGTTTAAATTTGAATATCAACAATAGTGATTTTACACCCAGTTCAACAGTGATTTTAGCTCGATTTCAACGGTAATTTCAGCAGCAGAGTCAGGGGCGGGGACTAAAAAATCTTAACCCTAACAGCATAGCATGTCTCTCAAAAAGAGAAGCAATGGTTCCGATCCTCTTAATTCTTCAATAATTACATTATATCAATCATAATGACATAGTTGAACAAATTATATGCAAAATTATGTGTATGAGTTCATCAGTTCATCTACTTGTGCACTACATCTAGTGAGAGAAGGAAGCCCGGTAATGTGTACTGCAAAATTATGAACTCATACGCATCTAGGCGAAATCATAATGTACTGCAAAATTATGCATATGAGTCAAATTTAGATGGATGGAGATGTACTGGAAAATCACATTGATATACTGCAAAATTATGTGTATGTGTAGTGTAAAGTACAGAAGGGGATGAGGTACCTCACTATCTCTCTCTGAAGAAGGCTTGATCAGGGGATGAGGGGTATCAACTGCGGTCGGCCGGCGTCAGGGAGATCCGGCGGTGGGCCGGCGATCGCCTCCAGCCACGGAGATCGCCTCCAGCCACGTCTCCTCCACGAGCAGCTCCGGACTTGGCAAGGCGGAGGTTGCGGCACGCGCGGGCGAGGGCGAGGTTGGTGTCGGCCCTGCGGCGCTGCTCCGGCGAGAGTGGGGTGGGGTCGGAGGGGAGGAAGGGGAGGATGGGGAGAGGGAGGCATCGGTGGTGTGGTGTGGA
>NC_041389.1:385524749-385525342 GCF_002162155.2 Triticum dicoccoides | reverse complement strand
AGGCGTCGGTGGTGTGGTGTGGAAGGGGCGGCACTGCTCCGGCGAGAGTGGGGTGGGGTCGGAGGGGAGGAAGGGGAGGATGGGGAGAGGGAGGCGTCGGTGGTGTGGTGTGGACGGGGCGGCGCTGGTGTCGGGGCGGCGTCGAGGGCGGCGGGGCGGCGGCGTCGGGAGAGGAGAGGGGAAGGGGATCACGGGCGAGGGCGAGGGAGAGAGGGGATCAATACGAAGTAGGGGCACAATACTAATGGCGCACCACCCCTCGGTGCGCCATAAGTACATACATGCTAATGGCGCACCTCACCCAATTGCGCCATTAGTATTTTTTTTACTTCTGCCCGAGCCAACAGGTTATCTACCACCAGACCTGATACACATCAAGTCTTCTCTACTAGTTCGACTGGTCAGTAGCTAGTTCTCACACCAGGAGGTCCTGGGTTCGATTCCCAGGCTCCACAAATTTTTTTTATGCATTAAAAATGTTGTTTGATACTTACTTGTGTTTAAATATGTTCAAACTTGTTTAAATCATAACAGTAATATTTTTTATAAGATAGTAATATTTTTTAAAAAAATATCATCAAACAGTAATGCCG
>NC_041389.1:385455395-385524739 GCF_002162155.2 Triticum dicoccoides | reverse complement strand
CGGTTGAGTAGGGGAGGGGTGCTTGGGGTCGGCGGCGGCGGTTGAGTAGGGGAATCGAGAGGGTGCGGGCGGTCGGCGGCGGCGGCCGGTGGACCGGATCTGGCGAGGTGGGATAGCGATCGAGATGAAGGAGGATCGAGATCGAGTGTCCATGAAATTAAAAAATATTCATGATAGTTCAAAAAGTGCCCATGAAATATAATCGAGAAATGAAGTCTACGATTTAAATACAATCGATCTTAGCTAGCTATCTGTTCACAATCTTCTTGCCCTTCTTTTTCGCAAATGGAGTTCTTCTATGGAACGGACGTCCTTTAGGTAGGGTGGTCCTGCTTCTTCTTGTGGTGTATGCTGCTACTTCATCATCGTCGTCATGTTCGATCCTCGGGTCGCCGTACTTGTCGAAGTCTTGCTCATTGGCTACTCCATCCATTCCGATGATCTTCCTTTTGCCTCTCCTCACGACAACACGACTGGGCTTTGGCGGGTCGGTAATGAAGAAGCATTGGTCCACTTGGGAAGCCAGTACCCATGGCTCATTTTTCGCGGTGACGTTTGCGCCCGCGGTCTTAGATTTGGCTTCGGGTATAACCATGGTGGTGAAATACCGGTCTTCTTTTATGACGTTCTTGGCCCATCTGACACGGAACATCGGGACCTTCTCTCCAGCATAGCTCAGCTCCCAGATCTCCTCGATCCTTCCGTAGTATCTGTCCATGTCGTTACCGGTGTAGGATTCCATCGTTACCCCGGAGTTCTGATAACCATCGCTCTTCATGTCCTTGGCCTCGGTGTAGAATGTGTAGCCGTTGATATCGTACGCCTCATAGGTCATCAGGTTGTGCTCGGCGCCCTGTGACAAGGCGAATATGAGTTGTTCTTCCGCGGAAGAATCCTCATGTAAAGGGTACGACAGAAGCTTTTGCTTGAACCAACGCGTGAAACATGAGTTGTGCTCTTTGAGTATATCTCCGTCCGTCCTCTGTTGGCCTCGGTCATTGTACGTCTTCTTAACAAAGGTTTTGTGCTCTACCACCCAAGGATCGACCACGTCTATGTGTTGTAGCGCGACTAGGTTTGCTCTTTCAAAGTCGGCGAGTCGACCCTCGAAGTCGACATGCATTTCGCGGCGACCCTCACGGTGACCCCATCCAGCGAGTCTGCCGAGGTGCCTGTTGACGGGCAGACCAACGGGGTTCTCGATGCCTAGATAATTCGTGCAGTAGGAGATGCACTCTTCGGTCAGAAAGCCCCTGGCTATGCTTCCCTCTGGACGTGACATGTTGCGAACGTATCCTTTGATGACACCATTCATCCTTTCGAACGGCATCATGCTGTGCAGGAATGTCGGCCCGAGTTGGATGATATCCTCCACCATATGGACCAGCAGATGCACCATAACATCGAAGAATGCGGGCGGGAAGTACATCTCAAGCTCGCATATTATCACCACAATCTCTTCCTGTAGCCTTCTGAGTTGCCTCACGCCAATCGACTTCCGAGAGATGACGTCGAAGAAGTTGCATAGGCCAAATAGCGTTTCACAGACGTGCGCGTCCATGATCCCATGGATTGCAACTGGAAGTATCTGCGTCATCAGCACGTGACAGTCGTGAGACTTCATCCCGCTGAACTTCTGCTTCGCTGGGTCTAGGTATCTGCTTATCTTCCCCGCGTAACCGTAAGGAAGTTTTACTCCTAGGAGGCAGGTGAAAAACTGCTCGATCTCCTCCTGACTTAGAGTGAAGCACGCGGGAGGGTAGTCATTTCCGGTCTTCTTGGCCTTTTTGCCTTTGCGACGACTTTCTGTGTCCTGCTTCGCCTCATCATCATCATCATCATCATCATCATCATCATCATCATCATCATCATCATCATCATCATCATCATCATCATCATCATCATATATAGCGTGAAGCTCCTGCCTGATGCCCATTGATTTCAAGTCTGCCCTTGCTTTCGGCCCATCTTTGGTCCTCTCTGGCATGTTGAGCAGGGTACCAAGCAGACTCTCGCACACGTTCTTCGTGATATGCATGACATCAAGGCTGTGAGGCACACGGTGGATCTTCCAGTACGGCAAGTCCCAGAAAACAGACCTCGTTTTCCATACCTTCAGCAGCGGCTCTGGCGCCTTTTGCTTCTTTCCCGGCAGTGGGCAGTCTTTCCAATTTTTCAACAGCTTGTCTATTTCCTCGCCGCTCCTCGTACACGGGCGTTTTCGGGGTTCGGTTTCACCATCGAACAGATCCTTGCGTTTCCTCCACAGGTCATCGTCGCGAAGCCACCTTCGATGTCCCATGAACACGGTTTTCGAAGACCCGGGATCTCTATCTAGCTGGCGATACGTTGTGTCATCCATGCACCTTACGGATCCAGAAAATCCGTGGACTACCTGCCCCGCAAGATATCCGTAACCGAGATAGTCGTGCACCGTCGTGAGTAGTGCGACTCTCATAGGGAAATATTCTTTCTTTGCGGCGTCCCACGTATTGGCTGGAGTTTTCCACAGCGTGTCAATCTCCTCTTTCAGCAGCCCCAGATACAGATTGATGTCGTTCCCTGGTTGTTTCGGCCCTTCAATTAGCATACTCATGTGAATGTACTTCCTCTTCATGCACAACCAGGGGGGAAGGTTGTACATCCACACGAACACAGGCCAGGTGCTATGTGTGCTTCTCTGGCTGCCAAATGAATTGACTCCATCGGTGCTCACGCCCAGCATGATGTTCCTTGGATCGTTCCCAAATTCTGGGTATTCAAAGTTCAACGCTTGCCACTGGCTCGCATCCTTAGGGTGACTCAGCATCTTGTCTTTTTTATCTATCTCCGGATCATTTGCGTCATCTTCTCGCTTCTTCTCCTCCCTATCCGCGTGCCAACGCAGGAGCTTTGCTACCTTAGGGTCCGCGAAATACCGCTGCAGACGAGGAGTGATCGGAAAGTACCACACCACTTTTCGAGGAGCTTTCTTCCTCTTCTTGTATCGAGTGACACCGCACACCGGACATATGGTAGACTCCGCGTGCTCGTCCCGATAAATGATGCAATTGTTCATGCACACATGGTATTTCACATGCGGTAAATCCAGAGGACACACTATTTTCTTCGCCTCCTCCAAACTGGTCGGGCACTTGTTCCCCTTGGGAAGACGTTCGTGCCAGAATGACATGTTCTCGTCGAAGCATGCGTCGGTCATTTTGTGTTTTACCTTCATCTCCAGAGCCATGAGCATTACTTTCAGGCGGGTATCCTCGGGCCTGCATCCTTCATACAATGGAGTAACCACGTCTAACTCAAGTTGATCCATCTTGGCTTTCTCTCGGGCGGCAGCTATTGCGTTATCCGTCTGCTTGAGAAGCAGCTCTTGAATATGAGGGTCCTGCACCCAGCCAATCGATGGTCCAGCGTCGTCTGCTCCGCCGGCATCATCATCATGTCCTGCATCTTCTACATGATGACTGTGTACAACATCACCGTCGTGATCATCTCCTGGGGATTCTTCGTCTTCTCGCCCCCCCCCCCGAGCCGCGGTGGTTGTCTTGCTGCCCTTCCTCATTTCTTTCCCGGCCCCCATGGACGACTTCGTAGTCATCTTCATCACCTTGCCACCGATAGCCATCCATGAAACCATGCAAGAGCAGGTGGTCCCACACCTTCCCGGAATCCGGGTCCGCAATAAGGCTATTCAGCTTGCATCTTCGACACGGACATCTTATCTCCGTCTCGTTCTTTTGAAGCATCTCGGCCTTCGTGGACCTCAAAAACCTATTCACGATGCCTTCGGTCATCGTGCGGACCATGGTCACCTGCGGGGTAGAGCAAAACGATATTTTAGAACCAAGAAAAAATTTGGCATGACTTTCCCTAAAAATAGGACCAAAAAGAATGCTTAATGCCAAAATTCTCGCCGAAACGGAAATGAATCAACATTCCGGCAAAATATTGGCAACTATCACATTTCAAATACCGGTACACCTCCAAACACAAACACATATGCAACACCACAAACATATGCAACACCACGAACATACATAGATCTAGCTAGGCCATAAAAAGTGCATGTGCACATTGTTGTAGGGAGAACAACATAAATATAGCTTCCCCCCTTACTTACCTAGCAAAACAAGGTAACTTAACCACTTAATTTGAATGAATCTATGGTGGAAATGAGGTGAAAAAGAGGAGGCACCCGAGACAATGAGGAGGCGGTGGAGAGAATGAAGTGGGGAGAAAGTGAGTGTGGGAGGAGAGGCTGTCCAAAATATCTTGTTGCTGCCCACTTACTAATGGCGCACCAGCAACAAATGCGCCATTAGTAATCCAGGTTACTAATGGCGCACCCCCTGGTGGTGCGCCATTAGTACTTTTGCAAAAAAGGAATAAAAACAATAATAAAAAACATAACATTAGTGGTGCACCTTCTGGCTGGTGCGCCATTACTAGTTACAACTAGTAATGGTGCACCACCAGTGGATGCGCCATTAGTATGTTTGGACAGGCGCACTAGTTCAAAAAAAAATTTGGTACTAATGGCGCACCGTGGGCAGGGTGCGCCATTAGTAGTTTCAACACTAATGGCGCATCAGAAGGTGGTGCGCCATTAGTATATACTAATGGCGCACCACATGTCTGGTGCGCCATTAGTGTCATTTCCATCTATAACCCTTTTCCTAGTAGTGATTGCATAGTGGACCTCTAATTCTTTCCAATAGGTTAGGTCCCAAAATATAGATTTCTTCTTCCCCATGGGTGCGTGTCCGTCAGCGTCATTCGGAATAAATTGTTCGCCAGGACCCTTTCCAAAGATTAATTTTAAATCCTTGACCATATCAAGTATATCATCACCAGTACAGTGGCGAGGCTTCTTCCGATGATCTGCCTCACCTTTGAAATGCTTGCCTTTCTTTCTTAACAGATGCTTGATCGGAAGAAATCGATGATGTCCCGGGTACACATTCTTCTTACATTTATCCAAATATATACTTTTGCTATCATCTAAATAGTGGGTGCATGCGTGGTATCCCTTGTTTGTTTGTCTTGAAAGGTTACTAAGAGCAGGTCAATCGTTGATGTTACAAACAACAACTCTCATAGGTCAAATTCCTGCTATTTTTGCTCATCCCACACACATACACCTTTTTTGGCCCACAAATGTAATAGTTCTTCAACAAATGGCCTTAGGTACACATCAATGTCGTTGCCGGGTTGCTTGGGGCCTTGGATAAGTACTGGCATCATAATGAACTTCCGCTTCATGCACAACCAAGGAGGAAGGTTATAGATACATAGAGTCACATGCCAAGTGCTATGATTGCTGATCTGCTCCCCAAAAGGATTAATTCCATCTACACTTAAACAAAACCATATGTTCCTTGCGTCATCTGCAAAGTCTCCCACTTTCTCTCGATTTTTCTCCACTGCGACCCGTTAGCGGGTACTCTCAACTTCCCATCTTTCTTACGGTCTTCTTTGTGCCATCGCATCAACTTGGATGCTCTTTGCTTTGGAACAAAAGTTTCAACCGTGGTATTATAGGAGCATACCACATCACCTTGGAAGGAATCCTATTCATGGGGCGCTCGACCTCAACATCACCAGGGTCATCGCGACTGATCTTATAGCGCAATGCACCGCATACCGGGCATGCATTCAAATTCTCGTACTCACCACGGTAGAGGATGCAATCATTAGGGCATGCATGTATCTTCTGCTCCTCTAATCCTAGAAGGCAGACAACCTTCTTTGCTTCGTACGTACTATCGAGCAATTCGTTGTCCTTTGGAAGCATCTTCTTCAACATTATCAACAACTTTTCAAATCCCTTGTCAGATACACCATTCTCTGCCTTCCATTGCAGCAGTTGTAGTGTGGTACCCAGCTTTTTCTTGTCATCTTCGCAATTTGGGTACAACAATTTCTTGTCATCATCTAACATGCGTCGCAACTTCAACTTCTCCTTTTCACTTGTGCAATTTCTCTTTGCATCAGCAATGGCCCAACCAAGATCATCAGCTGGCTCATTTGATGCCTCTTCTTCAGCTTCTTCCCCATTGTAGTACCATCGTATTCAGGGAACCCATGGCCAGGATAGCTGTCATCATCCTCTTCTTCTTCATTCTCTTCCATTAGAACCCCTCTTTCTCCATGCTTCGTCCAACAGTTATAGCCGGACATGAAATCGGACATGAAACCAGACGTAAACAGGTGGACGTGAATGGTTCTTGAGTTAGAGTAATTGTGATCATTCTTACAGATAGCACATGGACAACACATAAAACCATCCGCCCGGTTGTTTTCCTCAGCCGCAAGCAGAAAAGTATGCACGCCATCAATGAACTGGGGAGAGCATCGGTCATCGACATCCATTGCCGTGTCATATTCATTAAACAACACCGAAAAGACAAAATTAATACAAGTTCATACATAAAGTTCATACACACTTATTCTCATAAAACAACATACAAACTCTCTAGTTAAATCATTTAAATGCAACAACAAATGCGATCAAGATCGCAACTAAGGTAACAATTGATCCAACAACATAGTGAGACCAAGCCTATTTATTAATGACATCTTTTCTAATCTTTCTAATCTTCAAGCGCATTGCATTCATCTTCATCTTGTGATCGTCGATGACATGGGCAACATACAACTCCAGTTTCATCTTCTCTTCTTCAATTCTTTTTATTTTTTCTTTCACATACTCGTTTTCTTTTTCAAATAAATTTAACTTCTCAACAAGAGGGTCGGTTGCAATTTCCGATTCATATACCTCCTAGATAAACATATCTATGTCAACTTGATGGGCATAATTGTCATAAACATGAAATGCAACAAATAGTTATAAAGGAGAATATATGTACCACATTCGAATCGTAAACTAGACGAGGGCCGACGGGGACGGATATCAAAACCATGCCACTATGTATAACAAACAACCATATAGGTAAGAAAATTATACAAGTAACTATCTAAATCATACAAACATGGTTTTTTATAAAAAGGATAAGAACAAGAGGCTCACCAAGGTGGTGCCAGCGACGGGACGGTGCCAGCGATTGATGGTGGTTAGGACGGGGACAGGAAGGGACTAAGTAAACCACCTACATATGCAAACTAAGAAGTTAATTTGACCTCAAATTGCATATAAATCAAATATAACTCCCACATATACTTACTCCGAAACTAAAACCCACAAATCACTATACTTATAGAGCATTGCACGAGCTAATCTAACAATGAGAGATGAAAGGACAAAGTTCCTAACCTTTGTGAACACTTTGTTGGATGGGGTGCCCTCAAATCATGACAAATATTGGCAAAAATGAAGGATGAGCTCGAGCAAGGGGAAGAACAAAGGAGAGGAAAGGGGAAAATGGACTCAGACTGGATGAAGGATTTATATAGGGGCATTTTTAGTCCCGTTTGGTTATACAAACCGGGACTAAATCTAAAAGCTCTAGTCCCGGTTTGTGTAAGAAACGGGACTAAAGGGGCTCGCGGGGGCCCTAGCCTGATGCCAGCCTGCCACCACCCCTTTAGTCCCGATTTGTGACACAAATTGGGACTAGAGGTACAGAACGAACCGGGACTAATGATGCCCGCGCCCTAGCCATTGGAACCGGGACTAATGGTCACATTAGTCTTGGGCCGTAATCCATCCGGGACTAATGGTCACATTAGTGCTGGGCCGTTTTTCTACTGGTACATCAAGATCGTGCCAAATTAAGAAAAAGAGAGAGAGAGAGAGGGAGAGAGAGAGGGAGAGAGAGAGGGAGAGATCAAACACATAGCAACTAGTACAAGCCCTCAGCCCCGAGGGTGGACTACTCCCTACTCATCATGGTGGCCGCTGGGATGATGAAGATGGCCTCCAGTGATGAATTCCCTCTCCAATAGGGTGCCAGAATAGGGTCTAGATTGGTTTTTCTTGGCTACAGAGGCTTTCGGCGGTGGAACTTTTGATCTAGGGTTATTTCTAGGGGTTTCTATATTTATAGGATATTTTGGCGTCGGTCTCATGCTAAGATGGGCCACGAGGTGCCCACTACCCACCAGGGCGTGCCAGAGGGGGGTGGCGCGCCTTGGTGCCTAGTGGCCAGCTCCTTCCCCTTCTGCCCCCCCAAAAGCTTCTAGTGCCTCTTTTGTTCCAAAAAATCCTCAACAAGTTTCGCTGGAAAACTTTGTTCTCTGCACAAAAACAACAACATGGTAGTTCTGCTGAAAACAGTGTCAGATAGGGTTAGTTCCATTCAAATCATACCAAAATCATATAAAATTGTTGTAAACATGGCATGAATACTTAATAAATTATAGATACGTTGGAGACGTATCATATAGCGAGTGTGTAAAAGTGGTGGTAGAATTTGCGAAATTGTCCCTAAGCAATTGAGTAAGTTTACTAGACCCATAGCAAGTTTTTATGTGGTAGAGGCCACTGCTAGCATGCCATCCCTTACTTGGAATTCTATGCACTTATGATTGGAACTACTAGCAAGCATCCACAACTATTAACGTTCATTAAGATAAAACCGAACCATAGCAATTAGATATACTGGTCCCCCTTCAATCCCGTACGAATCAATTTCTATGGTAGGAAGAAGCTTCTATCACTCTTGCCCTCCAATGCATATTCCTATCAACATAGAACTAACCCTATGGTGTGATCCACATGCGCGCTCATATGATGGCACCAAAGGACAACAACATAACCACAAGCAAATTAAACCAATCATAACAATTCGGCAATTACCCCAAAGGACAACATAAATCTAATCAAACATCATAGGATGGCAGCACATCATTGGATAATAATATGAAGCATAAAGCACCATGTTCAAGTAGAGGGTACAATGGGTTGCGGGAGAGTGGACCACTGAATATAGATGACGGAAGGTGTGGAGGTGTTGATGAAGATGACAGAGTTGTTGGAGTAGATTGTTGTCATAGATGATTACCCCATCGTTCTGGCACCACTGGGAGAGAGGGAACGAGAGCCCCCCTCCTTCTTCTTCTTTCTAGGAATCCCCCCTAGATGGGAGGAGAGTTTCCCCTCTAGCCAGGGGCCTCCATGGCTCCCAGAGGGCGGGAGCCCCTCCGAGACTGGATCTCCCATTGTTTCTCTTCTGTTTCCCCACCCTATTTCTGGCCGAAACCGTTTCTTATATTCCCGAAGATCCGTAACTCTGACCAGGCTTAAATTTTAACACGACTTTGTCTCGATATAAGCTTCCCTGCGGCCGAAGAAGAAACTCGACGGACTTACGAGGTGCCCACGGCAACCATGCGCGACCAGGGAGGTGATGGCGCCATGATGTCTTGTGAAGGATGTGGGCCTCCATTTGTGTGATTCCACCTCCCAAAAATCACATATATTCCAAAATAAATCTCCGTAAAAATTTATCACGTTTGGACTTTGTTTGATATGGACTTTCTGCAGAAAAAACATGAAAAACAAGAACTGGCACTTCGCACTGGACCAATATGGTAGTCCCAAAAATAATATAATTTTTTTCCAAAATATATAAAAGTTGTACTAGTATATTGGCATGAAACAATAAAAAAATATAGATACGATGGAGACGTATCAGGATGCCCCGGAAGGGATGCCCTCTTTCGTCTACAAACCATCAGTAAATTACTTGGAGCTATATTTTTATTCATCACATGATATGAGTTTTCTTGGAGCGTTATGTATTATAATGGTCTTTTCGTTGTTTTCTTTTTAGTTTGCCAAAATCATATTTTGCTGGAAACACCTTTTGATATGTTATTTGTGATTTGGTAGAACACTCTTTGTGCTTCACTTATATCTTTTGAGCTAGGCAGCTGCTCTAGTGCTTCACTTATAGCTTTTAGACCACGACAATGGTTATATTTTAAAGAAATAGTTACAATCTCATGCTTCACTTATATATATTTGAGATTATAATGAATAGTAATGGCAATATGCATGGTGTCAGGACCCCGACTCGATGACACATCGATCTAGCCTGTAATACCTCATATCACTTTGCGGCCTCACGCACGGTATCCCCACGGGTGTCGCGTTACCTTTGCCCGGGACCGTTTGCGCCTTTTGGCTCACGTATATGATAGTGTCGCTAGCATCCATATGTTAAGGAGCCCGGGCTGACATGACTAGTTGTAAACCCAAAGTGGCACAGACTTATAGGGACAGGCATCCATGACCCAGCAACGAACGTGTCGGTCATCAGCAAGTGGGTCCGGGCTGTAGCACTGGGCTAGCAAGACTCCGGTAAACCAGGCTGTAGCGGGCTAACAGGACTCCGGTACTCAATGCGTGACATTTCCCCGAAGGGACAGACACAGGAACGAAGAAGGACACATGCCGGCCAGCCTAAGTGTTCCCGAGCAGTAGCAAGCTACCATGGCTCAGTGGTAACACTAGGAGACATTTCCCGGTAAGAGAGGCTACTAAGGATAAACAACTAGATAGTCAGATCCCACACATACCAAGCATTTCAAACATACACACAATATGCTCGATATGTGCAACTACAACAAGGCATCACAACATGACTCTATGACACAAGTACTTTATTTAAGGCTCAGAGAGCCATACATAACATACACAAAGGTACGGGTCACACGACCCAGCATTCAAGTCATACAGTCATACAAACCAACAGCGGAAGTAATTTGTCTGAGTACAGACAACTAGAAAAATAAAAGAGGCTTGGAAAGCCTAGCTATACTACGTGGTCCTTCACAAGCTCAGGATCACCACCTGGGCCTGAGCCTACTCATTGATGTCAACATCTACGTAGAACCCATCAGAAGGGGTTGCAGCGTCTTCTGTAAAAAATGTAAATTATAGCAACATGAGTACAAAGGTACTCAGCAAGACTTACATCAGATCCTATATACATGCATATTATCAAGAAGGGTTGGTGGAGTTGTTGCAGCAAGCCAGCTTTGACTCTTGGCTAGGCTAACCTACGAGACTCCAACTTGAAATGGTTTTGCGTACACGAGTCCACTACTCACCAATTCAATACACTACCGAGGATCCACCTCCGTCTTCCTACGGAAGAGCCATCCTCGGCACTCACACTTATCTTGAGGCTTTTAGTAGTTTCCATATACTTGTCTATGAACTGTATAGGCAACCAAGTAGTCCTTTACCACGGACGCGGCTATTCAAATAGATCATGATAACCCTGCAGGGGTGTACTTCTTCATACACGCTCTCACCACTTACCATCATTTACACGACATGTACTCGGCAACCTTCAAGCGGAAGCCCAACGTGGGTGTCGGCCACGACCTACCTAATCACCTAAGCCTCTAGTCCAGGTTTATCGCCTATCCAGGTTCCATCTGTAGGGAGTCCGGCCGAAGTTTCCCATACGGCCCCGAACGATGTGAACAGGGTTCCCGAGATACCTAACGGGTAGTCGGTACACCCGGCCACGTACCTACCGCATCGCAGCCCACCCCTACGGTCAGCGCTATCCACGGCCTCCAGTAGGCTACAAACACCAGAAACTACTTGCAACTCCTGGACGGAGAACTAGGGTGAATAAGAAGCCGAGAGGGTCCATTGGTTTCGGGCCCAATGCATGGTAGTAGCTGATTCTTAAATCACACATACAGATCTCAGTGCTTAAGGTCGGCTTCAATGAAACAACCCACCATGTACTCCTACATGGCCTCTCATCGATACCTTTACCAAATCGTGTTCACCACACCACCCTCATTACCGACATAATCAATTCACTCTAGCCCATCACCCAGATGAACCAGACCTGACACGACTCTAAGCATAGCAGGCATAGCAAGGTAGGAACAACACATTCATATGGCTCAATCAACTCCTACACATGCTAGTGGGTTTCATCTAGTTACTGTGGCAATGACAGGTCATGCAGAGGAAGTGGGTTCAACTACCGTAGCACACAGCAGTTTGAAACGCGTTGTCTTAATGCAGTAAAAGAGAGCAGGAGCGAGAACATGGGATTGTATCGATATGATCAAATGGTTGGTTGCTTGCCTGATGGTTCGATGCACTGATACAGTTCTTCGTTAGGGTAATCACGGTACTCCTCGGAGGCAGAACCTGCCGCAAAGAACACCGATACACAACCATAACCAAACAATGTGCAACAATATGATGCATGCATGAAACATAGCAATATGAGTGTGTTGGGCTAATGCAACTAAGACCAGAAGGGTTTGAACCAATTTGAATCAAAGATTCAAATTTCAAACTCAAACATGGCCTTTTAAAGTGTTTTTCCTTGTTCTGTATTAAACATCAGGTTAACTTGTTTAATCATGCATGAAAATAGTACAGATGGATAGATTGGATTTTTCTGATCATTTTTCATATATAATTTGTCTGATTTGGAGTTACAGAATAAAAGTTATGAATTTTTAAAGTTTAAACTATATTCTGGAATTTCCTATATTAGATTAATTCCAGAAAATCAATTATTGCGTCAGCCTGACGTCAGTGTGACGTCAGCAGGTCAACGGGACACGTCCGGGTCAAACCTGACAGTGGGTCCCGCGTGTCAGTGTGATTAGATTAATTAAAGTTTAATTAAAACTAAACCTGTTTAATTAACAGGGCTGGGCCCCACCTGTCATTGACTCAGGGGAGTCAACCAGGGCCCACCCGTGGTCAAACCTGGGTCGGCTGCACCGGCGTTTAGCCGCCGGCGAGCCCGACGCGGCGGCGGAAGTGGTTTTGGCTGTTTCGGCCGCCAAATGGATCGCGGAGACCACCGGAGTGGAGCTGAGGACGAGCCGCAGCTCTTGGTGGAGTCCGTTGGGGTCGGGGTGGCCGGAGTTGGTGCCGGCGACGACTTTGGCGGCCACCGGGGTTCGGCCGAAGACGAACTTGACGCTAGAGGGGTCGGTGAGGCGCGGGGAGTAGCTAGCTAGGTGCTACGTGACACGGTGAGTATGATGGACACCGTGGAGTGGCCGGAGGGTGACCGGGTGCACGTCGGCGACGAGCTCCACGGCGGTGGGTGCGGTTGAGCTCCGGGAGGTCGCTACACGGCTCGGGAGCAAGAAAAGAAAGGGGGGGAAGATGGCTAAGCTCACAGTGAGTGCGACGAAGCCCTTGGTGCGGCCGGAGATGGACCGGAGCGACGACGGCGTTGAAGGGGATCTCCGGCGACGGCAGTTCGAGCGAGGTTGTTGCGGTGGACTCGGGCGTTGCGAGCGCTCGGGGCTCAGCTTGCTCGATGGAGTGGACAGCGGCGGAGCTCCTGGACACGATGAGAGGACGCACGGGCGGCGGGGAGCACGGCTACGACGAAGGCACGGCGGTGGTGGCGTCGGTCATGGCGGGGGAGCGCGAGGGGGAGGAGCTGGAGAGGAGAGGAGGTGTCTGGGGGGTTCGGGGGAGCGAGGGAGGCCGATCCACGACGTCACCGGGCGAGGGGAGCGGCGAGGCGGCGAGCAGGTGCGTGGCGCGCGCTGCGGTCGCCGTCGGGCACCTGCCTGCCTGCCTGGCCGGCAAGCAGCTCGCTGGAGCGGCGCTGGGCTGGGCCGGCAGGTGGGCCGGGAGTAGGCGTCAGGTAAGTTTTTCCATTTCTTTCTGTTTTCTGTTTTTTTAATACTTCTGCAACTTTGTTGAATTAAATAAAATACTTAGGCAACTCCTAAAATCACCAAACTACTCCTGGTCCATAGTTGGATTATTTCCAACATGAAACATTTTAGTTTGGAGATACTTGAGCATTTAAATATTTTATATAATTTTAAATGCCCAAATTCAAATATTTATGATTTAATTCAAAAACCCTAAGATGGCCTAGGAAAATGTGCATTACTTTTGGCAGAGGTTCTGAACCAAGACAAAAATGATGGGCATTTTAGAAGGGCATTTCAGGTTCATTGAAAAAGTTTTTAGTAAACCCTAATTGGTTTCAGAGGGGACTGGGGGTTCTGTCATCCCCATTTCAGGTTTCTGATGAAAGAGTAAACATGATGCAACACTCTAATGCATAGCTAACTAGGGTGTGACAACTCACCCCCACTCAAAAGAATCTTGTCCCGAGATTTGGGTTCTTCCGGAAAGAAGGCGGGGTACTCGAGTCGAAGACGATCCTCCCTTTCCCAAGTTGCTTCATCCTCAGAATGGTGCGACCATTGTACTTTGAGAAACTTGATATTATGACGTCGAGTGGTACGCTCGGCCTGATCGAGGATACGAATGGGGTACTCTCGATATGTAAGATTATCTTGGAGATCAAGCGTTTCGTAATCCACTCCACGGATAGGATCCGAGAAGCAACGCCTAAGTTGAGAAACGTGGAAGACATCGTGGACTCTGGAGAGGTGCGGAGGTAGTTCCAACTGGTAGGCAACTTCTCCTCGTTTAGCGAGAATGCGAAAAGGTCCAATGTAACGAGGAGCCAATTTGCCTTTGATACCGAAACGATGGGTTCCCTTCAGAGGGGTAACCCGAAGGTAAGCCTTCTCGTCAACCTCGAAAGTCATAGCCTTATGTTTTCGGTCATATTGACTCTTTTGACGAGATTGGGCTGTTTTCAACTTTTCACGAACGATGCGAACTTGTTCTTCTGCTTCCTGAATCATATCCGGGCCAAAGAATTGTCTTTCCCCGATCTCTGACCAGTTAAGGGGTGTTCGACACCGTCGTCCATAGAGGACTTCAAAAGCGGCTTTACCCAAGCTAGATTGATAGCTGTTGTTGTAAGCGAATTCGGCAAATGGAAGGAACTTCTCCCAATCCATTCCGAATGAGATAACAGAGGCTCGAAGCATGTCTTCTAGGATCTGGTTGACGCGTTCCACTTGACCACTCGATTGAGGGTGAAAAGCGGTGCTAAAGGAAAGGCGGGTTCCCATAGCGTTTTGGAAACTTTCCCAAAATTGAGAGGTGAAAAGACTTCCTCTATCCGAGTTAATTTCCAAGGGAACACCATGGAGAGACACTATTCAGGAGATGTATAAGTCTGCCAGCTGACTAGCGGTTATACTCTCGCGAACAGGTAAGAAATGGGCCACTTTGGAAAGACGATCGACAACGACGAAGATAGCATTATTCCCTCTCTTGGTCCTGGGAAAACCGGTGATGAAATCCATACCAATTTTATCCCATTTCCATTCAGGAATAGCTAAGGGTTGAAGGGTGCCAGCAGGCCGTTGATGCTCTGCTTTTACACGACGGTAGACGTCGCAGCTAGCAATATACTGAGCAATTTCTCTCTTCATCCTAGTCCACCAGAACCTCTGGCGTAGGTCCTGATACATCTTAGTACTACCGGGATGAATGGTGAGAGGAGATTCATGAGCCTCCTTAAGGATCAATCGCATCAGGTTTCGCACTTTGGGAACCACTAGTCGATTCCCGAAGTATACGACCCCTTGATCATTAATGGAGAAACAATTCGTAACTCCTTTCTTGATGTTTCTCTTGATGCGGGAAATTCCCGGATCTACCTTCTGTGCTTTGATGATCTGGTCCGTAAGGGTAGGTTTCGCCACCAAGGTGGAAAGAAAACCTTGAGGAACAATGTGAAGGTTAAGCTTCCGAAATTCCTCATGGAGAAGCGGTTGACTTTGTTGTAGCATTAGGTTGTTACAATAAGATTTACGACTTAGCGCATCAGCCATGACGTTGGCTTTCCCGGGGGTGTAAGTTATTCCTAAGTCGAAATCTGTGATCAACTCAACCCAACGTCTTTGCCTGAGATTCAAATCCGGTTGGGTGAAAATGTACTTCAGACTATGGTGATCAGTGAATATTTCGCAACGGTTACCGAGGAGGTAATGTCGCCAGGTCTTAAGTGCATAGACTACGGCAGCAAGCTCTAGATCATGAGTAGGATAATTCTCCTCATGTGGGTGCAATTGCCGTGAAGCGTAAGCAATTACATGTCGATCTT
This sequence comes from Triticum dicoccoides, assembly GCF_002162155.2. Lineage (NCBI taxonomy): Eukaryota > Viridiplantae > Streptophyta > Magnoliopsida > Poales > Poaceae > Triticum > Triticum dicoccoides. The sequence goes on along the minus strand of NC_041389.1, from coordinate 385,508,843 downwards.
GCATGAGAATGCAACCTAATCCTTGTCGCGAGGCATCGCAGTAGATAACAAAGTCCTTAGAGAAGTCTGGCGGTACCAGCACGGGAGCAGAAGTCAGGCGTCTTTTTAGTTCCTGAAAGCTGTGCTCACATTGTGGAGTCCATTCGAACCTTTTATCTTTCTTGAGGAGTTCGGTTAGAGGTTTAGCAACTTTGGAGAAGTTCTCGACAAAGCGACGACAATAGCTCGCTAAGCCCAGAAAACTCCGAACTTGCTTGACCGATTCAGGTGGAGTCCAATTAAGGACGGCTTGAACTCGCTCAGGGTTAACAGCAATACCTTTACCAGATATTACCTGACCCAGATAGGTCACTTTCGACAACCAGAATTCACATTTAGAGAATTTGGCATAAAGACGATGCTCTCGAAGTTTCTTCAACACTAGCCTTAGATGTTCGGCGTGTTCTTCCTCGTTCTTGGAGTAGATGAGTATATCATCGAGATAAACCATGACGAATTTATCCAAATACTCCATGAAGATTGAGTTCATTAACCGAGAAAAGGTGGCTGGAGCGTTGGTTAAACCGAAGGACATGACGGTGTACTCGTATTGGCCATAACGAGTAACAAAGGCCGTTTTAGGAATGTCCCCGTTTCTGATTTTGATTTGATGGTAGCCCAACCTCAAATCCATCTTGGAGAAGATTGAGGATCCAGCAAGCTGATCATACAGGTCGTTGATCCTGGGGAGCGGATATTTGTTCTTGATTGTGACCAAATTGACAGGTCGATAATCTACAACCATCCGGTCCGTACCATCCTTCTTCTTGACGAATAGGACGGGGCAAGCCCACGGAGATGAACTAGGTCGGATGAAACCCTTTTTCAAGGATTCATCGAGTTGTTTCTTAAGCTCGGCTAGTTCTAGTGGTGCCATCTTATAGGGTCTTCTAGCAATCGGAACGGTTCCTGGAATGAGGTCTATTACGAACTCAACATCCCTGTCAGGTGGAACACCTGGCAATTCCTCTGGGAAGACATCCGGAAAGTCACGGACTACCGGAACGTCCTCAAGGTCTGGCAAAGGGCTGGCGTTAAGAGAATATAATTGTCGCTTGGCTAATCGGGTCAAGACATTGACTATCTTCCCCGAAGGATGAGTGAGTTGAACAGTCCTAGAGAAGCAATCAATTTTGGCATGATGAGCTGACATCCAGTCCATACCCAAAATGATATTAATATATGAAAATTTGAGAGATATCAAAGATGCAAGGAAAACAAGCCTGTCGACTTGGATTTCATTTCCATAACTTACCCTGGAGGTCTGCCATCTAGAACCGGGAGTAGAAATTTCCATAGTGGATGGCATGTCACAGAATGCGGTGTTATGCAAACGAGCATAGTTCTCGGATATAAATGAATGAGAGGCTCATGTATAGAAAAGAACAGATGCCGGGTGGCAATTAACAAGGAGCGTACCGAGAACGACGTTGGGATCCTCTTGAGCTTCTTCGGCAGAGATACAGTTGACATGGCCACGTGTAGCGGTGGCCGGCTTGGCGTCGAACACTTTCCCTGTCGGCTTGCCACGGCCAACAGCTTTAGCAGATTGGTTGGGGTTGGTCTGGGGACACTCACGCATATAGTGGCCAGATTCCCCACACTTGAAACAAGTCACGGAACTGGTACGTGGAGGAGCATTGTTGGTTGGACCACCATAGGGCTTGGCTGGTGCAGACTGTTGAACGGGGCGAGGCGCCTGGAAGGATGGCCTCGGTGTGAACCTAGGTGGCAGGGCGGTGTTGGGCACCCACACGCGGCGCTTCTGAGGACCGGCACCGGATGAGGAACCCATGTCACGGCCATGCTTGCGTGTTGTGTCATAATCAGTCTGACCAGTCTCAGCACTGATGGCCTTGTTAACAAGTTTCTGAAAAGATGTGCACTCATGCAGACGGAGGTCGCGGCGAAGCTCAGGACTAAGCCCCTTACGGAACCTTGCTTGCTTCTTGGCATCGGTAGAAACTTCCTCAGTTGCATATCGTGCGAGGTTACCGAACTCCCTGCTGTAAGCATCCACAGAGAGTCGGCCCTGAGTGAAACTGCAAAATTCCTCACGTTTACGGTCCATGAGACCCTCCGGGATGTGATGTTCACGGAAAGCCTCGCTGAATTCAGCCCAAGTAGTGACATGGCCCGCTGGGCGCATAGCTCCATAATTCTCCCACCATAGACTAGCGGGGCCTTCTAGATGATATGCGGCAAAGGTGACCTTGTCAGCCTCAGCTACTAGCGCGGAACGCAGCTTGTGAGAGATACTGCGAAGCCAGTCATCAGCGTCGAGAGGCTCGACGGAGTGGTGGAACGTGGGTGGATGTAACTTGATAAAATCACTGAGTGACACCACGTTAGTCCTCTGATGGTGTGCTGTGTTCTGTTCAATACGCTCCAACAAACGGTTGGTCTCCCGCTTGTTTCTTTCGGCTTCCATCATAACCTCGGCTAGGGAAGGAGGATGAGGAAGATTTGCATTCCTGACTTCACTGCCTTCGGCCTGCTCTTGAGGAGCAGGGTTAGTGCGCGTGTTGACCATCCTAGGTAAACAAGACAATGATTTAGTCAGAATGATAAAATTCCGACATAGGATACAGAATGTAAGGAATAACTCGAAATGCAAGATGATCATCCATATGACATGGTAGATACAGAAATTGCTTCTTTATTCCATCGTCATACACACCATACAGGGTTTAGTACAAGACCAAACAAGGTACTATTACGGTGAAAAGAGGATTACATCTCATCGGAGGCATTCCCAGCTCCTATACGTTATTTTTCTACACCTCCGGAAGGCGATACAAACCAGGTCATATCCCACGAGTCACGCAGGACGATAGACGACAGAGCTAACACGAACTAGTGATACTACCACTAACTCAGACCGATCCGTAGTAGTCCTCGTAGAAGTCACCTCCATAGCCTGGAAGCTCAACATGATCATCCGGAAACAGACGATCTCGCGGAGCTTGTGGACCATAGGGGCTAGGATGAGGTCTTGGACCAACAGACGGTGGCCTGCGGGGACCGCGAGGTGGGGTGATGCCTCCTACATCACGCTAACCCATCACGTCTGGCAGAGCAGATCTCACAGGATAGAGATCGCGCATATCCGAATATCCAGCTTGCACCGCCGGTGCAAACCGAGTCAATGTGGCCCAATGGTTAGCACGGGTATTGAAGAGCTCTAACCTCAAGGCCCGATTTTCACGGTCCTTATCCTCGAGCATCTCAGCAGTAGTGCGAGTCCGTGAATCCTCCTGAGTGGGGTCAGCATAGATAGCCTGGAGATACCCTTGTGCTCCCGGAAGTGATCCTGGCATATACCGGAAATCAGAGTCCCAAAATAGACCAGACCTGACTCGCATGATGGTCATCATAGAGTAGGCGGCGTCCTGCACAGCCATCTCAATAGTAACCCCGAGTCCATAGGAGCAGTGAAGGGGCTCGGTGGACCCAAGATAAGATGGAAATATCCTGACAGTGCAGAGATACTGGCTTTGATTAAAGTCTCGGAATTGCTCTTCGACCGTGTACTCAGGATACCAACGGTATCCAGCCTCAGTCATTACCCTGACCAACATGGCAGTATGGCCGGGTACATCTAGGCATCGAGTCAGGCGAACCACTTGATTGAGGTCGCGAGTGGCCATCTGAAAGCACAATCATAATGCAAAGGCATTAGAATTTCTAGCAAAATTTTGGCAGCATAACAGCTGTAAATGCTCAAGAAGGATTTTGAGACATTTGACAAAGGATTTCATACACACTCAACATCATCATATCAAAGTTCTGAGTCCATTCTAACAACATAATGTGGTAGTAGAACTGAACTAGGCTTGTATCCATCAAACCTATAAGGTACTACTGATTAGTAACACGTGAACCTGATAGAGAGAAAAGATCCTAATTCCTTAACCCCCGGTGGAAGAATAGACTGACTCAGATCAGAATGTCATAAGATAAAGAAGTAAAAAGAGCCTTACGTTCCAACCCACAAACAATTCCCCTACATATAACTAAAGAATTTCTAGACTCAACATCGACCAGTTTGGCTTGGAGAACCTACAGGCAGTCCGGCTCTGATGCCAACGCTGTCAGGACCCCGACTCGATGACACATCGATCTAGCCTGTAACACCTCATATCACTTTGCGGCCTCATGCACGGTATCCCCACGGGTGTCGCCTTACCTTTGCCCGGGACCGTTTGCGCCTTTTGGCTCACGTATATGATAGTGTCGCTAGCATCCATATGTTAAGGAGCCCGGGCTGACATGACTAGTTGTAAACCCAAAGTGGCACAGACTTATAGGGACAGGCATCCATGACCCAGCAACGAACGTGTCGGTCATCAGCAAGTGGGTCCGGGCTGTAGCACTGGGCTAGCAGGACTCCCGTAAACCAGGCTGTAGCGGGCTAACAGGACTCCGGTACTCAATGCGTGACATTTCCCCGAAGGGACAGACACAGGAACGAAGAAGGACACATGCCGGCCAGCCTAAGTGTTCCCGAGCAGTAGCAAGCTACCATGGCTCAGTGGTAACACTAGGAGAAATTTCCCGGTAAGAGAGGCTACTAAGGATAAACAACTAGATAGTCAGATCCCACACATACCAAGCATTTCAAACATACACACAATATGCTTGATATGTGCAACTACAACAAGGCATCACAACATGACTCTATGACACAAGTACTTTATTTGAGGCTCAGAGAGCCATACATAACATACACAAAGGTACGGGTCACACGACCCAGCATTCAAGTCATACAGTCATACAAACCAGCAGCGGAAGTAATTTGTCTGAGTACAGACAACTAGAAAAATAAAAGAGGCTTGGAAAGCCTAGCTATACTACGTGGTCCTTCACAAGCTCAGGATCACCACCTGGGCCTTAGCCTACTCATTGATGTCAACGTCTACGTAGAACCCATCAGAAGGGGTTGCAGCGTCTTCTGTAAAAAATGTAAATTATAGCAACATGAGTACAAAGGTACTCAACAAGACTTACATCAGATCCTATATACATGCATATTATCAAGAAGGGTTGGTGGAGTTGTTGCAGCAAGCCAACTTTGACTCTTAGCTAGGCTAACCTACGAGACTCCAACTTGAAATGGTTTTGCGTACACGAGTCCACTACTCACCAATTCAATACACTACCGAGGATCCACCTCCGTCTTCCTACGGAAGAGCCATCCTCGGCACTCACACTTATCTTGAGGCTTTTAGTAGTTTCCATATACTTGTCTATGAACTGTATAGGCAACCAAGTAGTCCTTTACCGCGGACGCGGCTATTCGAATAGATCATGATAACCCTGCAGGGGTGTACTTCTTCATACACGCTCTCACCACTTACCGTCGTTTACACGACATGTACTCGGCAACCTTCAAGCGGAAGCCCAACGTGGGTGTCGGCCACGACCTACCTAATCACCTAAGCCTCCAGTCCAGGTTTATCGCCTATCCAGGTTCCATCCGTAGGGAGTCTGGCCGAGGTTTCCCATACGGCCCGAACGATGTGAACAGGGTTCCCGAGGTACCTAACGGGTAGTCGGTACACCCGGCCACGTACCTACCGCATCACAGCCCACCCCTACGGTCAGCGCTGTCCACGGCCTCCAGTAGGCTACAAACACCAGAAACTACTTGCAACTCCTGGACGGAGAACTAGGGTGAATAAGAAGCCGAGAGGGTCCATTGGTTTCGGGCCCAATGCATGGTAGTAGCTGATTCTTAAATCACACATACAGATCTCAGTGCTTAAGGTCGGCTTCAATGAAACAACCCACCATGTACTCCTACATGGCCTCTCATCGATACCTTTACCAAATCATGTTCACCACACCACCCTCATTACCGACATAATCATTTCACTCTAGCCCATCACCCAGATGAACCAGACCTGACACGACTCTAAGCATAGCAGGCATAGCAAGGTAGGAACAACACATTCATATGGCTCAATCAACTCCTACACATGCTAGTGGGTTTCATCTAGTTACTGTGGCAATGACAGGTCATGCAGAGGAAGTGGGTTCAACTACCGTAGCACACAGCAGTTTGAAACGCGTTGTCTTAATGCAGTAAAAGAGAGCAGGAGCGAGAACATGGGATTGTATCGATATGATCAAATGGTTGGTTGCTTGCCTGATGGTTCAATGCACTGATACGGTTCTTCGTTAGGGTAATCACGGTACTCCTTGGAGGCAGAACCTGCCGCAAAGAACACCGATACACAACCATCACCAAACAATGTGCAACAATATGATGCATGCATGAAACATAGCAATATGAGTGTGTTGGGCTAATGCAACTAAGACCAGAAGGGTTTGAACCAATTTGAATCAAAGATTCAAATTTCAAACTCAAACATGGCCTTTTAAAGTGTTTTTCCTTGTTCTGTATTAAACATCAGGTTAACTTGTTTAATCATGCATGAAAATAGTACAGATGGATAGATTGGATTTTTCTGATCATTTTTCATATATAATTTGTCTGATTTGGAGTTACAGAATAAAAGTTATGAATTTTTAAAGTTTAAACTATATTCTGGAATTTCCTATATTAGATTAATTCCAGAAAATCAATTATTGCGTCAGCCTGACGTCAGTGTGACGTCAGCAGGTCAACGGGACACGTCCGGGTCAAACCTGACAGTGGGTCCCGCGTGTCAGTGTGATTAGATTAATTAAAGTTTAATTAAAACTAAACCTGTTTAATTAACACGGCTGGGCCCCACCTGTCATTGACTCAGGGGAGTCAACCAGGGCCCACCCGTGGTCAAACCTGGGTCGGCTGCACCGGCGTTTAGCCGCCGGCGAGCCCGACGCGGCGGCGGAAGTGGTTTTGGCTGTTTCGGCCGCCAAATGGATCGCGGAGACCACCGGAGTGGAGCTGAGGACGAGCCGCAGCTCTTGGTGGAGTCCGTTGGGGTCGGGGTGGCCGGAGTTGGCGCCGGCGACGACTTTGGCGGCCACCAAGGTTCGGCCGAAGACGAACTTGACGCTAGAGGGGTCGGTGAGGCGCGGGGAGTAGCTAGCTAGGTGCTACGTGACACGGTGAGTATGATGGACACCGTGGAGTGGCCGGAGGGTGACCGGGAGCACGTCGGCGACGAGCTCCACGGCGGTGGGTGCGGTTGAGCTCCGGGAGGTCGCTACACGGCTCGGGAGCAAGAAAAGAAAGGGGAGGAAGATGGCTAAGCTCACAGTGAGTGCGACGAAGCCCTTGGTGCGGCCGGAGATGGACCGGAGCGACGACGGTGTTGAAGGGGATCTCCGGCGATGGCGGTTCGGGCGAGGTCGTTGCGGTGGACTCGGGCGTTGCGAGCGCTCGGGGCTCGGCTTGCTCGATGGAGTGGACAGCAGCGGAGCTACTGGACACGATGAGAGGACGCACGGGCGGCGGGGAGCACGGCTACGACGAAGGCACGGCGGTGGTGGCGTCGGTCATGGCGGGGGAGCGCGAGGGGGAGGAGCTGGAGAGGAGAGGGGGTGTCTGGGGGGTTCGGGGGAGCGAGGGAGGCCGATCCACGACGTCACCGGGCGAGGGGAGCGGCGAGGCGGCGAGCAGGTGCGTGGCGCGCGCTGCGGTCGCCGTCGGGCACCTGCCTGCCTGCCTGGCCGGCAAGCAGCTCGCTGGAGCGGCGCTGGGCTGGGCCGGCAGGTGGGCCGGGAGCAGGCGTCAGTTAAGTTTTTCCATTTCTTTCTGTTTTCTGTTTTTTTAATACTTCTGCAACTTTGTTGAATTAAATAAAATACTTAGGCAACTCCTAAAATCACCAAACTACTCCTGGTCCATAGTTGGATTATTTCCAACATGAAACATTTTAGTTTGGAGATACTTGAGCATTTAAATATTTTATATAATTTTAAATGCCCAAATTCAAATATTTATGATTTAATTCAAAAACCCTAAGATGGCCTAGGAAAATGTGCATCACTTTTGGCAGAGGTTCTGAACCAAGACAAAAATGATGGGCATTTTAGAAGGGCATTTCAGGTTCATTGAAAAAGTTTTTAGTAAACCCTAATTGGTTTCAGAGGGGACTGGGGGTTCTGTCATCCCCATTTCAGGTTTCTGATGAAAGAGTAAACATGATGCAACACTCTAATGCATAGCTAACTAGGGTGTGACACATGGGTTATGAAATTTGGTCCTAATATGATAGGTATTCAAGAGGGATATCATAAAAACTTTCATGTAGATCACTGAATATAATAAGTTTGATTACTCGCAATAGTTTTGCAATATTAAGATGGTAATATGTGGGAGGTACGAGTGAATGATTGTGGTTTAGTAAGAATATTGGTGTTAAGGTCTAGGATTCCCGAAGCATGCAGGTATGGTCTCTAGTTATGGTAAGAAGTTTGAGCATGATTTATTATTGATTGTCTTCCTTATGAGTGGCGGTCGGGAACGAGCGGTGGTCTTTTCCTACCAATATATCTCCCTAGGGGTATGCGTAGTGGTACTTTGTTTCGAGGGCTAATAAACTTCCGCAATAAGTATGTGAGTTCTTTATAACTAATGTGAGTCCCTGGATTATATGCACTCTCACATTTCCGTAATTTGCTATCCTCTTCGGTACCGTGCATTGCCCTTTCTCACCTCGAGAGTTGGTGCAAACTTTGCCGGTGCATCCATACCCCATGATATGATACGCTCGATCACATATAAGCCTCCTTACATCTTCCTCAAAAGAGCCACCATACTTACCTATTATGGCATTCCCATAGCCATTCTGAGATATATTGCCATGCAACTTCCACTATTCCGTTCTTATGACATACATCATCATTGTCTTATTGCTTTGCATGATCATATAGCTGACATAGTATTTGTGGCTCAGCCAATGTTCATCATTTTTTATACGGTTACGCTAGCACATTGCACATCCTGTTACACTGCCACAAGCATTCATACAGAGACATACTTTGTGCTAGTATTGTGTTGTAAGAAAAAGAGAGAAGGAGCAATGTTACTATCTTCTTCCATACTTGTGATTAAAAGTAGCAATATGTTATTCGTATAGAGAGTCTCCTATGTTCTCACTTTCATATACGAATAGAAATATTTCATTATAGAACTTGGCTTGTATATTTTGATGATGGGCTTCCTCAAACGCACAAGGTCTTCATGAGCAAGCAAGTTGGATGCACACCCACTTAGTTTCTAGTTTGAGCTTTCATACACTTATAGGTCTTACTGCATCAGTTGCATGGCAATCCCTAGACCTCACATTGATATCAATTTATGGGCATCTCAATAGCCCATTGATTAGCCGCATCGATGTGAGACTTTCTTCCTTTTTGACTTCCCCTTATTAATCTCTACCATCGCATTCTATTCCACCCATAGTGCTATATCCATGGCTTGCGCTCATGTATTGCATGGGGGGCTGAAAAAGCTGAAGTGCGTTAAAACGTATGAACCAATTTCTCGGCTTGTCATCGGGGTTGCGCGTGGGAAATACATTGTGTTAAGAAGATGGAGCATGACAAGAGTACATGATTTTGTAGGGATAAATTTCTTTAGCATTTTCATTTTGAAAGGCATAATTGTTTGTTACTATGCCTGAGTATTGATGTCTTTATATCAAATTATAGACTATTGCTTTGAATCATTAGGATCTTAATATTCATACCATAAAAGAGAGATTACATGATGAACATGTAGCATTCCACATCAAAAATTCTGTTTTTATCATTTCAACTCGAGGACGAGCATGAATTAAGCTTAGGGATGCTTGATACATCTGCAACGTATCTATATATTTTGATTATTTCATACTATTGCAACATCAATCTTGGATGTTTTATATGCAAATATATATCATTTTTTTAGGACTAAACTATTAACTTAGTGCCAAGTGCCAGTTGTTTTTTTGCCTCTCTTTGGTTTTCCAGGAAATCGGTACCAAACGGAGTCCAAATGCTACGAAACATTTTGATGGTATTTTCTGGATAAGAGAGACCCTAGAAGCATTAGGAGGAGACCAGAAGGAAAATGAGGAGATGGCAAGGCAACCTGGCGCACCGAGATACCTTGTGGGCCCCTCATGCCTCTGTCTGACCTAATTCCACCTCTATAGATTTTATAAAATCAGGAAACCAACAAAGAGCCATACAAAACACTTTTTTCGCTGTCGCAAGCCTCTATTCTTCCACGAACCCATCTGGAGGCCTTTTCCGGTAATCTACCAGAGGGGGAATCGATCATAGAGGGCTTCTACATCATTTGGGTTCCCCTTTCGATGATGCATGAGTAGTTCGCCACAGGCCTACGGGTCCATAGCTAGTAGCTAGATGGCTTCTTCTCTCTCTTTGATCTTCAATACCATATTATCCTGGATCTTATTGGAGTTCTATCCGATGTAATTCTCTTTTGCGGTGTGTTTGTTGGGATCTGATGAATTGATGGTTTATGATCAAACTATTCTTGAATATTAATTGAGTCTTTTTTGAACTTTATTATGCATGATTTTTATAGCTTAGTATTTCCTTCTGGTCTATCCATTTCGTTTGGCCAACTAGATTGATTTATCTTGCAATGGGAGAGGTGCTTTCTAACGAGTTCAATCTTGGGGTGTGATGTTGCCTTGACCTACGTCGGTATTTCCAAAAAGAGGAAGGGATGATGCAACACAACAACGGTAGGTATTTCCCTCAGTGATGAGACCAAGGTTATCGAACCAGTAGGAGAACCACGTGATATGTCCATTTTGCATCATGTTTTTATATCGATATTTATTGCATTATGGGCTGTTATTACACGTTATGTCACAATACTTATGGATATTCTCTCTTATTTTACAAGGTTTAACATGAAGAGGGAGAATGCCGACAGCTGGGATTCTTGGCCTGAAAAGGAGCAAATATTGGAAACCTATTCTGCACAGCTCCAAAAGTCCTGAAACTCCACGAAAGTCATTTTTGGAATTAATGATAATTATTGAGCGGAAGAAGTACCAGAGGGGGCCACGAGGGTGGGGGGGGGGCTCCCACCCTGACAGGGCGCGCCCCCTACGTCGTGGGCCCCCTGGTGGCCCTCCGGTGCCCATCTTCTGCTATATGAAGTATTTTTCCCTTGGAAAAATCATAAGCAAGCTTACGGGACAAAACTCCGCCGCCACGAGGCGGAACCTTGGTGGAATCAATCTAGGGCTCTGGCGGAGCTGTTATGCCGAGGAAACTTCCCTCCGGGAGGGGGAAATCATCATCATTGTCATCACCAACAATCCTATCATCGGGAGGGGGTCAATCTCCATCAACATCTTCACCAGCACCATCTCCTCTCAAACCCTAGTTCATCTTTTGTATCCAATCTTTGTATCCAAACCTCAGTTGGTACCTGTGGGTTGCTAGTAGTGTTGATTACTCCTTGTAGTTGATGCTAGTTGGTTTATCCGGTGGAAGATCATATGTTCAGATCCTTAATACATATTAATACCCCTCTAATTATGAAAATGAATATGCTTTGTGAGTATTTACATTTGTTCCTGAGGACATGGGTGAAGTCTTGCTATTAGTAGTCATGTGAATTTGGTATTCGTTCGATATTTTGATGAGATGTATGTTGTCTCTCCTATAGTGGTGTCATGTGAACGTCGACTACATGACACTTCACCATTTTTTGAGCCTAGAGGAAGGCATTGGGAAGTAATAAGTAGATGATGGGTTGCTAGAGTGACAGAAGCTTAAACCCTAGTTTATAAGTTGCTTCGTAAGGGGCTGATTTGGATCCATATGTTTCATGCTATGGTTAGGCTTACCTTAATACTTATTTTGTAGTTGCAGATGCTTGCAATTGGGGTTAATCATAAGTGGGATGCTTGTCCAAGAAAGGGAAGCACCCACGCACCGGTCCACCCACGTATCAAATATCAAAGTAACGTGAATCATATGAACATGGTGAAAACTAGCTTGACGATAATTCCCATGTGTCCTCGGGAGCGCTTTTCTCATTATAAGAAATTGTCTAGGCTTGTCCTTTGCTACAAAAAGGATTGGGCCACCTTGCTGCACCTTATTTACTTTCATTGCTTGTTACCCGTTACAAATTATCCTATCACAAAACTATGTGTTACCTACAATTTCAGTGCTTGCAGAGAATACCTTACTGAAAGCCGCTTGTCATTTCCTTTCAGCTCCTCGTTGGGTTCGACACTCTTACTTATCAAAAGGACTATGATAGATCCCTTATACTTGTGGGTCATCACTAGAAACACTACGTAAACGGTACCTGCACACAAAGAAAAAATACTTGCAACCAGATACTTCCATTTTGCATCATGTTTTCCTACTGTTATTTAAGTTGTTTTATGGTATAATAATGCTTTTTGGAGTAATTCTAATGCCTTTTCTCTCATAATATGCAAGGTATGCACCAAGGGGGAGAATTCTAGAAGCTGGAAATCTGCACCAGCAAAAGCTACGTCAAGCTACCTATTCTGCACAACTCCAAATGAGCTGAAACTCATCGAGGATTTTTTATGGAATATTTAATGAATATTGGAGCAAATAAGTACTAGAGGAGGGCCACCACGTGGGCACAACCCACCTTGGCGCGCCAGGGGGCCCAAGCATGCCCTGGTGGGTGCTGCCCTCCTTGGCCCACCTTCGGTGCCCATATTCTGGTATAGAAGTCATTTTGACCTAGAAAAAATATGGGAGAGGACATTCGAGACGAAGCGCCGCCGCCTCGAGGTGGAACTTGGGCAGGAGCACTTTTGCCCTCCGGCGGAGCGATTCTGCCAAGGGAACTTCCCTCCCGGAGGGGGAAATCATCATCATCATCATCACCAACAAATCTCCAATCTTGGGGAGGGCTATCTTCACCAACATCTTCACAGCACCAAATCCTCTCAAACCCTACTTCATCTCTTGTATTCTATCTTTGTATCAAAACTATAGATTGGTGCTTGTGGGTGACTAGTAGTGTTGAATACATCTTGTAGTTTATGTTCAGATCCATTATGTTATTTAATACCCCTATGATCTTGAGCATGTTTATCATTTGTGAGTAGTCACTTTTGTTCTTGAGGTCATGGGAGAAATCATGTTTCAAGTAATCATGTGAACTTGATATGTGTTTAATATTTTGATGGTATGTATGATGCCATTCTCTAGTGGTGTCATGTGAACATCGACTACATGACACTTCACCGTATTTGGGCCTAAGGGAATGCATTGTGGAGTAGTTATTGTATGGCGGGTTGCGAGAGTGATAGAAGCTTAAACCCCTAGTTTATGCGATATTCCGTAAGGGACCGATTGGATCCAAAAGTGTAATGCTATGGTTAGAATTTATTCTTAATACTTTTCTCGTAGTTGAGGATGCTTGCGAGAGGGTTAATAATAAGTAGGAGGTTTGTTCAAGTAAGAACAGCACCTAAGCACCGGTCCACCCACATATCAAATTATCAAAGTACCAAACACGAATTAAGCCAACATGATGAAAGTGACTAGATGATATTCCCGTGTGTCCTCAAGAACACTTTGCTTATCACAAGAAACCATTTTGGCCTATCCTTTGTCTCAAAAGGATTGGGCTACCTTGCTGCACTTTTGTTACTACTATTGTGACTTACTCATTACAAATTATCTTGCCATCAAATCACTCCGCTACTCACAATTTTAGCACTTGCAGACATTACCTTGCTGAAAACCACTTGTCATTTCCTTCTGCTCCTCGTTGGGTTCGACACTCTTACTTATCGAAAAGAGCTAAAATTGACCCCCTATACTTGTGGGTTATCAAGGCAATTTTCTGGCGCCATTGCTGGCGAGTGAAGCGCTCTTGGTAAGTGGAAATTGGTAAGGAAACATTATTACTACGTGCTGAAATTTATTGTCACTTGCTACTATGGAAAACTAATCCTTTGAAGGGTTTGTTCGGGGTATCTTCACCTCGACCTAAACCAGAATTAGTCACCCCTCAACCTACTGCACCTACTGAGAATATTGAATTTTAAATTCCTTTGTGTATGTTAGAACAACTGCTAGCTAATCCTTATGCAGGAGATGAAACCGAACATTCCGATATGCACTTGATATATGTGGATCAAATTTGTGGATTGTTCAGGCTTGCAGGTTTGCCCGGAGATGAAGCTAATAAGAAGGTTTTCCCTTTGTCTTTGAAGGGAAAAGCATTGACATGGTATAGTCTATGCGATGATATTGGATCTTGGAACTGGAACTGTTTGAAATTGGAATTTTATCAAAAAAATTATCCTATGCATCTAGTTCATCATGATTGGAATTATATATATAATTTTTGGCCTCATGAAGGAGAAAGTATCACTCTAGCTTGGGGGAGGCTTAAGTCAATGTTATATTCATGCCCCAATCATGAGCTCTCAAGAGAAATCATTATTCAGAATTTTTATGCTCAGCTTTCTCGTAATGATCAATCCATGCTCAGTACTTCTTTTACTGGTTCTTTTATGAAGAAGACTATTGAATTCCGGTGGGATCTTTTAGAAAGAGTTAAACGCGACTCTGAAGATTGGGAACTCGATGAAGGTAAAGAGTCAGGTATTGAACCTAAGTTTGAGTGTGTTAAATCTTTTATGAATACCGATGCTTTCCAAAAGTTTAGCACTAAATATGGACTTGACTCTGAGATAGTAGCTTCCTTTTGTGAATCTTTTTCTACTAATGTTGATCTCCCTAAGGAGAAGTGGTTTAAATATCACCCACCAATTAAAGAAGAAATTAAAGTTAAAGAAATGGTAAAAGCTAAAGAAGAAACTATCATTTACAATGTTGATCCAGTTGTTCCCACTGCTTATATTGAAAAACCACCTTTTCCTGGTAGGATGAAGGAACATGCTAAAGCTTCAACTGTGGTTAACAAAGGTTATGTTAGAACACCCCAATCCATCTAAACAAATCAGAGTTGAACCTAGTGTTGCTATGGTTAAAGATCTCTTAGTCGATAATATTGTTGGGCATGTTATCTACTTGTGTAGTGAAGCTTCTAGAATTGCCAAACCTGAAAAGAAAATATAAAGATAGACCAGTTGTTGGCATGCCTGTTGTCTCAGTTAAAATTGGAGATCACTATTATCATGGGTTATGTGACCTAGGTGCTAGCCTGAGTGCTATTTCTTTCTCCTTATATCAAGAAATTAAGGATGAAATAGCACCTGCTGAAATAGAAGACATAGATGTTACTATTAAACTTGCCAATAGAGACACTACATCACCAATTGGGATCCTTAGAGATGTTGAAGTCTTGTGTGGGAAAATAAAGTACCCTACTGATTTTCTTGTTCTTAGCACCCCACAAGATGAATTTTGTCCCATTATTTTTGGTAGACCTTTCTTGAATACCGTCAATGCTAAAATAGATTGCGAGAAACAAACTGTCGGTTTTAGCTTTGGTGATGAATCTCATGACTTTGATTTTTCCAAGTTTAGTAAACAACCTCAGAAGAAAGATTTTCCTAGTAAGGATGAAAGTAATTGTCTTGCTTCTATTGTTGTGCCTCCTACTGATCCTTTGGAACAATATTTGCTAGACCATGAAAATGATTTGCATATGCGTGAAAGAAATGAAATAGATAGAATCTTTTTCGAACAACAACCTCTGCTTAAACACAATTTGCCTATTGAAACTCTAGGAGGTCCTCCTCCACCTAAAAGTGATCCTATGTTTGAATTAAAACAGTTACCAGACACTTTGAAATATGCTCATCTTGATGAGAAGAAGATATATCTTGTTATTATTAGTGCTAACCTTTTAGAACATGAAGAAGAAAGACTATTGAAAGTTCTAAGGAAGCACAGGGCTGCTATTGGATA
This sequence comes from Triticum dicoccoides, assembly GCF_002162155.2. NCBI lineage: Eukaryota > Viridiplantae > Streptophyta > Magnoliopsida > Poales > Poaceae > Triticum > Triticum dicoccoides. The sequence goes on along the minus strand of NC_041389.1, from coordinate 385,492,991 downwards.
TACTCTTGATAATCTTAAGGGCATTAGTCCCACTCTATGTCAGCACAAGATTAATATGGAACCTGATGCTAATCCCGTTGCTGATCACCAACGTCGGTTAAATACGAAAATGAAAGAAGTGGTAAGAATAGAAATATTGAAACTTCTGGAAACAGGTATAATCTATCCTATAGGTGACCGTAGAATGGTAAGTCTTGTTCATTGTGTCCCTAAGAAGGGAGGCATTACTGTTGTTCCTAATGATAAGAATGAGCTTATTCCACAAAGAATTGTCACAGGGTATCGTATGGTAATTGATTATAGAAAATTAAATAAAGCTACTAGAAAAGATTATCTAAGCACACACATTTTTGCTTCCTAGATGGATACTCTGGCTTTTCACAAATACTTGTTTTACAATCTGATCAAGAAAAGACCACTTTTACTTGTCCTTTTGGAACATTTGCTTATAGACGTATGCCTTTCGGTTTATGTAATGCACCTGCTACCTTTCAAAGATATATGACTGCTATATTCTCTGGTTTTTCTGAAAAGATTGTTGAGGTTTTCATTAATGACTTTTCTGTTTATGGGAAGTCTTTTGATGATTGTTTAAGCAATCTTGACCGAGTCTTGCAATGATGTGAACAAACAAATCTCGTCTTGAATTGCGAGAAGTGTCACTTTATGGTTAACGAAGGTATTTTCTTGGGCCATAACATTTCTGAAAGAGGCATTGAGGTGGACATACCCAAGGTTGATGCAATTGAGAAAAGGCCATGTCCTAAAGATACCAAAGGAACTCGTAGTTTCCTTGGTCATGCTGGTTTCTATAGGAGGTTTATCAAAGACTTCTCTAAAATTTCTAGGCCCCTTACTAATATTTTGCAAAAGGATATTCCTTTTATGTTTGATGATGATTGCATGGAAGCCTTTGAAACAGTAAAGAAAGCCTTAATTACTGCACTTGTTGTTCGACCACCTAATTGGAACTTGCCTTTTGAGATTATGTGTGATGCTAGTGATTATGTTGTTGGTGCTGTCCTAGGACAAAGAGTTGATAAGAAACTAAATGTTACTCCCTCCGTTCCTTGATATAAGGTGTATAGTATTTTGAGAAAAAATACGAAATATAAGGTTTATTGCATTGCACCACTCATATGAATAATGTTTTTAGGGATTTGATTACATTTCCTTATATTAGAAAACCTCCTCTATTTTCTCATGTCAATTAGTCAAGTGTAATCTCGCCCAAAACTTGTGAAATTTTCCCTCCACGTGCGGTCTTTAATTTCCGTGCCAAAAACTATACACCCTATATTCAGGAACAGAGGGAGTATTAATTATGCTAGTAAGACTCTAGACAATGCTCAACGAAACTATGCAACTACTGAAAAGGAATTCTTAGTAGTGGTGTTTGCTTGTGATAAATTCAGATCTTACATTGTTGATTCTAAAGTAATTGTTCACACCAATCATGTTGCTATAAAATATCTTATGGAAAAAAAGGATACTAAACCTAGACTCATTAGGTGGGTTCTTCTGCTACAAGAATTTGATTTGCATATCACTGACAGGAAAGGAGCAGAGAACCCCGTAGCTGATAACTTGTTTAGACTTGAAAATATTCTTGATGACCCACAACCTATTAATGATAGGTTCCCTAATTAACAACTAGCTGCAATAAATTTTTCTCATAGTACACCTTGGTATGCTGACTATGCTAATTATATTGTTGCTAAATACATACCACCTAGCTTCACATACCAAGAAAAGAAAAGAAATTCTTCTATGATTTAAAAAATTACTTTTGGGATGACCCACATCTTTAAAAAGAAGGAGTAGATGGTATTATTAGACGTTGTGTACCTGAGCATGAATAGGAGCAAATCCTAGGGAAATGCCACTCTGAAGCTTATGGAGGACATCACACGGGAGATAGAACCGCTTATAAGGTATTCCAATCTGGTTTGTATTGGCCTACTCTCTTCAAGGACGCCCTTAAGTTCGTCTCATCATGTGATGAATGCCAAAGAATAGGTAATATCGATAAGCGTCGAGAAATGCCTATGAATTATTCACTTGCTGTTGAACCATTTGATGTTTGGGGATTTGACTTCATGGGACCTTTTCCTTCCTCTAATGGGTATACACATATTTTGGTTGCTGTTGATTATGTTACTAAATGGGTAGAAGCTATTCCAACCAGTAGTGCTGATCACAACACCTCTATTAAAATGCTTAAGGAAGTTATTTTCCCAAGGTTTGGAGTCCCTAGATATTTAATTATTGATGGTGGTTCACACTTTATTCATTGTGCTTTCCGTAAAATGCTTGCTAAGTATGATGTTAACCATAGAATTGCATCACCTTATCATTCTCAGTCTAGTGGCCAAGTTGAACTTAGCAATAGAGAAATAAAGTTTTTTATTTACCTCTTGAGTTAGAACACAAAGCATTTTGGGCAATAAAAGAACTCAATTATGATTTCAAACTTGTTGGGGGAAAGAGGTTATTTGATATTAGCTCATTAGATGAATGGAGAACCCATGCTTATGAAAATGCTAAGTTATTCAAAGGAAAGTTAAAAGATGGCATGACAAAAGAATCCAAAAGCATGAGTTCAAGGTTGGAGAATATGTTTTAATGTACAACTCTCGTTTCAAGTTCTTTGTAGGAAAACTCCTCTCCAAATGGGAAGGACCCTATGTAATCGAGGAGGTCTATCGACCCAGAGCTATCAAAATAAATAATGTTGACGGGACTAACCAGAAGGTTGTCAAGGGGCAACGAATAAAACACAATATCTTAGGTACGCCCATTAATGTTGAAAGCAATGTTATCACTTTGACACCGGAAGAACACATAAAGAGTCCTTCCAGAACACTCCAGAACCATGAAAATAAGGAGGTACGTGAGACGGTAAGTAAAGGGACTTCGAAAAATACGCAAAAATATTTTTTGTTAGTTTTGGAAAATTTAGAAAATTAGGAAAATAAGAAACTTCCAGGAAAGTGGCCCTGGTGGGCACGATACATCAGGGCGCACTAGGCTTGCCTGGCGCACCCAGGTGGGTTGTGCCCACCACGGGTACTTTCCGGTATCCGTTTTTCTCCCATGCTGCTTGTTCCCCAAGATAAAAAATCAATATATACCTCCCGAACCTGTTAACCTCCGTATCATGGAGAAATCTCATGTTTTCTTTTCTTGTTGATTTCCTGTTAGATATGAAAATATGTCATCCCAAGACTCCGAGGGTGAGAGCTATGTTGCTGATCTCATCGCAAACCCCTAGTCCTATGGGGAAGAGAGGCACTATAGATGGACCTCTGAGAAACATGAAGCTGAATCGGTTCCTCCTCAGTTCAAAAATGAATGCATGGAGGCGTTATGCAAGAGGATAATAAAACTCAAGATAGATAATGACGAGTTGATGATAGACAATTTTATTCTCCGACAGAAGCTGGAGGAAGCAAAGGGCAAACCCTCTACTTTTTCTCCACCACTACCACTACCATCTTCATCACCACCAAAAGAAAACTGAGTATTGGGTATGGGCACTCCACTTGGCTTTTGCCAAGCTCAGGGGAGGTGCCCCGGTATCGTATCATCCCCACTATCTTTTGTCTTTACTTTCTTAGTTCGATCAATGGTTATCTTCTGCTATTAGATGAATAAAAGTTTAGATCGATTCTTTCTTTTTGTGAGTTTGCTTAGTGATCAATCCTTGTAATCATGTGCGAGATATATAATAAATTTTAGTTTGAGTGTTGCATTCTTTACTTTGTGTTGCAATAAAAAGAAAGGAAATAAAAAGAAAAGATCATATGCTAATCTTATGGTAAGTGATGACATTACACAAGGTAAAGTATAGGTAGTAAATTTTATTGTAGATTGACAAACATAGCATTGGTCAATGATGCAACACATGAAAGAATTAATAAGGGAAGAGAAGATTCACATATAAACATACTATCATGGAAATCTTTTGTGACTGTGAGCACCCATCAAAATATTATATGCCAAAATTGTTGACGCTGGACAAGGAAGACAACCTAATGATTTATGTTTGTTCATATTCACATATAAGTCATATTGTCATAGATCCTTCAACGTGTGGTGCTTGCCCTTATCTTTGCTAGGCAAAAACTCCGCACTAAGTAGAGATACTACTTGTGCATCCAAAACCCTTAAACCCTATCTTGTTTGAGAGTCCACCATACCTACCTATGGATTGAGTAAGATCCTTCAAGTAAGTTGTCATCGGTGCAAAAAGGGAAATAAAAATTCCTTATAAAAATGTGAGTTCATTTAGTGTAAGGGAAAATTAACCATTGTAGGAACTTGTGATGGTGAAGAATAAAAGCATCAGACTGCATAATAAAGGTTGCCATCACAATGGGCAATATAACGTGACATTCTCTTGCACTAAGGGGTTGAGCATTGATGTCTGCTAGAACTATGTCGGTATTTCCCCAAAGAGGAAGGGATGATGCAGTATAGCGACGGTAGGTATTTCCCTCATTGATGATACCAAGGTTATTGAACCAGTAGAAGAACCTCCTCACACCACATAAATGATACCTGCACACAGATAACAAATACTCGCAACACGACGCGTTAAAGGGGTTGTTAGTCCCTTTTGGGTACGACGCCTCTAGTGGGCAAATAACGTGAGGTAAAAAGTGGTAGATAGGATAAATAGATCGTGGAACAAATAAATTGCAGCAATGTATTTTTGTATTTTTGGTTTAATAGATCTGAAAAAATGCAAGAGAAAATAGATCACAAAGGCAAATATGATGAAAAGAGACCCGGGGGACATAGATTTCACTAGTGGATTCTCTCGAGAAAAATAGCAAACGGTGGGAAAACAATTACTGTTGGGCAATTGATAGAACTTCAAATAATCATGATGATATCCAGACAATGATCATTACATAGGCATCACATCCAAGATTAGTAGACCAACTCCTGCCTGCATCTACTACCATTACTCCCCACATCGACCGCTATCCAGCATACATCTAGTGTATTAAGTTCATGAGAAAACGGAGTAATGCAATAAGAACACTGACATGATGTAGACGAGATCCGTTTATCTATTGCGGAAGATATAGATGTCATCTTGTTATCCTCAGTAGCAACGATACATACGTGTCGGTTCCCTTTCTGTCACTGGGATCAAGCACCGTAACGTCGAACCCATTACAAAGCACCTCTTCCCATTGCAAGATAAATAGATCAAATTTGCCAAAAAAAACCCAAATATCGGAGAAGAAATACGAGGCTATAAGCAATCATGCATATAAGAGATCAAAGAAGACTCAAATAACTTTCATGGATAAAAACATAGATCTGATCACAAACTCAAAGTTCATCGGATCCCAACAAACACACCGCCAAAAGACTTACATCATATGGATCTCCAAGAGACCATTGTATTGATAATCAAGAGAGAGAGAGAGGAAGCCATCTAGCTACTAAATACGGACCCGTAGGTCTACAAAGAACTACTCACGTATCATAGGAGAGGCACCAATGGAAGTGGTGAACCCTTCCGTGATGGTGTCTAGATTGGATCTTGGTGGTTTTGGGCTCTGTGCGGTTGGATTAATATTTCGTCGCCTCCCCTAGGGTTTCTGGAATATTGGGGTATTTATAGAGCAAAGAGGCGGTCCGGAGGACACCCGAGGTGGGCACAACCCACCAGGGCGCGCCTGGACCTCCTGGCGCGCCCTGGTGGGTTGTCCCTCGTCGGGACTCCCCCCCAGGTGCAACCAGGGCCCAACTTCTTCCTTTTGGTCCATAAAAAATCATTGTAAAGCTTCGTCTCATTTGTACTCCGTCTCATATTGATTTCCTGCGATGTAAAAAACATGCAGAAAACAACAACTAGCACATGGCACTATGTCAATAGGTTAGTACCTAAAAATGATATAAAATGACTATAAAATGATTGTAAAACATCCAAGAATGATAATATAATAGCATGGAACAATCAAAAATTATAGATACATTGGAGACGTATCAGCATCCCCAAGCTTAATTCCTGCTCGTTCTCGAGTAGGTAAATGATAAAAACAGATTTTTTTATATGGAATGTTGCCTAACATGTTCATCACATTGTTTTCTTTATAGCATGGACATATGGACTTTTATATGATTCAAAGAAATAGTCTAGTTTTGACATGAAGACTTTAATACTCAAGCATACCAACAAGCAACCATGCCTTTCAAAATATCAACACTAAAGCAAGTTATGCCTAGCCCATGATGCTCAATCATTGATCCATTCATGAAACACACTCGAATATTAGCTACACCCAATGCTCAAATACAATCATAGTGCCCTTCACAGAGGGAAGTAGTGATTTGTAGAGGTGCCAGAAATGAAATCTTAAATTGAGAGATAAAATTATTTTTCAGAGGCATACTTTTCCTACCAACAAAAACGAGTTGGAGCATCTCACCACTTTCCATGCTAGATACATCATAGGCGGTTCCCGAACAGAAAATAAAGTTTATTCCTTTTTCCACCATAACTTTCACTTTTCATGGCTAGCCGTATCCACGGGTGCCTTCCATACCAAGACTTTCCAAGGAATTTATTAATTGACAACATAAAGTAAATTCATATATTCATTTCGAGACTGGGCATCCCTAATACATTTGACGTACTCTCGTGCAATGACAAGTGAAAAAACACTCATCATGAGAATAACACATCGAGCATGGAAAATATTGGCTACCCTTTACCGCCTCGCGAGTAGTAGAGCACATAAAAGACAAATTTATTTTGAACATTAGAGATGGCACCTGCAAATTTGCTTAGAACGGCATAGAAATACCGCATATAGGTAGGTATGGTGGACTCATATGGCAAAACTGGTTTAAAGGGTTTTGGATGCACAAGTAGTGATCATACTTAGTGCAAAATGAAGGCTAGCAAAAAGATTGAGAAGCGACCAACCAAAGAGCAAAAAATCTCGTACCCAAGCATTAAGCATAAGTAACACCGAATAATGCACCATAAGTAGGATATAAATTTCATTGCATAACTATTGACTTTCGTGCTTGCATATGGAATCACAAACATTAACATCAATATTCTTACTAAAGCACAATTACTCATCAAAATGACTCACATATCATATCGTCATATCTCAAAACCATTACTAAGAATCAAGTTTATTTTGTCCAATGATCTTCATGAAAGTTTTTATTATATCCTCCTTGGATATCTATCACTTTGGAACTATTTTCATATGTTGCTTTTGGTAAGCTCAAACAAATATAAGTGAAGATCATGGGCATAATTTTTTTCTTTCTCTCAAATTAATCTGAGTGAAGCAAGAGATAATTTCTTCAAAATTTACTAACTCCCAAATAAATCTAAGTGAAGCATTAGAGCATTTCTTCAAAATTAACAAAGCACACTGTGCTCAAAAAGATATAAGTGAAGTACTAGAGCAAGTCCATGGCTCTAAAAATTTAAGTGAAGCATAGGAGCAAGCATAGCATAATTTTTGGATCTCTAAAATGGGTGTGTCCTGCAAGTATTCAACACTTAAAACACAAAGCAAAACAATCAAAGACTCATATCATACAAGATGCTCCAAGAAAACTCATATCATGTGATGAATAAAAATATAGTTTCAAGTAAAATGCCGATGGTTGTTAGAAGAAAGCGGGGATGCCACTCGGGGGTATCCCCAAGCATAGTTGCTTGCTACTTATTTGAATATTATCTTGGGGTGCCTCGGTCATCCTCAACCTTAGCCTTTTGCTTATCCTTATTCCTTCATCCATCGTAAGATAACCCAAAACTTGAAAACTTCAATCACACAAAACTCAAACAAAACCTTCGTGAGATCCGTTAGTATAAGAAACAAAACCACTGCTATAAGTATTGTAACAAAACTATTCTTATTTTGTTTTTGCATTATATCTACTGTATTCTAACTTTTCTATGGCAAAAACTCATTAAATAAAACCATAGAATCATCAAAACAAGCACACAACATAAAGAAAACAGAATCTGTCAAAAACATAACAGTCTGTAGCAATCTGAAAATTTAGAATACTTCTGTAACTCCAAATATTATGAAATAAATTGGTGGAAGTGAGAAACTTTTGTATTAATCCCCTTCAAAAAGAATCAACTTAAAAGCACTCTTTTGTAAAAAAAATGACAACAAATCTCATGAGTGCAAAAGTTTCTGTTTTTCAGCAAGATCAAATAAACTTTCACCCAAGTCTTCCCAAAGGCATTGCTTGGCACAAACACTAACTAATACACACAAAATACAATCATAACAGTAGCATAATTATTCTAATACTCAATGTCGGTGTACTAGAGTAGGGGTACCCTAGTATCCCGAACTTGTGCACGGGCAGTTGCAGCACCCCGCGGCAAGGCTTGCCGGGCGACCGCCAAGGTCCTCCGTGGTTCCCTTGGAGCCATTCAAGAACAAAGTTTTCAAGCCAAGGAGACAAGGCCCCGGCAAGAGGAGCTTGCCGGGAAGGCCAACCAAGGCATTTCGAGGAACTTGCCGCGATGCGCCACGCGTCCCGTCAAGACCCGGTGAGCGACAAGCTTCCGGACGCGACAAGACAACGGCCGCGGCAAGGCGCTTGCCACGGCAGGTTATCACTCTGCACCCACGCTCCAGCGCATCCACCAACGTGTCGCCCTGGGGCCTTCCCAGGCGCGCGTGGCAGGAGGCTGAGCAGCCAGCGGTGCGAGGTGGCAAGCGACGCTGACAAGATTACCATCGTGGCGAACGGTGGCGTCCCTGACGGTCCTTTTCTGCACTGTTTGGGCGACACAGACGGGCATTTAATGCCTTTGTCCCCTGCCGTCAGGGTTAGGTAGGATGCACTATGCAGGTAGCTGTTCCAACGACCCCTCTTTTTCCATTTTTCCCCTTGCCTACGCTGCCACCTGTCGGTGACCCCTTGAGCATATAAAAGGAGGCCCATGCGCAATGTAGAGGGGGTTCGAAACCAGAAAACACTCACGCTCGGTCTCGTATGTACTGTAGCGCTCCGCGCTCCCGAGCAAGAGCTCAATACAATCAAACAAGCAGCAGTAGGAGTATTATCTCTCCGGAGAGCTCCGAAGCTGGGTAAACTGCTCGTGTGCTTTGCCTTGCTCTGCTCTTCGTGCGATCTCCGCCCCCCGCCGAACCGAAAGGGGCTCGGTCCTCCGGCCCCATAGGTGTTCGTGGATCAGCTTCCCGACATCTTTGGCGCGCCAGGTAGGGGACGTCGAGGTTGTGTGAACCTGATCCGACGTTCACACGAGCTAGATCTTCATCTTCTTCATCGACATGCCACCGAAGAAGAAGACTTCGGCGGCAGCTGTTCCGTCCACGTCGATCCCACCACCACCGGAGCGAACGAGTGGTGGGGCAGACGCCGACGGGAGAACGGACATCGACGAGGGAGCTCATGACGCGGCCAGGTCCAAGGACAAAGCTGCGCAGACCTCGGCGTCCGTGCATGTTCCGCACCCATCTCAAGAGGCGCAGGACCGACAGCGTCATGGTACTCGAAACACCATACGTTTGTTGGGCCAAGATCAAGCTGGTGGATCTCGGGGTGCTCAAGACCAGCATGCACGCCAACATGCTGGCACGAGCGAGGCACGGTCGCCTGGACAGGATACTGCTCCTTCTAACATAGTTAGGAGTCCGAGCATATCCCGCTCCTCGCACCGTTCGCCACTGCCACCCACTACTCCGGCAGAAGCTTTGGCGCGAGCTCAACTGCTCCTGGATTACCCTCCAGCGGAAGACAAGATCGACCAATGGAGGGCCACCATTCAGAGTCTCATCGGCTTTGCCAACGGCGACACTCCGTGGCAGCCAAGTGCATCGCGGCCGCGGCAGGACTGCCAGGCACGAGCCGGTGGCGACGAAACCGGTGGGGGTGCAACCACCATGCACTCTTCACCCCGAACGCCAAGATCGCCGACTCGTCGGATCCACCATGACAGCGACTCCACCGCATCATCAGATCCACGAGCTCGTCGCGATCAGCGCCAAGTTCTTCACGAACGACAGCAAGAAGACGCTCGTACTCGCATCGAGTGCCGAAGAGAAGCGCGACGTCAATCCGACAAGCGCGCTGGGCCCTCTGTTGACATGCATGCGCCAGGGGAACTAGGCGACTTGCCGTACGCGGTAGGTTGCCCTGCGTTCACTCGTGAGCTGTGGCAAGTCTAGTGGCCCAGCACGAAGAATTTCAAGCCAGATGTACCAGAGAAGTACAACGGCAAGTCGCATCCGTCGGAGTTCCTCAGCATCTACACCATCGCGGTGCAAGCTGCTCGGGGCGGGACGACTAGATCCTTGCCAACTACTTCCCGCTGGTGCTCAAGCCCAATGTCAGATCCTGGCTCATGCACTTGCCGGACAAATCCATATCCTCCTGGGCTGACCTGTGCCATCAGTTTGTCGGCGCCTTTACAGGCGGCCACAAGCCTCATGGCCAAGAGAGCGACCTTCATATGCTCGCCCAGAAGGATGGAGAGCCCCTGCGCAAGTACATTCAGAGATTCAGCCGTGTACAGCACAACATCCCAGATGTCCACCCTGCCGCGGTAATCAGCGTGTTCCATCAGAACGTGCGGAACCACAGGATGCGGGAGGAGATGGCGATGTGCAAGATCAGAGACGTCAGTGAGCTATATGCCCTGGCCGACAAGTGTGCACGTGCTGAGGAAGGGAGGAAACTTCCCGGAGAGAATGTAGGAGCAGGGGGATCTGATAGTGAGGAGACTGCCCCGGCAAGGGAAAACCGGCGGCGGAACAATAGGAAGAAGAAAGGCAAAGAGGTGCTAGTCGTTGAGCAGTCCGGCAAGGAAGCCAAAGCTGGTAGCTCCGGCAAGGAGGTTGCCGCAGCTGTGGCAGTCACCGACAAGCAGGACGGCACCAACAAGCAATACTGCAAGATCCACCGCACCAAGGGCCATGATCTCCAGAGCTGCAAGAAGGTCGAGCAGCTTGTTGAACAGCAAAAGGCTGAATACGAGCGACGCGACAAGGAGAAGGCCCAGGAAGGTGCTGGAGGATCCGGCAAGAAACGTCCCGGCCGAGGAGGACGCCGCGGCAAGGCTAAGCAGCGGCAAGGAGATAGACCTCCCCGCGGCCGCGACAAGGATGAAGATGACGACGATGATGAAGATATGGATGATGACGAGACCGACGAGCAGGAGTTCCAGAAAGCCACAGAGGTCCTGTGCGTTGACGGTGGTGCTTCTCTGCATACTTCACACCGCCAGCTCAGGCAGTGGGTGAGGGAAGTCAATGCGGCAGAACCACCTGTCGAGTCACGCAAGCCTCTGAAATGGTCCAGCACGCCTATCATCTTTGATATTGAGGACCACCCAGATCGCATAACTGCGGTCGAGTGCTTGCCGATGTTGGTTTCACCAACTATCCGCAACCTCAAGGTCACAAAGATGCTAGTTGACGGCGGGGCCGGCTTGAACCTGATCTCCTCCGCGGTACTCCAGAAGCTTCAAATCCCTGATAGCGAGCTCAAAGAGACTGGCACGTTCCAAGGAATCAATCCGGGAAGGAGCAGGCCGAAGGGAAAGATCGCGTTGCCGGTGACATTTGGCAGCGAGTTGAACTTCAGAACTGAGAGGGTCACTTTTGACGTTGCTGACTTTCCACAACCTTATAATGGAATACTCGGCCGTCCAGAACTTGCCAAGTTCATGGCAGCCTCTCACTATGCATACAACATACTGAAGATGCCAGGCCCGATAAGTGTCATCTCTGTCCCTGGCGACAAGAAGCATGCTCTTATCTGCGCCGACAAGATCTACCGGGAAGCAGCAGCAGCAGCAGATCGCAGGTCACTTGCCGCTGAAGCTCCCGGGGCGAAGAAGAAGACCAAGTCCGGCAAGAGTTCTGATGCCCACTCCGGCAAGCGCACCTCTTCGGATTGCTGCGCTACCGTTGAGGACGCACCATCGAGCTCCACCGGCAAGTGTAAGAAGACAATGGCGGCTCCACCAGAGACCAAGAAGGTGTCCGCCAAGGAGGACGGCACTGGTGGTACCTTCACCATCAGTGCCACTCTCGACCCTAAATAGGAAAGCGCGCTCGTTGCTTTCTTGCGGGAGAACGTCGACGTGTTTGCGTGGCAACCGTCTGACATCCCCGGTGTTCCCAGGAAAGTAGTCAAGCACCATCTTGCCGTCTGTCCACATGCGCGGCCCGTCAAGCAGAAAGTCAGGAAACAGGTAGTGGAGCGCCAAGAATTCATTGCAGAAGAGATCAAGAAATTGGAAGCAGCAGGCCTTGTCAGAGGAGTGCTCCATCCTACGTGGTTGGCCAATCCTGTAGTCGTGCGTAAGGCAAACGCGAAATGGAGGCTTTGTATCGACTTTACCGATGTTAATAAAGCTTGTCCCAAAGAGCCATTTTCCTTGCCGCGCATCGACCAGATTGTTGACTCCACAGCCGGATGTGACTTGCTTTCATTTCTTGATGCATACTCAGGATACCATCAGATCTTCATGGCAGAAGAGGATGAGGACAAGACCGCATTCGTCACCCCATGTGGCACATACTGTTTCGTACGGATGCCCTTCGGTTTAAAGAATGCTGGTTCAACATTTGCAAGAGTAGTCCATCACGCTTTTGGGCCACAGATGCACAGAAATGAGGAAGCCTACATGGATGACATAGTGGTCAAAAGCAAGGACAAGGCAACTCTGATTTAAGATTTAGACGAAACCTTTGCAAATCTGCACAAGATCAACCTCAAGCTTAACCCCGAGAAGTGTGTGTTTGGAGTCCCTTCCGGCAAGCTTCTCGGGTTCTTCATGTCTCAGCGAGGAATTGAAGCCAATCCTGACAAGATCAAGGCCATTGAGCAGATTGAAGCACCGAAGCGCGTCAAGGATGTACGAAGACTTGCCGGTTGCGTGGCTGCTCTCAGCAGGTTTATCTCTAGGTCTGCTGAGCGCGCCCTGCCATTTTTCAAAATATTGAAAAAGGCGGGTCCAATGAAATGGACTCCGGAAGCGGAGGCTGCACTGCAGGACTTAAAGAGATACCTGTCCTCCACTCCAACACTTGTCGCACCTAAACCACAAGAGAAGTTGTTGCTGTATATAGCGGCGACCAATCAAGTGGTTAGTGCTGCGTTAGTAGCGGAGAGGGAAGTGGATGATGAGCCAACAACCCTGGCAGATGCATCCAGCGACAAGCAGAGGACTTCACCGACAAGCTCTCGTCCCGACAAGGATGGATCTGCGTAGGAGCATGAGAAGATGCAAAAGAGAATGGTGCAGCGCCCAGTTTACTTTGTCAGTTCCCTTCTGCAGGGGGCTAGGTCAAGGTACTCTGGTGTGCAGAAATTGCTTTTCGGCCTCCTCATGGCCTCGAGAAAGCTGCGCCATTACTTCCAAGCACATGAGATCACAGTCGTCACTCGTTTTCCGCTAAAGAGGATACTGCAAAATCCAGAAGCAACAGGCAGGATTGTCGAGTGGGCACTGGAACTGTCAAGCTTTGGCCTCAATTTTGAAAGCACTTCAACTATCCAAAGCAGAGCATTAGCAGAGTTCATAGCAGAATGGACGCCAACACCAGATGAAGAAATTCCAGAAACGAGCATTCCCGTCAAGGAAGCAAGCAAAGAGTGGCTGATGTACTTTGACGGTGCCTTCTCGCTGCAAGGCGCCGGTGCGGGCGTGCTACTAGTTGCACCCACCGGAGAGCACCTCAAGTACGTAGTGTAGATGCACTTTCCCAAGGAGCAAGCCACAAACAATACCGCAGAGTATGTACGGTTGCTTGCCGGTCTCAGGATCGTGGCAGACCTTGGGATCAAGAAGCTCATTGTCAGGGGTGACTCACAGCTTGTCGTCCGCCAAGTGAACAAGAATTATCAAAGTCCGTTAATGGAAGCTTACGTTGATGAAGTGAGAAAGCTAGAAGAGCACTTTGACGGCCTACAGATGGAGCATGTTCCGAGAGCTCAGAACGACCTTGCTGATGGCCTATCAAAGTGCGCCGCACTTAAGTTACCTGTGGAACCAGGGATCTTTGTTCTCAAGCTGACTCAACCATCCGTAACACCATCAACTGGACAAAGCAAGAAGAGGAAGTTGATTTCTGGTGACTATTTTCCAGCAGAGCTTCCCGAAGCCGCCACCAAGAAGGTCCTCAAGATCAACACCAAAGATGCTGAGGAGCAGTCTGCTCCGGCAAGCCATGGGGTTTGTTCCCTTGAAGCAGACGCTCCCGGCAAGCTTTGCTCCGGCAAGCTTGCCGGGGAACATCAAGCTCCGGCTGAGCTGCAGGTTCTTGCCGTAGAAGCAGATGTTCCCGCAACAGTAGATGTGCCTTTAGTCCTTGTTGTCGAGCCGCAAGCTCCAACATGGGCACAGCAGATTGTCCATTTCCTTCAGACAGGAGAACTTCCCGAAGAGCAAGAAGAAGCGGAAAGAGTAGCCCGGCAGTCAAGTATGTACCAGTTTGTTGACAACACACTATACAGAAGAAGACTCAACGGCGTGAAATTGAAGTGTATTCACCGGGAAGACGGACAAAAGCTGTTGGCAGAGATACATGGAGGCATATGTGGTCACCACATTGGCGCAAGAGCACTTGCCGACAAAGCGTTCCGGCAAGGTTTCTTTTGGCCGACAGCCCTCCAGGATGCAACTGCACAAGTAACCAAGTGTGAAGCATGCCAGTTCCATTCCAAGCAGATACACCAGCCAGCTCAAGCTCTCCAGACGATCCCTTTATCCTGGCCATTTTTGGTCTGGGGGCTCGACATCCTTGGCCCCTTTCCCCGAGCTGTCGGGGGCTTTGAGTACTTGTATGTTGCAATCGACAAGTTCACAAAGTGGCCGGAAGTGGAAGCAGTGAGGAAGGTGACAACATAGTCAGCAGTCAAGTTCTTCAGGTCGATTGTTTGCCGTTTCGGGATCCCTAACAGGATCATCACCGACAACGGCGCGCAATTCATGAGCCGCACCTTCATGCAGTACGTCCAGGATCTTGGCGCCAAGGTCTGCTTCGCTTCTGTTGCTCATCCGAGAAGCAACGGTCAAGCGGAGAGGGCAAATGCTGAAGTGCTGCACGGGCTCAAGACCAGGACTTTTGACAGGCTGCGCAAGTGCGGAAGAAACTTGATCGAGGAGCTGCCGGTGGTTCTTTGGTCGATCAGAACGACGCCAAATCGAGCCACTAGCCAGACACCTTTCGCTCTAGTCTATGGAGCAGAGGTAGTTCTCCCCACGGAACTCGTATATAGGTCGCCTCGAGTGCTCGCTTATGATGAGCTTGAGCAAGAGCAGCTGCGACAAGATGACGCGCTGCTCCTTGAGGAGGACCGTCTTCAGGCTGCTGTACGAGCTGCTCGATACCAGCGAGCTTTGTGCCTCTACCATAGCCGCAAAGTTAATGCCAGAAGTTTCAAGGAAGGCGACCTTGTTCTTCGGCGCGTTCAGTCCGCCAAGAATTCCAACAAGTTGACGATGAAGTGGGAAGGCCCTTACCGGGTGAAACGAGTCACGAGGCCTGGCGCTGTCCGCCTTGAGACCGAAGATGGCATTCCGGTGAGCAACTCCTGGAACATTGAGCATCTTCGTAAGTTTTACCCGTAAGGCGCGGTTGCCGGAACCTGTTCCGGCAACCACCTTTTGTACAAGTCTTGCCGATGTTGCATGTAATCCTCTGTACAAAGCCGGGCGCAGAACCCGTGCATAAGTAAAGCTCATGTGCTCCGCACATCTTGTCAATTTCATGCTATCTACTTTGTATTTGCATGCATTATCTGACACTTTGTGCAGCACCTACTCCCGGTAAGCAATAACGAGCCGTAAGGCTCATATCTTTATTTTCTCTTCTTTCTTTTTCTCAAAAAGGAAAGCAAGGTTCCCCCGCACACAAGTTTGCCGGGGGGAATGGAGAAGATAATGGTGTGGTCCGGGCCAGGCATCGTTCAAGGAAGTTTCGCCTTACCGAAAAGCAAACGACAGAAAACCTAAGTTGCCAAAGTTTGAGCGATCAGTTTTAAATTTTTAAGTTATCTTCCTTGAACGACCGTGCTTTGTATGGAAAACCTGTGCGCGGAGGAACCAACTTGTAGCTAGTTGCACCCTTACTTTGTTTCGAGTCCGCTCAACAATTTAAGTGAGCTGCGACTAGTTGCGACAAGGTTTCTTGTCGGTAGCGGCACCGCCAGCAGGCTGCTGATGTCCCTCACTCAGCGCTCGCGGCTAAGGTGCCTGCACCGGCAAGTTCCCTAAAAGCGTAGGGCAAAAACATACAAAGGAAGGAATCAAGTAAAGGAAATAACATAGCAAATCTCTACCCAAAACAGAGTTATATTACAAGATAGCTTGTCGCAGCTCGAATAGATTGTTTTCATAACATGACCAGCAGTGACAGGAAAAAGAGAAAACGGGCGGCTTAACCTACGCGATCGCCCTCAACCCTCTTGATTCCGCTCACCTTGTCCACAATGGGTGCGACAAGGGCCTTGAGCGCTTCCAGATCAGCATCCGGCGGCAAGGACTTGAGGACGTTGGTGAAGTTGAGGCCTGGGTTGCGGAAGGCCACCTTCATCAGCACCTTCTGGAGAGCTCCTGCGCAGATCTTGCGCGACTCGTCGGCCAGCTGCTTTGGGATCTTCTCCCGGAGTCGCTGGAGAGCCGTCGCTACGCCTTTGAAGAAGAAGTTGAGCTTGGCGCTGGGTTGGAGGTGCTCGTCGGAGGAGTACCCGAGATCCTCCATCCCCAGCTGCGCCAGCTCCCCGTCGATGGCGGCGGCAAGATCCACAAGACCCTCAGTCCAGTGCTCCACAGTCTCCCTGAAGGCGTCGTGGGCGGCAGCAGCATTCGCCAGCAGTTCCTCGTCGGCCTTGATCTTCTCCGACAAGGCCACCTCCCGATCCCTAGCACTATCGAGCGTCTGAGTCAAAGTAGCCAACTTCAACTCGAGATCTGCACTGGAATCCTTGACGGCGCTGAGCTCCTTGCTTCTCTCAGCAAGAAGACCCTGCAGCTCACCATGAGCGACAGCGTCCTTCTCGCGCTCACGCTTGAGCGCGGCAAGCTCCTCCCTGCTCGCCCTGAGATCGGCTTCCAGCTGCGCCACCTTCATCTCCAGCTCCTTCTTGGCGGCCTCAGCAGCTGTGGCAGCATCCTTTGCTTCCTTGAGAGCCCCACCGATTGCTTGCTCCCGCGCGGCAAGCTCCTCCTCGTGGCTGTCAAGGTTGACCTTGCGCTGCGCCAGCTCTCCTTCCTACGCAAGTAGACTTTCAGCGACAAGCCGTTGTTGCTCTTCAACCTCAGCCTTCGTGAGGAGGAAGGCTTTCCGCTCCTCGAGAAGTTGCTCCCGCTCCTCCGCCAGGGACCGGAGAGCTTCCTGCCTGAGACCCCGGAGCTCCTCCGCGCGCTTCTCGATATCCACTCCCGCTTTCGCGACAAGTGCCTCTCGGGATGCTAGCTTGGCTTGTCGGGCGCGGTAGAGCGACAGCAGCTTCCACAGCAGCCGCTCCTCCTCAGGCTTGTCGCTGCTGCTGCTTGGCGCGTCGACCAGCACCAGCCCAGCGGAGGCGAGCACCTCTTCGTCAAAAGTTTCTCCTTCGACCGGCGCCCTGGAGCTCGACGCCCATGGGAGCTTGATGAAGACGCCATCGCCGGCCTTCAAATAGGCGCAGGGCTGGGGCTCTTCCGAGCCTGGCGCTGCAGCATCGGCGGAGGGATCGGCGCTCGATGTAGCGCCTGGCGCTCCTACGGCCTCGGGGCCGTCAGTGCGATCGCCGGATCCCTCGCCCGCTTCTGCGGCGGCAGCCTTGGCGGCCTCTTCGCCGGCGGGATCGTCAGCACCGGCCTCTTCTTCGGTGGCCGCAGCGTCGTCGTTGTTGCCGTGCGCGTTCTCCTCACCGGCGGCCTCGGTTTCCATCGGCTCCGTGGCAGGTGGATCTGACGACCGAAGAGGGGAGAAAGGTCAAGCGAATATTCCAAAAGAAAATCAAAAGAAGAAGAATCCAAGGGAAGTTTTCAAGCAAGAGGATTACCTGTATCTGCAGTCGTGGTCTCAACCACCGGAGAATCGCTGGTGCTGCCCCTTGCCGGAGAACTGTCCCTTACCGGAGAATTCTCCCTTGCCGGAGAACGCTCCCTTCCGGGGAATCCTCCCTTGGCGGTGTAGTCGAGGCAGATGGCACTTCGGGAGCGGCTTCCGAGCTCTCCTGGTGAGGCTGCTCTGCTCCTGCATGAACCAACACTCAGATATCAGCAAAGGAAGAGCACCCACGCACGCCTGAAAGCAGGAAGTAAACTATGTACTTACGTGGAGGGTTGCGCTGGGGGCTGCTTTGTGGAATGGTTGCCGGGTCCGACAAGGTGGTCTCGGACATGTCCTCTGCCGTCGTGGTGGGGTCGTCCTCGATGGAAATCACCGGGGCCTTGGCTCTCTTTGCCGCTCTATGGGCCAGAGTCCTGAAAAGGAATGAGTTCAGAGTAAAGCAAATCAGATACAAGACGAAACAACAAAAATTGAAGAACTACAAGTACAGCAAGGAATCTTACTCTTCTTCTTCCTCGTCGGAGCTGAGCGCGGAGAGATCGAAGTCCGACTCGCCTCCGGTGCGACGAGGCAGAGGAGTAGGCTCCCTTGTCCGCTTGGCAGGAGCAGTAGCGGTGGACCGGGAAGAACCCGCCCCGGTTGTCGCAGCGGCGTGAGGCGCTCCCGCGGCAACAGTGCTTGCCGCGGTAGAGCATGTCGCGCGGCTCGGTGGCTGTTGACCCGTCTGCCGCCCCTCTACGTCCGAGGCCTTGCGGAGACGCCTTCTTGGCGGGGCCGGGGGCTCCGCCTGCGGCAAGCTGTCCGAAGGTTCGGGTCCGACAGGCTCTCCCTCGCCGGGCTCGCTCGGTTCAGCTTCAGGCCCGGCAAGCTCTTCCTCGCCGGTGAACTCCTCTCGCTCGGCAAGGCTTGCCGCCTCTGCTGCCTCTGCCTCCTCCACGGTGAATCCAAATACGCCCGAGACAGCGGATGCTGCCGCCTCTTCCAGCCTGGTGGCGATGCGCTGCATCTCATCATCGGTGGTGTCGCGGGTGAGGCTCTTCTGCTCGTCGGCACGGACCGGCACTTCCTCTAGGCCGTCGAAGAACGCCCGCACAACGTCGTCGGTAGGCTCTTGCCAGGTTGGGACAATCCCATGCGAATCGCACAACAGCATCATTGCGCGGATGCGGTCGAGCGAGGAGTTGTTGCACAACGGAACGACACCCCTCGGCAGCATGAATGGATGTTGGGGATCGCACTTGAACAGCTCCAGGAGCATCGCATCCAGCTCCAAGATAGTGAAGTTGAAGTTGAGGCCCGGGCGCAGCCTCATGATATCCGCCGAGTTCTGAAACTCCCAGGCTGGTCTCCTCCTCTCCTGCAGGGGGGCGATGCGGCGGCGAAGAAAATCTGCGCCAACTGCGCCTACAGTGAGCCCGGCAAGCCTGAGGCAAAGGATACGGGTGACGACAATCTTCATCCTATCGTCTTCTGGGGCCACGTTGCTCCAATCGTTGCCGCGCACTACTGGGGCTTGGCGCAGGGCGGTAAATGGCTGCGGGTTCTCCTCTACAATCCAGCACCACTCTGCTCTCCATTCTTCCCATTTGCTGCGGAGCTCTCCCTCCAAATAAGCATCCTTCTTGCCAGTTCTCGAGATCCAAGCGATTCCACCGGCAAGGGGCTCTCCTCTCTCGACTCGGGGCATAAAGAAGTGGCGGAAGAGGGCTACGTTTGGATGGACTCCGACAAAGTTTTCGCATAGATGTGCGAAAACTGCCATGGTCAGGACAACATTGGGGGTAAAATCAAGGAGGCGGAACCCGTAGGTGTTCATGATGTCACAGAAAAATTCAGAGTAGGGCGGGCAGAGCCCGCAGTAGAAGAACAACGCAAAGAACGGATACCCGTTCGGAGCCAGTCTCGAAGCGGTAGCCGGGAGTACCTTCGTGCGTGGATGCGCTCGTGTCTCCGTCGACCAGAAAAGGTAGTAGTACTCCCTCAGCTCCTTTGCGTCAAGCTGAGGGGGGAAGATGGCCCGCTCCTTTCGCAGCGCCGTGAGCCGCTGCGCCTCGGCCGACTTCACGCCCTTCCCCTTGTCGGCTTTCGGAGCCATGGCGGAGGTGGCGGGGGAGATCGACGGCGTTGGTGGCTCCGGTGGCGATGGGGGGCGGAGCGCTGCTCTCTTTCGGCTTTGAGAAGAAGGGGGGAGCGGCGGAGATTTTCGAGAATGGAGTAACAACCGGCGAAGTTGGCAAACTGCCCCTGTTTCCCCTGCTTATAAAGAGGGAGGGGCGGACGTTTCGCCCTTCCGAATAAAGAAACCACCCACGATCTCTCCCACGATGCCGCATTCAACGCGTGCCGTTCGGGGAAGGCGCGGTGGATACGGAGTAAGATATGGCGTGGCCCAGGCCGCGCGTGCCCGTGCCCTGCTTTGGGCCTGGCCCAACAGCGCTCGGCACCGTGTGTGACCCAGGCCCGGGGGCTCCTGTCGGTGTACTAGAGTAGGGGTACCCTAGTATCCCGAACTTGTGCACGGGCAGTTGCAGCACCCCGCGGCAAGGCTTGCCGGGCGACCGCCAAGGTCCTCCGTGGTTCCCTTGGAGCCATTCAAGAACAAAGTTTTCAAGCCAAGGAGACAAGGCCCCGGCAAGAGGAGCTTGCCGGGAAGGTCAACCAAGGCATTTCGAGGAACTTGCCGCGACGCGCCACGCGTCCCGGCAAGACCCGGTGAGCGACAAGCTTCCGGACGCGACAAGACAACGGCCACGGCAAGGCGCTTGCCGCGGCAGGTTATCACTCTGCACCCACGCTCCAGCGCATCCACCAACGTGTCGCCCTGGGGCCTTCCCAGGCGCGCGTGGCAGGAGGCTGAGCAGCCAGTGGTGCAAGGTGGCAAGCGACGCTGACAAGATTACCATCATGGCAAACGGTGGCGTCCCTGACGGTCCTTTTCTGCACTGTTTGGGTGACACAGACGGGCATTTAATGCCTTTGTCCCCTGCCGTCTGGGTTAGGTAGGATGCACGATGCAGGTAGCTGTACCAACCACCCCTCTTTTTCCATTTTTACCCTTGCCTACGTTGCCACCTGTCGGTGACCCCTTGAGCATATAAAAGGAGGCCCATGCGCAACGTAGAGGGGGTTCGAAACCAGAAAACACTCACGCTCGGTCTCGTATGTACTGTAGCGCTCCGCGCTCCCGAGCAAGAGCTCAATACAATCAAACAAGCAGCAGTAGGAGTATTATCTCTCCGGAGAGCTCCGAAGCTGGGTAAACTGCTCGTGTGCTTCGCCTCGATCTGCTCTTCGTGCGATCTCCGCCCCCCGCCGAACCGAAAGGGGCTCGGTCTGCCGGCCCCATAGGTGTTCGTGGATCAGCTTCCCAACACTCAAGAACAAAAAGAAAAAGGCAAAAATAAATTTTATTCATTGGGTTGCCTCCCAACAAGCACTATCATTTTACGCCCCTAGCTAGGCATAACGAGTAGGATCTAAGTTTTGTCATCTTTGGTTCTAGATCCATAAGATGCCCTCACAATTGATTCATATGGTGGCCTAGGGAAGTGTTCCATTCCCTTCCTTATTGGAAATTGAAATTCTATATTGCCTTCTTTCATATCAATCACGGCACCAATAGTACGCAAAACTGGTCTACCAAGAATAATTGGACAAGACGGATTGGAATCAACATCAAGAAAAATAAAATCTATGGGCACATAATTCCTATTTTCAAGAATAAGAACATCATTAATCCTTCCCATAGGTTTTTTAATATTAGAATCCGCTAAGTGAAAATTTAAAGAGTATTCTTCAATATCGGTAAGACCAAGCACATCACATAAAGATTTCGAAATTGTAGAAACACTAGAACCCAAGTCACATAAAGAAAAACACTCATAATTTTTTATCTTGACTTTGATAGTAGGTTCCCATTCATCATGCAATTTTCTAGGAACTGAAACTTCTAATTCCAATTTTTCTTCAAAAGCTTTCATCATGGCATCAACAATATGTTTAGTAGAAGCTTTATTTTGTTCATAGGCATGTGGTGAATTTATCATGGATTGCAACAAAGAAATACAATCAACCAAATAGTAACTATCATGATTAAAGTCTTTGTAATCCAAAATAGTGGGCACATCACTAGCTAAAGTTTTGACCTATTCAAACGCACTTTTATCAATTTTCTCAACAAGATTTTCACCCTCCGAAATATTGGGACGCTTTCTACCTAAAGTTGAATCTTCTCCAGTCCCTTTTTCATCAATCTTAATTTTACTAAACAAGGAATCAATATAAGAAACACCAATCAGTTTAAGATCTTCATCACTTTTGCGAGAACAATCACAAGAAAATGCTTTTTCTAAAAATTCTCTTTTAGCTCTAAGCATAGCGGTTCTTTTCTTACTTTCATCCATAGAAACATAAAGGGCTTTAATTGATTCATCCACTTTAGGCACAAAAAATTTCATCTTGAGAATTTCCACATCATGAGCAATTCTATCAACACTTCTAGACAAATAATCAATCTTATTCAACTTTTCTTCTATGGAAGTGTTGAAAACCTTTTGTGTGTTGATAAATTCTTTAATATTATTCTCAAAATCAGAGGTATTCCTGTTATTATTGTAAGATTGATTTCCATAGAAATTACCATAATTATTATAGGAATTACTAGGAAAAGGCCTAGGATTAAAATTACCTCTATAAGCATTGTGGTTGAAATTATTGCGAGAAATAAAATTCACATCTATGGCATCACTATTTTTCTCAATCAAAGTAGACAAAGGAATATCATTAAAATCAATAGGAGCACTTATACTAGCAACCTATTTCATAAGAGCCTCAACTTTTTCACCCAAAGAAGAAATTTCTTCAACCAAATTAACTTTTTTTTACTAGTAGGAGCCCTTTCAGTATGCCATTGTGAATAATTAGCCATAATATTATCAAGCAATTTGGTGGCTTCACCCAAGGTATTTTCCATAAAAGTACCACCCGCAGCAGAATATAAAAGATTACGAGAAATAAGGTTCAACCCCGCATTAAAATTTTGTATGATCATCCAAAGATTTAACCCATGAGTTGGGCAATTCCTTAGCATCATTTTCATCCTTTCCCAAGATTGTGCTACATGCTCATGTTCAAGTTGCTTGAAATTCATGATCTGGGTTCTAAGGGAAATAATTTTTGCAGGAGGAAAATACTTAGTGATAGAAGCATCTTTGCACTTATTCCAAGAATCGATACTATTGCGAGGCAAAGAAGAGAACCAATTTTTTGTAGAATCATGCAAAGAAAACGGAAATAATTTCATGTTGACCACATCATTATACACATCTTTTTTATTTTGCATGTCGCATAATTCCACGAAGGTATTAAGATGGGATGCGACATCCTCAATAGGAGTACCGAAAAATTGGTCTTTCATAACAAGATTCAGCAAAGCAGTATTAATATCACAAGTCTCCGCACTAGTGGCGGGAGGAGCAAGCGGAGTGCCAATTAAATTATTGTTGTTGGTATTTGAGAAGTCACATAGTTTGGTCTTCTCTTGAGTCATGATGACCATACAACAAGATTGCACTCGAAAACAAATCCGGCAAGAAAAGAGCGAACAGAAAAAGAGAGGCGAATAAAAACGGCAAATTTTTATGAAGTGGGAGAGAGGAAAATGAGAGGCAAATGGCAAATAATTTAAATTGCGAGGAGATGAGATTTGTGATTTGGAACCTGGTTGATGTTGAAGATCCTCCCTGGCAACGGCGCCAGATATTCCTTTTGATGTCTACTAGAACTACGTCGGTATTTCCCCAAAGAGGAAGGGATGATGTAGTATAGCGACGGTAGGTATTTCCCTCAGTGATGAGACCAAGGTTATGGAACCAATAGGAGAACCTCCTCACACCACGTAAACAGCACCTGCACACAAATAACAAATACTTGCAACCCGACGTGTTCAAGGGGTTGTCAATTCCTTTCGGGTACGCCGCCTCTAGTGGGCAAATAACGTGAGGTAAAAACTGGTAGATAGGATAAATAGATCGCGGAACAAATAAATTGCAGCAATGTATTTTTTTATTTTACGTTTAATAGATATGAAAATAAATGCAAGAGAAAATAGATCGCAAAGGAAAATATCATGAAAAGAGACCCAGGGGCCGTAGGTTTCACTAGTGGCTTCTCTCGGGAAAAATAGGGAAAACAATTACAGTTGGGCAATTGATAGAACTTCAAATAATCATGACGATATCCAGGCAATGATCATTACATAGGCATCACATCCAAGATTAGTAGACCGACTCCTGCCTGCATCTACTACTATTACTCCACACATCGACCGATATCCAACATGCATCTAGTGTATTAAGTTCATGAGAAAATGGAGTAATGCAATAAGAATGCTGAAATGATGTAGATGAGATCCATTTATCTATTGCGGCAGATATAGATCTCATCTTGTTATCCTTAGTAGCAACGATACATACGTTTCGGTTCCCTTTCTTTCACAGGGATAAGGCACCGTAAGATCGAACCCACTACAAAGCACCTCTTCCCATTGGAAGATAAATAAATCAAGTTGGCCAAACAAAACCGAAATATCAGAGAAGAAATACGAGGCTATAAGAAATCATGCACATAAGAGATCAAAGAAGACTCAAATAACTTTCATGGATAAAAACATAGATCTGATCATAAACTCAATGTTCATCGAATCCCAACAAACACACCGCCAAAAGGTTTACATCATATGGATCTCCAAGAGACCATTGTATTGATAATCGAGAGAGAGAGAGAGAGAGAGAGAGAGAGAGAGAGAGAGGAAGCCATCTAGCTACTAACTACGATCCCGTAGGTCTACAAAGAACTACTCATGCATCATAGGAGAGGCACCAATGGAAGTGGTGAACCCCTCCGTGATGGTGTCTAGATTGGATCTTGGTGGTTCTGGACTCTGCGGCGGTTGGATCAATATTTCGTCACCTCCCCTAGGCTTTCTAGAATATTGGGGTATTTATAGAGCAAAGAGGCGGTCCGGGGGCACCTGAGGAGGGCACAACCCACCAGGGCTCTCCTGGGCCTCCTAGTGCACTCTGGTGGGTTGTCCCCTCCTTGGGACTCCCCCCAGGTGCAACCAGGGCCCAACTTCTTCCTTTTGGTCCATCAAAAATCATCGTAAAGGTTCGTGGCATTTGGACTCCATCTGATATTGATTTCCTCAGATGTAAAAAACATGCAGAAAACAACAACTGACACTTGGCACTATGTCAATAGGTTAGTACCAAAAAATGAGATAGAATGATTGTAAAACATCCAAGAATGATAATATAACAGCATGGAACAATCAAAAATTATAGATATGTTGGAGATGTATCAAGCATACGAACAAAAAGCACATGGCAACCTCTGCTTCCCTCTGCGAAGGGCCTACTTTTACTTTCATGTATTTACTTTTATGCAAGAGTCAAAGTTTTTCTCTCTATTCCTTTTATTTTTCTCCTTTGGCAATCATCATGTGGTGAGGAAAGATCTAGGCACACATGTCCAGTTCAATATGGGTAGCATGAGTTACTATTGTTGACATCACCCTTGAGGTGAATGTGTTGGTAGTCAAAACTATAAGCCCCTATCTTCCTATGTGTCCGGTTGAAACGTTTTGCTCATGTGTACAAGGTGAGTGTTGGCAATCATAGAAGACTAAATGATGGTTGAGTATGTGGACTTGCCTAAAGGCTCCGATACGTGACCCTTCCTGAAAAGATATTGAATTGTAGTTGCAAAGTTGACTGAGAACATAGTTTGCTGGTTTGCAATAGAGTTTATGCTTTATACTTCGATGTTGTGATGAACTGTCACTTGGTCATGAGAAGTCTATGATAAAAGTTCTATGACAAAAGTTTTATATTAAAGTTTGTTGCTATTATAATAAGTCACATGATGCTGCTATGTCTGTATTTTTGTTTTTATCGACACCGCTCTCTCTCTCTCTCTCTCTCTCTCTCTAAGCATGTGGACATGTTTTTCGATTTCGGTTTTCGCTTGAGGACAAGCGAGGTCTAAGCTTGGGGAATTGATATGTCCATTTTGCATCATGTTTTCATACTATTATTTATGTTGTTTTATGGTATAATAATGTTTTTTGGAATAATTCTAATGTTTTTTCTCTCATAATATGCAAGGTATGCACCAAGGGGGAGAATTCTGGCGGTTGGAAATCTGGACCTGAAAAACCTACGTCAAGCTACCTATTCTGCACAACTCCAAATGAGCTGAAACTCCCCGCGGAATTTTTATGGAATATTTAATGAATATTGGAGCAAATAAGTACCAGAGGAGGGCCACTAGGTGGGCACAACCCACCTGGGTGCACCAGGGGGCCCAAGCGCCCCCTGGTGGGTGCTGCCGTCCTCAGCCACCTCCGGTGCCCATCTTCTAGTATATAAGTCATTTTGACCTAGAAAAAATAAGGGAGAGGACATTCGGGACGAAGTGCTGCCGCCTCGAGGCAGAATTTGGGCAGGAGCACTTTTGCCCTCCGGTGGAGCGATTCCGCTAGGGGAACTTCCCTCTCGGAGGGGGAAATCATCATCACCATAATCACCAACAACTCTCCCATCTTGGGGAGAGCTGTCTTCATCAACATCTTCACATCACCAACTCCTCTCAAACCCTAGGTCATCTCTTGTGTTCAATCTTTGTATGAAAACTATAGATTGGTGCTTGTGGGTGACTAGTAGTGTTGATTACATCTTGTAGTTGATTACTATATGGTTTATTTGGTGGAAGATTATATGTTCAGATCCATTATGCTATTTAATACCCCTCTAATCTTGAGCATGTTTATCATTTGTGAGTAGTCACTTTTGTTCTTGAGGTCACGGGAGAAATCATGTTGCAAGTAATCATGTGAACTTAATATGTGTTTGATATTTTGATGGTATGTATGATGCCATTCTCTTAGTGGTGTCATGTGATCGTCGACTACATGACACTTCAACATATTTGGGCCTAAGGGAATGCATTGTGGAGTAGTTATTAGATGGTGGGTTGCGAGTGATAGAAGCTTAAACCCCAGTTTATGCGCTATTCCGTAAGGGACCGATTGGATACAAAAGTTTAATGCTATGGTTAGAATTTATTCCTAATACTTTTCTCGTAGTTGCAGATGCTTGCGAGAGGGTTAATCATAAGTAGGAGGTTTGTTCAAGTAAGAACAGCACCTAAGCACCGGTCCACCCACATATCAAATTATGAAAGTACAGAACACGAATTAAGCCAACATGATGAAAGTAACTAGATGAAATTCCCGTGTGCCCTCAAGAACACTTTTCTTATCATAAGAAACCGTTTTGCATTGTCCTTTGCCTCAAAAGGATTGTTCTACCTTACTACTATTGTTACTTACTCGTTACCAATTATCTTGCCATCAAATCACTCCGCTACTCACAATTTTAGCACTTGCATACATTACCTTGCTGAAAACCACTTGTCATTTCCTTCTGCTCCTCGTTGGGTTCGACACCTTACTTATCGAAAAGAGCTACAATTGACCCCCTATACTTGTGGGTCATCACAACCCGACGTGTTAAAGGCGTTGTCAATCCCTTTCGGGTAACGGTGCCAGAAATTGTGAAGTGGACATGATAAAATTATAGTTGATTGATAGATGCAAATAAAAGAAAAGAAATTTCAGCCAGGTATTTTTGTGTTTTTGATAATATAGATCTGAAAATAAAAGCGAATAAAAATAGATCTTGAAGGCCAATATGATAAAGAAGAGACCCGGGGGCCATAGATTTCACTAATGGCTTCTCTCAAGAAAAATAACATACGATGGGTAAACAAATTACTTTTTGGCAATTGATAGAACTTCAAATAATTATGACAATATCCAGGCAATGATCATTATATACGCATCATGTCCGAGATTAGTAGACCGACTCCTGTCTGCATCTACTACTATTACTCCACACATCGACCGCTATCCAGCATGCATCTAGTGTATTAAGTTCATGAAAAAACAGAGTAATGCAATAAGAATGATGACATGATGTAGACAAGATCTATTCATGTAGGAATTGGACCCCATCTTGTTATCCTTAATGGCAACAATACATACGTGTCGTTTCCCAAGAGACAATTGTATTGAGAATCAAAATTGAGAGGGGAAGCCATTTAGCTACTCACTACGGACACGTAGATCTACAATGAACTACTCAAGCATCATCAGAGAGGCCCCAATGTGGATGATGAACCCCTCCGTGATGGTGTCTAGATTGGATCTGTCTTTTATGGAACTTGTGGTGGCTGGAATTGTTTTCCGTCGACTCCCCTAGGGTTTCTGGAATATGGGGGTATTTATAGAGCAAAGAGGTTGTGCGGGAGGCGACCGAGGTGGGCACAACCCACCTCGGCGTGCCTGGGCCGCCATGCGCACCCTGGTGGGTTGTGCTCCCCTTGGAGCCGCTCTCCTGTACTTTCTTGGCCCATCGTGTGTCTGCTGGTCCAGAAAAAATCACAAAAAAGTTTCACCGTGTTTGGACAATATTTGGTATGGATTTTCTGCGAAGTAAAAAAACAAGAAACTGGCACTGGGCAATATGTCAATAGGTTAGTCCCAGAAAATGATATAAAGTTGAAAATGATTGTAAAACATCCAAGAATGATAATATAACAACATGGAACAATAAAAAATTATAGATACATTGGAGACGTATTAGCATCCCAAAGCTTAATTCTTGCTCGTCCTCAAGTAGGTAAATGATAAAAATAGAATTTTTGATGTGGAATGCTGCCTAACATGTTCATCACATATTCTTTTCTTTGTAGCATGACATTTGGACTTTTACATGATTCAAAGCAATAGTCTAGTTTTGACATGAAGATTTTTAATACTCAAGCATATCAACAAGCAACCATGCGTTTCAAAATATCAACACTAAATCAAGTTACCCCTAGCCCATTATGCTCAATCATTGATCCATTCATGAAGCACACTCGAATATTAGCTACACCCAATGCTCAAGTACGATCATAGTGCCCCTTAGTTGGTGCTTTATAAGAGAAGATGGAGACTAAAAAAAATAAAAATTCTGGGTGGTAGGGATTTGTAGAGGTGAGAGAGCTCAAAGCGAAAAAGATAGAGATAAAAAAATTCTGGGTGGCATGCTTTTCTTGTCAATGAAAATGATCGAGTAGTTCCCATTACTTTCCATGCTAGATATATAATAGGCGGTTCCCAAACATAAAATAAAGCTTATTCCTTTTTCCACCATACTTTCACATTCCACGGCTAACCGAATCCACGGGTGCCGTCCATACCAACACTTTCCAATGAATTTATTATTTGACCACATAAAGTAAATCCATACCTTTGCCATACTCATATGAAATGACAAGTGAATAAACACTGATCTTCATAATAACACATCTACCATGGAAAAATATCAGCCACCCCCTACCGTTTCATGAGCGGTACGAGCACACAAAAGAGAAATTTATTTTGAAAATTATAGATCGCACATTCCAATTTGCATAGAACGACACGGAAATACCACATATAGGTAGGTATAGTGGACTCATATGGCAAAACTAGGCTCAAGGATTTTGGATGCACAAGTAGTGATCATACTTAGTGCAAAGTGAAGGCTAGCAAAAGATTGAGAAGCATCCAACCAAGAAACGAAAAATCTCAGAAGCGAGCATTAAGCATAACTAACACTGAATAATGCACCACAAGTAGGATGTAATTTCATTGCATAACTATTGACCTTCGTGCTTGCATAGGGAATCACAAACCTTAACATCAATATTCTTACTAAAGCATAATTACTCATCAACATGGCTCACATATTATATGAACATATCGCAAAACTATTACAAGGAATCAAGTTTATTTTGTGCAATGATCTTCATGAAAGTTTTTATTATATCTCTCTTGAATATCTATCACTTTGGGACTAATTTGCATATCTCGCTTTTGATAGCTCAAACAAATCCAATTGAAGAACACGAGCCAAAAAAATTCTTCTCTCAAAATAGTTTAAGTGAAGCATGAGAGAATTTCTTAAAAATTTTACTAACTCTCAAATAAATCTAAGTGAAGCAAGAGATCATTTGTTAAAAAAATACTAAAGAACACCATGCTCAAAAAGATATAAGTGAATCACTGGAGCAATTCCATAGCTCATAAAGATTTAAGTGAAGCATAGAGAGCAATTTTAACAAGTCATAGCATAATTTTGGCTCTCTCAAATAGGTGTGTCTAGCAAGGATAGATGACTAAAAGTGAAAAGTAATACAAGAAAAGACTCATATCATACAAGATGCTCCAAGCAAAACTCATGATATGTGATGAATAAAAATATAGCTCCAAGTAAAATACTGATGGTCGTTAGAAGAAAGAGGGGATGCCACTCGGGCATCCCCAAGCTTTTGTTTGCTTCTCTTTTAGATAATAGCGTGGGATGCCATGGGGCATCCCCAAGCTTAGGCTCTTCTTACTCCTTATTCCTTCATCCATAGTGATCTCATCCAAAACTTGAAAACTTCAATCACACAAAACTCAACAAAACCTTCGTGAGATCCATTAGTATAACAAAGCAAATCACTACTATAAGTACTATAGCTTATAACCTCCAATACAAACCATCGATTCATCAAAGTAAGCACACAATGCAAAGAAAACAGAATCTGTCATAAACAGAACAGTCTGTAGTAATCAAGGGACTTCGTATACTTCTGTAACTAAAAAAATCCTAAAAAATTAGGACAATGTAGGAAATTTGTATAGGAATCATTTGTAAAATATTCAGATCAAAATCACGTTTCTGTGATTTATGAAAATTATTTTACTGAGTGCAAAAGTTTCTGTTTTTAAACAAGATCAAATCAACTATCACCCAACATGATCTCCCAAAGGCTTTGCTTGGCACAGACACTAATTAAAACACAAAAAATACAATCATAAAAGATGTATAATTGTGCAAACACTCAAGAACAGAAATCAAAAAGCAAAAATAAATTTTATTCATTTGGTTTCCTCCCAACAAGCGCTATCGTTTTATGCCCCTAGCTAGGCATAATGCATAGATCTATGTATTGTCGTCTTTGTTTCTAGATCCATATGATGCCCTCAAGATTGATTAATATGGTGGCTTAATTCTAGTTCTAGGGAAGTGTTCCATACCCTTCCTTTGTGGAAACTGAAATTTAATATTGCCTTCTTTCATATCAATCACGACACCGGTAGTACGTAAAAACGGTCTACCAAGAATAATTGGACAAGACGGATTGCAATCAATATCAAGAACAATAAAATCTATGGGCACATAATTCCTATTTGCAAGAATAAGAACATCATTAATTGTTCACATAGGCTTTTTAATAGTAGAATCCGCCAAGCGCAAATTTAAAGAACATTCTTAAATATTGGTAAGACGAAGCACATCACATAAAGATTTCAGAATTGTAGAAACACTAGCACCCAAATGACATAAAGCAAAACACTCATAATTTTTAATCTTGACTTTGATAGTAGGTTCCCATTCATAATGTAATTTTATAGGAATTGAAACCTCTAATTCCAACTTTTCTTCCGACGCTTTCATCATAGCATCAACAATATGTTTAGTAAAACCTTTATTTTGTTCATAAGCATGGGGTGAATTTATCATGGATTGAAACAAAGAAATACAATCAATCAAAGAGCAACTATCATAATTAAAGTCTTTGTAATCCAAAAGAGTGGGCACATCACTAGTTAAAGTTTTGACCTCTCTAAACCCACTTTTATCAATTTTCCCAACAAGATTTTCACCCTCCAAATTATCAGGACTCCTTCTAGCTAAAGTTCACTCTTCTCCAGTCCCTTTATAATCAATTTTAATTTTACTAAACAAGGAATCAATAGAGGAAACACCAATCACTATTAAGATCTTCGTCACTTTTGTGAAAGCAATCACTAGAAAATGCTTTTTCTAAAAATTCTCTTTTAGCTCTAAGCATAGTGGTTCTTTTTTTTTTTTACTTTCATCCCATATAAACATATAAATCTTTAATTGATTCCTAAACCTTGGGCACAAAAAATTTCATCTTGAGATTTTCTACATCATGAGAAATCCTATCAATACTTCTAGACATATCATCAATCTTATTCAACTTTTCTTCTATCGTAGCATAAAAAACCTTTTGAGTATTGATAAATTATTTAATATTATTATCAACATCAGAGGTGTTCCTATTACTATTATAAGAGGGATTATCATAGAAATTACCATAACTATTAGAAGAATTACTAGGAAAAGGCCTAGGATTAAAATTACCTCTATAAGCATTGTTATTGAAATTGTTTCGAGAGGTCAAATTCACATCTACGGAATCACTATTTTGCTCAATCAAGGTAGACAAAGGCACATCACTAAAATCAATAGGAGCACTTTTATTAGCAACCAATTTCATAAGAGCATCAACTTTTTCACTCAAAGAAGAAATTTCTTCAACCGAATTAACTTTTTTACTAGTAGGAGGTCTTTCGGTATGCATTGTGAATAATTTGCCATAATATTGTATACCAATCTAGTAGCTTCACCCAAAGTAATTTCCATAAAGGTACCACCCGCGGCAAAATCTAAAAGATTTCTAGAAACAAAATTCAATCCTGCATAAAAAATTTGTATGATCATCCAAGGATTTAAACCATGAGTAGGACAATTTCTTAGCATCAATTTCATTCTTTCCCAAGATTGCGCAACATGTTAATGCTCAGGTTGCTTAAAATTTATGATTTGCATCCTAAGGGAATTAATTTTCACGGGCGGAAATTACTTAGTAATAAAAGCATCCTTGCACTTATCCCAAGAATCGACACTATTGCATGGCAAAGAAGAAAACCAAATTTTTGCACGACCTCGCAAAGAAAACGGCAATAATTTCAACTTCACAATATCATTGTCCACATCCTTTTTATTTTTCATATCGCATAATTCCATGAATGTGTTAAGATGGGACGCGACATCCTCACTAGGAGTACCAGAAAATTGATCTTTCATAACAAGATTCAACAAAGCGGCATTAATATCACAAAATTCCGCACTAGTGGCCGGAGGAGCAATCGAAGTGCTAATAAAATCATTGTTGTTAGTATTGGAGAAATCACACAACTTAGTATTCTCTTGAGTCGTCGTGACTACGAAACAGGATTGCACTCAAAAACAGATCTGACGAGAAAAAGGCGAACAAAAAAGAGGGCGAATAGAACGACAAATTTTTGTGAAGTGGGGGAAATTAAAATGAGAGGCAAATGGAAAATAATGTAAATTGCGAGGAGATGAGATTTGTGATTAGGAACCTGGTAGATATTGATGATGTCTCCCCGGCAATGGCACTAGAAATTGGCACGTAGCCGGGAGACTATCTTGGCTTGATCCTCCCCGACAACGCCGCGAGAAATTCCTTTTGATGTTGGCTTGAACTACGTCGGTATTTCCCCAAAGAGGAAGGGATGATGCAGCACAACAATGGTAGGTATTTACCTCAGTGATGAGATCAAGGTTATCGAACCAGTAGGAGAATCATGCAACACTACGTAAATAGTACCTGCACACAAAGAACAAATACTTACAACCCGACGTGTTAAAGGGGTTGTCAATCTCTTCCAATTAACGGTGCCATAAATTGTCAAGTGGACGTGATAAATGATAGTAGATTGATAGATGCAAATAAAAGCAAATAAAATTCAGCGAGGTATTTTTGGGTTTTAGATAATATAGATCTAAAAATAAAAGTGAATAAAAATAGATCTTGAAAGAAAATATGATAAAGAAGAGACCTAGGGGCCGTAGATTTCACTAGTGGCTTCTCTCAAGAAAAATTGCATATGGTGGGTAAACAAATTACTGTTGGGAAATTGATAGAACTTCAAATAATTATGGCGATATCCAGGCAATGATCATTATATAGGCATCACGTCCAATATTAGTAGACCGACTCCTACCTTCATCTACTACTATTGCTCCACACATCGACCGCTATCCAGCATGCATCTAGTGTATTAAGTTCATGCAAAACAAAGTAATGCAATAAGAATGATGACATGATGTAGACAAGATCTATTCATGTAGGAATTAGACCCCATCCTGTTATCCTTAATGGCAACGATACATACATATCGTTTCCCCTTCTATCACTGGGATCAAGCACCGTAAGATCAAACCCATCACAAAGCACCTCTTCCCATGGCAAGAAAAATCGATCTAGTCGACCTACCTAAACCGAAGTTTCGAAGAAGAAATACAAGGCTATAAGTAATCATGCATATATGAGATCAAAAGAATCAAATAATTTTCATGGATAAGAACATAGATCTGATCATAAACTCAAAGTTCATCGGATCCCAACAAAGACACCGCAAAAAGAGTTACATTAAATAGATCTCCAAGAGACTATTGTATTGAGGATCAAAAGAGAGAGAGGAAGCCATCTAGCTACTAACTACGACCCGTAGGTCTACAATGAACTACTCAAGCATCATCCGAGAGGCACCAATGAGGATGATGAACCCCTCCGTGATGGTGTCTAGATTGGATATATGGTTTCTGGAACTTGCGATGGCTGGAATTGTTTTTCGTCGGCTCGCTTAGATTTTCTGGAATATTGGGGTATTTATAGAGCAAAGAGGCGGTGCGGGAGGCGGCCCAGGTGGGCACAACCCACCTAGGTGCGCCTGGGCCCCCGGGCACGCCTTGGTGGGTTGTGCTCCCCTCGGAGCCCCCTAAGGTATTTTCTTGGTCCATCGTGTTTCTTCCTGTCCAGAAAAAATCACCAAAAAGTTTCGCTGCGTTTGGATTCCATTTGGTATTGATTTCCTGTGAAGTAAATAACAAGCAAAAAACAGCAACTGGCACTGGGCACTATGTCAATAGGTTAGTCCCAAAATATGATACAAAGTTGCTACAAAATGATTGTAAAACATCCAAGAATGATAATATAATAGCATGCAACAATCAAAATTTGTAGATACATTGGAGATGTATCAGGGTGCTCTATATCCTAGTGACAAAAGGGCACAAGACGCGTATTTTGTTAGTTTCCATTATGGGGAAAATGATGGGGTTTATTCATATTGATTGGATTTACTTCGTCTACATCATGTCATCTTACTTAAGGCGTTACTCAGTTTCATACTTATATCCTAGATGCATGTTGGATAGCGGTTGATGGGTGGAGTAATAGTAGTAGATGCAGGCAGGAGTCAGTCTACTTGTTTTAGACATGATGCTTATATACATGATCATTGCCTTGAATATCATCATTACTATGCGCTTTTCTATCAATTGCCCAACTATAATTTGTTTTTACCCACTGTATGCTATGTGTTCGAGAGAGAAGCCTGTAGTGAAAACTATGGCCCCCAGGTCTACTTTTATCATATACAAAATCCAAAAATACTTTATTGAACTTTTTCTATTTTATTTTATTTTTTATTTGATTTTATCTATCTACCACTACGAGGTTTGATCCTTGCAAATAACCGCCAAGGGGATTGACAACCCTCTTGATCGCGTTGCGTGCAAGTATTTGCTTTTGTGTGTGTAGGTGTTGCTAGCGAGGTTCTGTGTGGTTCTCCTACTGAATTGATAACCTTGGTTCTTAACTGATGGAAATATTTATCTCTATTGTACTGCATCATCCTTTCCTCTTCGAGGAAATCCCAATGTAGCTCACAAGTAGCACCAGGGTTGATGCACATGCTGAGATGGAAGACAAGGTTCGATGGGCATGGGTGCTATTAGGTGAATTCTCGCCAAATAGGCTTATGAAAAATGGTACATGGGCCTTCAGCATATCTTGTGGCGACGGTGGTTTCAGATTTTCGTACTCCCTTTAGATGTTGAATGTTCAGTTGGCTTGCCTTCAAGGACCATTGCTAGACCTCGGGCCGACTTGCAAGATGTGGCTTGCCGCACAAGTATGTTTGCCCGCTATGTGATAAGATGCGGGATAACATTGATCATCTAATGGTGGCATGTTTGTATACTCGTTTGGTTCGGCACAATGTGCTATCAGATTGGTGGAGCCTAGAGTGGACGCATGCGGCTAACAATTTGTTTCTTTAGTGGGGTACTTCTCCCAGGCCACAAGCAGCGAAGGAAGGATCTTCATGCCCTACTTCTTTTGATGATGTGGGGAACGTGGAAACACCGGAATGTCATTCTCTCTGACAATGCTTCCCCGTCAGTGGTGTTTCTTCTCAGAAGGATCGTACAGGAACCTAGAGCTTGACTTATGGATGGGTAGTTTAGTGGCAAACTGAGAGCATTCTTTGAAGCGTTGTACTGACGGGCTTGTAGTGAGTAATAGGCACTAAGAATGGTAGGCTTCGAGCCTAATTTTTAAAACCTTTGATGGCTTGTTATACCCCTTCTTATGTGAATATAAGATACACATGCTGTTGCGTATTCCAGAAAATGAGATATACCCGACCTCCTTTTTGTCCATGGTACTATATTTTTCTTGGTGCTGTTATTTGTCAACGAGGTTGAAGTTTTAGGTAGATCCTTTCAACCACTAGAAATTCTCGCTATGATCCGAATGAAAAGGATGAAGCGACCCAGTAATAAGAATTCACGAGAGATTGTGCTTCACTAACATTTACCCATAATTTTCCAGTGTGCTCAAACTTTCCACTCTTTTGTCAAGTCTCCTAATAGAAATGCCCTTATGTGGCGTTTCCGTTCATTCAAAAAATTTGACCGACTCTGAGACATTCTTTGGACATTTTTACCCCTCTCTCCATATGTCACTTTCATGTGGGACCCACGCAAAGAAAAATAAACATAAAAATCTTCCCCTCCCCATCTCTCACTTACACGTGGGTCCCAACCAAAAAGACAAAAAATATATATTTCTCTTCTTTCTTTGTCTCTCTCACTATACCCCTTCCCCTGATCCCCTCTGGCACTGGTGGAAAAAAGGCCTTTGGTCGCGGTTCGCAACTGCCATTAGTCGCGGTTGCGCAACCGCGACCAAATAAGCGCGACTAAAGCCCCCCACCTTTAGTCGCAGCTGCTTAAGAACCGCGACTAACGGCCCGTCCACGTGGGCGCCAGGCGGCCGTCGGGGCGGAGGACCTTTAGTCGCGGTTCTTCTGGCCAACCGCGACTAAAGGCCGCCACAGGTTTAGGGTTTTAGCCCCCCCCTAAACCTGTTTTCTGTTTAATTTGTATTGTTTTATTTCTTTTGTGCTTTATTTTAATTTTGAAGGAGTTTCATATATTCTACGGTACTACATACATGCATATGAATGTACAATTTCAAATAAATTTGAAATTAGAACCAAAAAGAATTCAAGAGGAATATACAATATATATTCAATATCATCGGATGACCATATACAATTTTGAACAAGTTTCCATACATGATTTAATGCATCGCTCTTTCTCTCTCTCTCTCTCTGCTCTCTCTCTCTCTCTCTCTCTCTCTCTCTCTGCTCTCTGCTCTCTCTCTCTCTGCTCTCTCTCTCTCTCTCGATCATCGCTCTTTCTCTCTGCTCTCT
>NC_041389.1:385448692-385454686 GCF_002162155.2 Triticum dicoccoides | reverse complement strand
AGAAAAATAAAACTAATTCAATTCAAAATTCTAAAAATACAAATAATATATCAAAAAATTCAGAAAAATAAAACTAATTCAATTCAAAATTCTAAAAATACAAATAATATATCAAAAAATTAAGAAAAATAAAACTAATTCAATTCAAAATGTTAAAAATACAAATAATATATCAAAAAATTCAGAAAAATAAAACTAATTCAATTCAAAATGTTAAAAATACAAATAATATATCAAAAAATTCAGAAAAATAAAACTAATTCAATTCATCAAACACCTTATGTGCATAAGAGGAACCAAAAGCAAACCTACACCCACTTGTGAAGAGAATGGCTCCAAATGGCTAAGTGTTGGCTGCTAGATGGGTATATATAGGGGAGGGGCTTTAGTTGCGGTTGGCCTGGCAAACCGTGACTAAAGGTGCCCGAAGGCCTTTAGTCGCGGTTGTCCTGGCCAACCGCGACTAAAGACCCTCACGTGCGCCAGCTGGCCACCGAGCGCCCTGGGCCCAGGCCTTTGGTCGCGGTTCACCTCCAGAACCGCGACTAAAGGTCCCATTAGTCGCGGTTCCTACAGCTTCGCGACTTATGGGGCTGGACGGAAGCCTGTTTTTCCACCAGTGTGGCGAGCTCAAGTGTTACAAGCAGACATGGTTTTGGTGCTTGAGCAGGATTATAGGATAGCACCTATGCACTTGCGGGGAGGCATTGAAGCCACATCTTGATGGGAAGAAGCAAGTGCTCGTGCTAGTCGGGAATGGGCCAACGATGGGACAGCAGTGGACGAATTGGGGTACACAGGAGGGAGGGGAGGACACACAAGTAGTAAGAACTGCCTTGGAGTGTCCTATAAATTTCCCCAAAGATAGGCTACTTATGTTCCTTATGCATAGAGGGCGTGACTGCTTGCTACTCTTGTACGAGTTGTTTGATTTCCCCGAAGAGGAAGAGTGATGTAGCACAACAACATAAATTGTTTCCCCCGGTTAAGACCAAGGCTTAATTGAACCAGTAGGATTCCACAAGCTAACAAGATAAGCAGCACCTACACACAAACAAAATAAATGCTTGCATCCAACTTGGCAAGGGGTTCGTCAATCCCCTTGTCTTGCTAGTCGCAAGGTTAAAAGCAAATAATGGAGAGTAATCAAAAGAGCAATTATGTAAATGCAAGGATTGATGAGAATAGAGCCAGGGGCCATAGGTTCACTAGTGGCATCTCTCTCAATAGTAAGTAATGGCATGGTAAACACATTATTGTTGGGCAATTGATAGAAAAGCAGCATTCACAACAGAGATCATTCATGGCATATTCTTGTATAGGCATCACGCCTGTGATAAGTAGAGCATAATCCAACTTCATCTACTACTATTATTACAATCCAAAACCGCTAGCCCGCATGCATCTCAAGGTATTAATTTTAATGAAACAGAGTAACACAACAAGAAAGATGACATGATGTAGACATAAACAAATCTAAAAATAAGATTAAACCCCGTCATTTTATCCTTTGTAGTAACAGTAAAAATACATGTCTTGTCCCTTTCTATTATTGGGATATAGAACACCGCAAGATTGAACCCACTACTATGCACCACTCCCTCTGAAGAATTACCCTACTATCATCATATTGTCGCCTAACTAGTGCATGTATGCAACTCACAATTGTATTAGGTGTGTTGGGATAGAAGAGACAACTTAAATTAGATTTCAGGGTTGTTTGATAGAGACCACATTCATCGTACACCTCCATGGATTTGTTGTTGTCCTACAAAACCCATCGCTTGGAGGCCCAACAAAGTTTACAAGAATAGAGCTTGTGTAGTAGATATCATTCACCCCCCCCCCCCAACTCATCCACACCATGGTACCAAGTATGCTTCCCATGGTTCACCATCACATTAGAGTTACTTCAGATACAATCTCGTAAACCACACTGGGTGGTCCACTAACATCATCGGCCGCCGCAATAGATTTGATTCAACAACACCAACTTCCACTACATGAGCTCTGTTTCACCAACTCCGCCTTCCACATCATCAGGGCTGCTTCACCGAGCGGCAACTTACGTGCTTCACCGACGCCCACGTCCACCACATCGTACAGTTTCACGGTCGCCCTCATCCATTGCATTGTACCGCAACATCTCCGCCCAAGATCCACATCCACACGCGGATAGCCAACACAATTGAATAACCCTCAATGAATATGAAGTGACCCGTGGGTTCGCGCCAATGTCCAAAAGCTACGATGTACCAGGTAACCATACATCCTCCCGCTCTATATTGTTTTAATGTTGTTTTTGTATCCTTTTCTTATTCTCTTATGTCATATGCTTGTACAACATTTACTTTTAACTTATATGTCTTCTGGGGCCTCTCATCTGAAACAAGAAAAACAATGTTTTTAGTGAAGCATAGCCACGCTTCAGGATCTCGTACACATGCATGCTTCACATTCGTATAACCATGTAAGTACATGTCCTCTTCCATTACAACTAGGTCGAACCCTCTATCATATTAACAATTCACCATGACAAAATGCAGAGCGAGGAGAAAGGAGCACTCGGATTGCACATCCAAGCAACTAGAGCCGTGGAATTCTACCACTAATACATGTGTGAATAGACGGAGCCCTGATCACTCACGTGTCTGTGGCCACGAGTAAGTGAACTGAATGCCTTGGAAAGAGGCATCGATGATGAGTCTTTGAGAGCTATCCATGACAGTTAACACTGAGAGGTCAAGTTCAAACCAGCCAGTGATAAGTGCCTCGTCCACCTCGGTCTGATGATATGGCATCACATACGGGCTGCCGTAGGTGACCAGTTAGGCTAGCCATAATGGGGGTAACATAACTAGTATCAGGTACTCGGGACTCGCAAACATGCTTATGTGGCAAGCAATTAAAGAAGAAAGAGAGGGTCATAGTAACATAGGTAGATACCGTATCATAATAAATGTTAGGCTACTATGTGTCACGCATGGCAATAAATGAGACCGCCTATGATATTACTTTATGGTGCTATGCATTATGGATGTAGTATGAGCTAAGCTTAGCAACTATACTGTCTAATGCATCTAAAGCTCCTGTCCAGATCCCGATCTCCTCCGCCGCCCGTCCGCCTCCCCTCCTGTCCAGATCCCGATCTCCTCCGCCGCCCGTGCGCCTCCCCTCCCCTTCCCTTCCCTCTGCCTCCCATCACGTCGCCACCGGATCCCGGCTGGGCAAAGCCTGTGCGGGGGGATGATGGCGGCAGCGGGGCGTCCCTCGGTCGCAGCTTGGAGGCGTGCCTGTGACGGTGGATCATAAACGGGCACATCCGTATATGGTCCATAGTGAAATCTCTACAAAGACTTATATTTAGGAACGGAGGAAGTAATAAATAAGAGAAATCGCAAGTGTTGGCATTGATAGAGATGTTCTATAAAGTGTATCGCAAAAACGTATATACTCGTACGTACCAGTTGGATGAAAGGTGGTGATTAGTAAGAACCCTCATTTTCAACCAGAAAAAATGGTAGTAACAAATCATTGGTGGACATTCATATGTTTTTTTTTGCTTGGCATGTGCATGTGTGTGTACTACAAAGGAGATGACGGGCTAGCTTAGCTAGTGACCACATCCATAAAGGAGAGAGCAATAAAGCCCAACGTACAGCAGGGTGGGGAAGAAAAGGATGAACAGTGAGCGGCATAAATGGCGGCAGGCAGGCAGCCGGTGGCAGTCATCCAACTTAACTCCGGCCGGCATATCCTCCTTCAACATGCAAGAAATTATTTATGGGACATGGCACGGAGCCATTCATTCATTCACTTTGTTTCTGGTCCATGCACAAACCCTAGCATGGCACTAGCGGCTCTAGGTACCCAAGCCTAGCTACATGTACATATTGGCTCGGTTCAGACAAACTGTTGCGTTTAGCACTGCTGTGTTTAGCTACCACGTGGTCGTGAATTCAATACATGGCCATGGATGAATGCATGAATGAATGGATGAGTGAATGCTACTCCTACTTTGATTTTATGAGTGATATGCGCGCGCACACATGAACCGGTGAAGACGATAGTACTAGTAGTATAGGCTGTGGGTACTGCCTCAGCATCAACCATCAAGCAACATTAACTATTCATCCAACAATGGCACTATATGCGCTTTCTGTTTGATTTACTTTTGAACATGATGGTAGTATGGTAATTCTGATAAAAATGGCTCGATCCGCAATATGCGAAAACGCATACATTTCATGACCATTGACACTTAGATCTAAGTCGTCTGCACCAACACAACTCTCTACCGTTAGATCATAACAAAGCTGCCTCCTGCGGTAGGATTCATGGCAATCTACTGTCATGTTCATCTAGTGACCGCATCCACCTCCCGTCCAGATCCCGATCTCGTCCTCAGCCGCCCGTCCGCCTCCCCTCCCCTCCTCTCTACCTCCCATTCCGTCCAGATCCCGAACTCCTCCGCTGCCCGTCCGCCTCCCCTCCTGTCCAGATCCCGATCTCCTCCGCCGCCCGTGCGCCTCCCCTCCCCTTCCCTTCCCTCTGCCTCCCATCACGTCGCCACCGGATCCCGGCTGGGCAAAGCCCGTGCGGGGGGATGATGGCGGCAGCGGGGCGTCCCTCGGTCGCAGCTTGGAGGCGTGCCTGTGACGGTGGATCATAAACGGGCACCTCGAGACGACGTGTGTGTGGCCATGGCGCCGGTCACGCAGCGATGTAACCTCCTCTATATTTGGTTGTCTTGATCGTCGGTCCAAAGGGATCTGGTCGGTGGGTGTTACCTCGCGGTGGCTTCTCGGCGGTGGATCAACTGGAGGAGGAGATGGTGGCCTAGATGCTAAAGTTGGTGAGGATGCCACCATCGTCGGCGGCGGCCGTGGGTGTCATTTTCCTCGTTGGAGGTGATGGTGGGGTGTCCCTCGCTCCATTGTTTCCGGGGGAAACCTCAAATCTTGACGAGGCTACCATTGACGGCGACGCCCGTGGGCGCTGTAGCCCTTATTGGAGGCGTTGTGGACGGCTTGGTGGTTGGGTGTCGGTAGGTGGTGGAGCGGTGCTTCATCCTACACATCAATGGCGGTGGATCTCGGCGGCGTGGCGCAGTGGAGACTCGGCGTCTGATGGGTGGCGATGGACTCACACAGGAGGAGGACGATGTCTGGCGTCGTGGTGGCGTCGATGGCAGAGAGGCTTAGCAAGGTCAATGCGTCAGTATCTGATCTGAGGATGGATCGATGGATAAACGAGGTGACAGCCCTTGCAGCATGCGCATGTGGTGCCCATTGAAAGTGCGCGGGATCGGTTTGTAACCCAGTCCAAGTATTGTGGCTTGGAAGGGGCATCCGACATTAGATGTTAGGTGTTGGTGTGATGTCTGTTTGGTATTAGGCTCAGATATTTGGCACCTCTTCATCATGGGGATAGGAATAGCGACAATTGTTGTCAAGATGGTGGCTTCGGGCTTACCTTCTAAGGACCTTGTGAATAATTAATAAAATGGCCGGGGTACATCCTCCTTTTCAAAAAAAAAATTATGCTAAAGCAACATATGTGGTAAAATTCAGCAAAGAAAATAAACATGTGGTAAAACACACGACTACTATTTCTGTTCTACTATATCCCAAAAACCATGCACACAGAAGTCAAATGAATACTGGATCTATTAGAGTTACTCATGACAAATAACTATGGATAGCACTACCCAACGATACTAGTAAGATCATTTCGTAA
Organism: Triticum dicoccoides; assembly: GCF_002162155.2. Lineage (NCBI taxonomy): Eukaryota > Viridiplantae > Streptophyta > Magnoliopsida > Poales > Poaceae > Triticum > Triticum dicoccoides. The sequence continues at coordinate 385,448,947 of NC_041389.1, read as the reverse complement.
CATACAAGACATCAAGGCTCCTCTTGGATCTAAACATCTTCACATGATTCCTATGCAGTTCCAATCCTTATGAAATTAGCCTATTAAGTACTTCGGGGGTCATTGGATTGTTGCTGCAAATTTTCTATGGATTGCATGTTCATGTTTTCTAGAGACGAGTGATTTGGCACCCATGAGCATGAACAGTAAAATAAAAATACTTCAAAATTGTAAAAAAAAAGTCTACTTTTTTAACAACAAACAAGTTATGTCTTC